>NW_006442512.1:9194401-9223913 GCF_000325575.1 Pteropus alecto | reverse complement strand
CCTCTCAGATCCTAGTAACGTTGCTTTATAACAACTTGATAGTTTACCACTTCAATGCTGGCAGAAAAATTCTCATGCTTTAACTCTCTTCCTTCTAGAAGGTCTGGGTCCCATAAAGGGGCTTACCTGATAGGTTAGGCCCATCCAAGATAATCTCCCTTTTATTTAGCCCCTAATGAACTAATTTGTGATCTTCAGATATCCGCAAACCCCTCCACCTTTATCATAATAGGTCACTTAATCAGGGGAGTAAAATCCATCATATTCACAGTCCAGCATGTACCCAAGGGGAGGGGATTATACAGGGTGTGTACACCCAGGGTGAGGATCATGGGTAAGCATATTAGAATTCTGCCACTACAGTTTGTATATTTATGAAGACTGCAAATTCATTTGTATATTAAACTAAACAGTGGTAACTAGAAATCTAAATCTGCTGAGAAAACAAAAATGCCTTTTCCTTAGTCCTATTTTCTTTATTTACTACTTTTATCTTGTTACATAAAATTTTATAAATATCTTCAAATCTTGAGTTTTGGAACCAATGAGATACAAATAAATACTAAGAAAATTTTATTCTCCTAAATAAATCCATTTGAATGTTCACAATTTTATATTATCTGGGCCATATTTTCTCTCATTTATTCCACTAGCTAGGCCAGTATCCTTCTTGTTGATAATTTTTTTGCGGTAGTGTGACTCAGTGATCAGTATTATCAAAAGGGAGCATTTTTGTGATTCATTACTATACAGATTATTGGTTTGTTTTGAATAAATATGTTATCAAATGAGCAACTTTTTGCTAATTTTTTGATAATTATACAATAGTCAAAAATTTAGAAAATGCATATTTCCCTGGCATCGTTGGCTTTATTAACCAAAAAAATAGACATAGTCTCATTTTCTTTAGTACCAAAATATTTGAGGCAATGTCCATCTTGTCGTTTCTGGTGTCCCTATAGATGGTAAGAGTATTGATGTCAGATACCCCTGGGTTTGAGCCTGAACTAAACTATTTACTTGGTGTGTGAACTTGGGCATTTTATGTGACTTCCCTAAGCTTTCCTCCTCCTTCATAAAATACTGATAAGAATCAGCACTATAACTATACAGTTATTGTGTGGATTAAATGAAATAGTGCTTATAAAATGATTAGCATAGTATATGGCACCTAAGCACTTTAATAAATGTTAGCTATTCATACCATTGGTGTTATATACAATTTATCAAACCAAAGTAATATTTTTAATGTCAAACTTGTTTAGTTTGTCTTACAATCTACTAATTGTAGTGGGATGAATTGTGTAATTGAAGATACACAGCACTGTTAGGGTAATTGCGGGGAGGTATTAGTCTTAGGGGGCAAAAATGGGGGGTGAATATGACAGCATGCTTTCCTTGAAACATGAAGAGAGAATTAGGTGGTCACCAGACTTGCTAGGAAATCTGGAAGAGGAATGATTGCATTTCCTAATACTGGTCTTGCTTCTTCCAATTTGTTCTTTTCTCTGGGGTCAGAATGGTTTTTCCATTAAGCAGATATGTCTTCTTCTCTTCTTCCAGGTCTTCTAGTGATGTCCCACAGCCCAACCAGTAGAATACAAACTCTTGCACGTGTTGGTTCTTCATGATCTTGTCTTGTTTGTCTATTAATTTTTATCATCTACTTCTTCTACCCTAATTTGTGCTCTACTTCACTATTTCCCCACTTATGCTTTGCCAAATCTGAACTACTTTTGGTTTTCCAAACTCGTCACAGATTCTCATGCCACTGTTTTGCAGGAGTGATTCTCTCTTGACCCTCACAAACCCCAAAAGCAGATGAAGAAACTTTGCTCCACTGTGCTATACAGAGTCCTCCATCATGGTAGTTATCATGCATTTCCATCTTTCCCACTAGATTATAAGGAGAACAGTGTATTGCCAATTCTACCATACCCTGGTCTCAGCACTCACTCCTATATTTCAGCCTCACAATTTTACAAAAATTTTATTACGTGGATAGAGAGAACTGTCATCCCATTTTACGCACAGCTATTAAACGGTTTTCCTAAAATCACATAACTAGAAAATGTCAGATCTGAGATTCAAATAAAGGATTTCTGGACCTAGGATTATTTTTCTGTTGTTGAAATATCAAATTTTAGTAAATCCACAGATATTTATTGAGTAGCAACTATGTTCAATTCTGTTTTGTGTTCTGTAGATGATAAAGATTTTTAAAAGTGCATCTTTTTAATGGTGCTCTTGATTTTTTAACTAATACTAGGACAGTGTTCTTTTCACCTGCTGGTAATTGATGATTAGTAGGCATTAAAATATATTTATCAAAGATAGGTGGATGAATGAATACACGGTGATTATCAAGGTAATCCTTTGATATTAACTTGCAAGTAAAAACTGATCAGATAGTGACTCCTTTCTTCAGCAATTTTGAGTTGGGAGAAATGTTCATTTATTATGGATTTCAATTTTGTAGATGTTCAGGAAGAAGTGTAGATAGATTATAATGTACAAATTAAATAGTGTAATTCATGTTAAAAAACTAGATGTAGCATAAAAGGAATTAATATTAGCAGATATTTGAGATAAACTCATTGAAGTTGCATTTATAAGAAAGTCTGATAATCAAGGTAAAAAGGAGATGCATGCTAAAGTATGCATTTTTTCTTTTTTAAAAAAAGGCATAGAAATTCATTTATCAAGATAAGTTCCCTAGGACTATAAGGTCAAAGTGATTAATAAGTTTGACTAGATATTATCTGTTCTGTTCCAACCTGTTGTCCTCAGAGGATCTCACAGAAAAAATGGCATCTCAATTCAGATATCCTCCACCATATCTGAACCCATGAGAAACCAATGTAAAACATTAACTGTCACTTTCAAATGTCCCAGAATTATAATCAGCTGTTCCAGGTTTTTGAGTCCTAAGTTTATTCAGCATCAGGAATGCACTCTAAGAAAAATAATTTAAAATTATAAATATAAAATCGATATTTATTTACAATAAAAAAAGAAATTATGACATTGCAGATTTCTAAAAGCTGACAAATTTCACAAATATTTCTTTCAGTTTGATTTTGGCTTCCACAGTGATGTTGCCTTCCTTATATTAAAGAAAAAAATGAAGATCCTTGGACCAAAAATGGAGAGTTAAGCAGGGAATTTAACCAACACAAAGACTAAACTCTAGAGTTTAGGCTCAAGGGAGGAATACAGTACCCATACCATGTCAAGAAGTCAGGGTTTCCAAATACTGCTGATTGGCTGGTGTTGTCTGGGCCAATCAAATCCATTAGTCACTAGGTAGGTGTTGAGCTGTCCAGTTTTGGATTTTCTAGGGTGTGATTTGTTTTGTTGTTTTTGTTTACAAAAAGTACTCATTTCCAAACTATGGTGCTTTGTTGTGTTTGCTGCATAAGTAAGGTACCCATTTCAGGATCATGGCACCTCCAATAGTTGTTTTAATAACAGTCAAGTCTGTGCCACTGTCAGCAATCTGGGTAGTCACGTCAAGATTTATCATCCCTCTTTTCATCACTCTGCTTATCCAGAGGGGAAGGGCTGACCATGGGGTATTCTATCTTCTTCTGGCATAGAATCCTCACTTGAATGTCCTTTCTTGAAAGCAGATACTTGATAGCATGAAAGCACCTGCTAATGTCTTAAATCAAAGCAAAAATAATTATTACAGAAAAAATAAAATTCTATTATTATAGTTTGGAAAATTTCATGTAAACCAGATTCCTATTTGACCTAGCCAAAGCTAAGTGAATAAATCCCAAGACTTAATTTGTCTATTCTTTGAGACCTAATCAGGCTTTTTATGAGATTTTTTTCCCTATTTACCCTGAAACGTTAACCAGAAAGAGCAGAAAGTATTAGCCAGAGAACAGATATCCCCTTGTGAGGCCAGTAAATGCTTTAAAGTTATGTTATCTCCATTACCATGGTAGCAAATTGCTCTTTGGCTGGGCCCATCTGGCATTTACAGTCTCCTTTGTAATTTCAGCTACAGTGCTGTGTGCTCTTTTACTTCTAGGCAAGTTTCAATATTCTCTGTCACTTATTCCACTGTTTATAAAGTCTTCTTATATTTTTGCTTTTTATATTTTCACCATTGTTCAAATCTTAATCCTTTCAGATAACTGTTTAGCTGTAACTCAGGAGGTGTGTCCAGGACTGATCTTCCAGATATTCCTTTAATGAATCCTGATTCAATATTGTTTACAGATGGCTTTTTCTTTAAAATGACAGATATTTCCTATGCAGAATATGTTATCATCATAGAGGATGCAGCCATCAAATCAACTTCATTGCCTAATGTTCTATTTTCCCAAGTGGCTAACTAATAGGTTTAAACTGAGCATGTGTTCTGGCAAAAGCAAAATGGTAAATATTTAACATATAATAGACACATATTAGTTCATGATTTTGCCATGCTATGGAAGCATAGGGAATTTGAGACATATTTAGGTTATCTGATAGAAAAAAAAAACAGTAGAAGCTATGAAATATCTAAAAAATATCAGTTGATAAAGTGTAAGTCCATATTTCTGAAATTACCACAAAAGCCAAAGGCAATGCTCTTGCTGATTTATCTGCTAAACAAGTAGCACTTGTTACTTTACTCACATAGATGCCCCTAATTTGATATCTACCCTCATCAAAATTTCAGAAGAACCATTGACTAAACTTAGACAGACTATAATTGCCAAATGGTAATTTTTTAACTTCATTATTCTCTCTCCCTTCGCTTGTGTAATATAAAAAACTTTTTTTTCTTCTCCCATTAATTAACTTATTTATTTTTTATATAAATGTAGACTCATAGATTTCTTTTTATCCAATGAATATTGTTATCATCATTTTATTTTAATGTTTGATTGTTTCATATTTAGCCAGCGGAAACCCTTCAAACAGGCTTCTATGTCCTTTTGGCATAACTCCATTATTTTTTTGAGCACTGTGTACTTTCTGGAACTACAAGATGTTCCAAGCTCATTTTTTACTTTCCCTGCCCCATCACCAAGAATCAACTATATTTCTAAGGACACAGATTCCTTTCAATGGGGGATAGCATTTAGAAACTAGGATCAGGATTAAGGTATACTCATTGCTGCTGGGCTGTCTTTGTTTCTAGGCCCTTAATTAACATGCAGATTTAGGAATATAAATATATCTACATCCATTTATTTATCTATCTGTCTAATTTATTAAAATCCATGAGTTTATACTGATAATTTTCATTTCAATTCACCACCACACGATTCATTCTAATCTTTCCTTTTGATAGTTCTAACTGTTTTCTCTAACGGAGAGAAATCTAGCTTCTTTAATGCTCTCTATATTTAATCATTTATTCAGTTCTACAGTACACAGAAGGTGGTTTTAGAATTGCTAACTCACACTGCCATCAAAAACAAACCCTCTAACTAGAGTTCCATATTTGTTTACAGTTTTTTTGGCTTTAGACTCAGGTTATATAGTTAAAGTGATGTGTTCTAAGTTATACAGTTTAGTTCTGTTTTTTGCTTCGGTGCAATTAAGTTTTTTCTTTAATTTGAAATATAGTTATGCTATATTGTTTCTGTTACTTTATGTTTTATTCTCCTAGCATTTTAAATTTTATTTTTTGAATACATAAAACACTAACATGATTCAAAAAGTCATTGTCAAAACTATATATAAATGTATACTCAGAAAAGAATCACTGCCTTCTCCACAATCCCTTCTACTATGTTCCCACTTAGCCCCTGTACGTAACCAGTCTCATTAGTTTCTGATATATCCTTCCTGCATTTCCTTTTGTGAAAATAAGAAAACCATAAAACGCATTAAGAATTAGTATGTCATCCTTTCATGGGGACTGTAGTATCTTTTCTATATCATTTCAGTTGTAGTATATGTGCTATAGTATCTTTTCTGTATGGTTTTGGTTTTAGTATATGTGCTGACCAAGCAAACACTATTGACTTTAGTTTTGTGGCAGCAGTGGATACAATAAAGTGTTAGATTTTTGAAGGTAGGTCATCATTGGATCCCTGAATTCCCCAAGTGGGCTTTATTCATAACTTTTTCAGTGTCTTGTTTACACCATCAATATTAAATATGGTTTATGCTTAAACATGGTTTAACTCGATAGGCTTCCTTGAACAATTCTTTCTCTTCTTAGCCTTAGGAGAGTTTGCTATTGTGAATAGGCTATTCAATTTAAACTAAGAATATTTTTATCTTTTTCTTCATATTCCTTTTATTTTTTTCTGACAATATTCTGCCATTCATTTTAATTCCTCTAAAATAACTACTTGCCATTCACTCACGTTCGTCTTTCTAATTTGCTACTTCTGTTTTTAACAAATAGGGCTTAAGGAACTGGCTTTGCTCAGCTGCTAGCTGTGTGCTGGAATATTATTAAAAGATTTTGATGAGTCTGTTTTGAAAATCTCTGACTCATTCTCGATATCTTTTTTTTTTTAGTTTTGGAATTTGATCAAATTAGATTGGAAAGACTTCTAAAATACCCAAGGCAAGCGTTCTTCTATTTCTTTAGCTCTCCTTAACCTTTCTTTTATTCTTATTACCATATATTAAGTATATTGAAGTCCCAACCAGCTCTTTTTGAACCATCTTTCACCTATTAATGGATAAATTAGAAACCTAAGTTGATGAAGGTGTGGCAGGCCAAGACTAAGGTGTTTGTGATTAAATGCTCCCAGAGAAAAGGTCTAGAGCTAAGGCCTCCAGGCAGAGGATTTCCCAGTTCGCACTTATGAAAGGGCAAAACAAGGTTAGTTTATGTCAAGTTTTAGCATCTACTGGCTATAGACAAAGATCTTAGAAAGTTCCTTTACTTCTCTTTGTGTATGTATGTATTGTATGACATGTCATGGAAAGGCAGTATGCTATAGTAGAGATTTGTCTGTGACTCCATCAACAAATTATTTTTGCTTACACGCCCTCCTAAATAAATATATATTTAAGTATAAATTATATACTTGTTTTACTAATATATTTTGTAGGTCATAAGATAAAAATAAGAATTAAAAATTATACAAAATATATAACAGAATTTATATTACAAATTTATAAGTATACATGCACACACATACACATACATATGCACATACATGTATATATACATATACATATTATATATGTTTTAATAATTTCTTTCCATGCTAGTCAATCTTGTATGCTTTTTTGGGTGCATAGACCCTACTTTGGAGGCCACTGGTATAATGGAAGCCATGAAAGATTTAGAAAACCTGGGATCCTAGCTGTACAGTTGACTCTCCTCCTTTGAAATGAGGAGTAAATGAAATGTTATGTGTAAAATTTCAAGTATATGACTTGATGTAAAATATTCTCAACAAATTTTAATAGAATCTGAATGGTTTCTCATATTTTTCTTCTCAAGAGCTGTGATTAGGGAAGACATTTAGATATAAATGCTAATGAAAAGAAAACTTTTATTATGATAACATATTATTTGACGAGGCAAGCAAAAGTTTACCTAATGGAAAAAAATTGTCTAAAAACATCAGTATGCTCCCTTTTTACCTAATTACATTATGTTTTCTCAGCAATTAGTCAATCTACTTCCTGTATAATAAATAATAAAAAAATTATCAAATGCTTGCCATAAGCCAATCTCTGTACAAAGAGATAAAATTATTTAAAATGTAGATGTGTAGTTTATTATTTACTTGACATTATGTGTAATTTGGTTTTTTTTTATTTATTTTCCTCAACTGAGTTTAATATTTAAATTATATGAACCATGAATTTGACATGGTTTACAGGAGAAACTACAGACTTTGGAGTGAAATATAAAGGTTCAAATTCCATCTCTAAGATTCATAAACCATGGGATCTCAGGCAATATTCCTGAACTTTACCTCTTATATTTTTTAAATAGAGATAATTATTTTCATCATTATATTGTTGTGAGGATTAAATGATAATGTTTGTGAAGCACTTGCACAGTTCCAGGCAAGTAAACTTGTTTTCAACAAATATTAGTAATATCTAGAAAACCTTTGAAAGAAACTTGTTAACCATAAAAATAAGTATCTACATTTCAGTTATAGAAAAATCATCATATAATTCATGACCTTGCCCTCAGATAAGAGGTAAATTCATATTAATGTGGCCATATCTAATCTTTAGTGTAACTGCTTCTGAGTTTTAATCTTATATTGAGTTTAAATATTATATTACTATTTCTCATTTATTGGAAGAACTTTTACATTTTAGAAAATAATTCGTTGATTTTTTTTTTGTTAGGACATATAAGATGACCATCAGGAATGACATAATTTAGATATTTCCAAAGCAGTGAGTGCTGCATTTGTGTGCTTAGATTTTTGCTTATCAGGATTTCAGGAGGAAATCCAAAACTACATCTGAAGAAATAATTAACTTTTAAAAACTTGCAACCTAGGACTATTTCGCAGGGATTCTTTTTAAATTTATTTTTAATTTACATATAGTTGACATATAATATATTAGTTTTGGGTGTATAGTATACTGACTTGACATATATTTTACCACGTGATTACCACAAGAAGTCTAATAATGTGTCACGTAAAAAGTTATTCTGATATTATTGACTATTTCCTCTATGCTGTACATTACATTCCTGTGACTTATTTATTTTATAATTAGAAGTTCGTGCCTCTTAACCCCCTTCACATTTTTCTCCCGTTTCTCCTCTTCCTTCCTCTCTGGCAACCATCAGTTTTTTCTCTATATTTATGAGTTTGTTTCTGTTTTATTTTGTTTTAGATTCCACAAAAAAATGAAGTCATATGATATTTGTCTTTCTCTTTCTGACTTATTTTATTTAGTATACTAGCCTCTAGGTCTATCCATGTTGTCACAGATGGCAAGATTTCATTCTTCTTTGTGTCTGAATAACATTCCATTGTTTATACATACCACATCTTCTTTATCCATTCATCTATCAATGGACACCTAGGTTTTTTCCATATATTGTCTATTGTGAATAATGCTTCAGTGAACATAGGAGTTCCCTGGTTGGGCAGGCTGTATTCCCTTTCATCTTGATATTTCTTCTTATACTTATACTCTATTTCCTTTATTATTATTTAGCATGTCTATGGTGTCTGTGTGTTTATGTATTTGAGTGCGTTACTTGCAAATATCTTCATTTCTGGGATACTTTATTTTCCTGTTTCTTTATTAAACCTTGTCAATGACTTTTTTTTCTTTCTTTCTTTGTTTTGTTTTGTTTTGTTTTGTTTTGTTTTGTTTTGCTATATTAGTGCCATGTTTGGCCATAATTTTAATTGCTCCATGGAAACATTTTTCTCATGAGCAAATTTTTTTGCTCCTCCACTTCCACATTCTTTTTCTTATGTACTTTCCTTGTAAATATCCTATGTTGTGCCCTTTTTAACTACTCATCATTGAATAAAGGCAGTTTGTCTTGGACCAGATTTTTCTCTCTATAGAAAAAAGCCAGAGCTGGGTTGAAGGCTGGCAGGAATTTTCTCTGTTGCCTAGGAATTTGTATGTGGGTTTTTTTAGCCTTGACTTCTTCTCAACCAAAGGAGAGATGAAGCTGTGGGGCTGTTAGTGCTGTTTCTTTTTTTCTTTTGCTGCTCATCAACAGATCAGTTCCTGCAAATGTGCCTTGCCTATGTGATTTCTTCAGAACTGTCTTTTGTTTTCAAAACCAAATAGCTTCCTTGAAAACTCAAACTATCAGTATGTTTAGCCCTTTCCACTGTTGGAAATAAAGGATTTTAGTTTTTACCTGAAAAGAGGGGCCTTTAATTTTGAATATGTTGCTTTTCTGAGATCAACAGCAGCATGAATTCTCCTTTCACATATTTATGAACCCTTATTTGATCTTTAATGCTTTCAATAATGATTTCAATAATTTTTTGATTTGTGTCTTTAGTTGTATCTGATTTTTGTTGACTATAGATATACATTTCTATTTCTTATTCTTCCTGTTCTTTTCAGTGACTTCTAAGAGGTAGTTCTAAAGAGAGAAGTTCTAAATTTACTTGGCCTTTTGAAACTGGAAGGATCTCATGCCCTCTTATGAATGAACTGGCTCTGTTTACAGTAACTGATGAAGGGGAAGCCCAAGTGGTCAAGCTTGTACCATATGTTTCCCTTGTCCATAATTGGCAAGATCTGGAAGAAACAACTTTCCCAAGGCAAACTAATCAATTAAAATGAAACAAGTTGATTAGATTTTTTCCAAAAATTTGAACTATGACTTTGCAGTTAGTTTGTCACAGGCACTTGATATATCATAGATATTCAGCTGAGGTAGCCATACTGAGCTATCATTCAGATAAGTTGAGAGAAGAAGGGAACATAGGGATAGAGCAAAGTGAAGAAACAATGAAAAAGAGAAGCAGAGGTGGAAGAAACCCTGTGATTTCTAAAAGATAGAAAAAGCATTTTATCTCTAGTCCTTCTTCTGTCCCCATGAGACCTGACTACAGTGTCCTACTCTTCAATTCTGTGAGATCTCTACTTTTCTACTATACCATGCTTGACTTGTATAGTAAGTTCAGTATGTTTTGTTTCTTGAAATCAAAAGAGGAAACCCTCCCCACACACAAACAAACAAATAAAAAAACAGGTAAAAAAGAAGGGTTCCAAATACAGGACTGATGGTACTTAAATTAAAAATGCTAAAATTTAAATAAAACATTATCATATACACTGGAATAATGGTTTAAATAACAGAAATGTTTGCACTGTAGACAAATTCTTGGAAATATTTGTATATATATTGAGAAAAATTTACAAAAGTTAAAGCAGGTCATATATAGTCCATGTTAATATGAGTTCATCCCAGAGAGGACATGTTGATTTGGTGTGAGACAGTAAGTTAATTAGTGCAGTAAATTAATATAGCACACAAGTGACAATACTGTATCCAAAGCAATTTATTGGTGTTAATTTTTTCATTTGCAAATGCACAAAGTTCACCTGTTGAAATGGATATTTTAATATATACTATAAATTATTTCTGAACTTGCACATTTTTTTAATTAGCTGCAGTTTAGTTAAATTTGCGTGAAAGTGCTGGAGAGGACCTTTCCCTCTTAACCTTGCAAAACTGAATAATTGTGTTTTGTACATAGGGAAGTAGGAGGGGCAAAGATGCAAAATGGGCTGGCCATGCACCCATGTGTGGCAGTTGAGCATCAGGCGGGATAACTCAGATGCAGAGGTACCCCTGAATCGACTCAAAATTATAATAAATGAATTGAGTCTGGGCTGCATATTTCCACAAGGTAGTTAATCTAGCTATTCTACTGTGGAATATCCCATGTGTATGTAGGAATAATTTGATTACTATATGCTCACCCACTGGAAAGTCTAGTCATAATATCATTTGTGTCTTCATTTTGTCCCTTGATAACCAATTCATGAAGCCAATCAAGCTGAATCAAATCTTTCTGGAAGGCAGAAGTCTTGCAAACTATCTCTGACACCATCTGCTGCATGAAGAAAGAAAATATGGTGTACTAATTGGTATGTTATTAAATAGCCAAGGGACTGAATGGTGATGGATTTGGAGTCAGCGGATTTCTGTGCGATCTCAAATTCTGACAGATGCTAGAGAGTACACAGTGTCTGGCCCTAGAAATAAAAAGAGAACCATTTCCTGAAGTTTGACCTGCTCTCTGGTCACCAAGGCAAGAGGAAAAAAGCAGATTTCTTTTAGGAAATTATATACATCTTAAATTTTAAACTAAACAAATATATGCTCACTGAAACTATAGCTGAAGAATACAGAATTGTAATTGAAGGGTAAAGAAGTATCCTTCATCCCACTTCTGATTTTTTGTAAGTAGCCACTACTAAAAATTATTTGTTTTGGTCTCTGCTTTTTATGTTGAAACATTTTCACAAAGATATGGTGACTCTTGTTTTTTGTTCATCATTAAGAGTGAGTGACAGAAATGTTGGTTCGGAGCTCTGTGTGTGAAAACAGATCCTTTTGACAAGTGAGTTAACAGTAGCATCTGGCAAGCTGGAATCTTCACTTCGGCAACCTCCAGTATCAATATCCACGGAATGTTTCCTTAATGAGGTCATTTGGGCCCCTTTCTAAAGAGTGTAATTCTGTACATCAGACTCTTGAAGTAAGACAAGGGGAAGGTGGCAGGGATCCCAGAATTTATTATGCTGATTTCTCTTGAATCTCTAGATTTCCAACCTTGAGTCTCAACTCCACTCTCAAGCCAAACATTCTTGAGGTCCCTAGTTTAGATCCTCTCAATTAAACTTAGATAGGGTAAACCTCCCATTTCTGAGGTAGAGTTGGATATTCTGACAGTAGGATAGTTGCTGGGCTGTGTGAGGGGAAGCAGAGTTTTAGAACTTTGATCTCTTCCCACTATGCCTCATTCTCACCTTCTATGGTACTCTGAAGCTTTATGACTCCTCAACTAGAGTGAAATAAGGAGTTTCCCCCAAATTTCTCTGAATAATCATGCTTTGTGGACTTAATAACTTGCAAATTATTTTATATGGTGTAACGAATATAGGCAAACATACAAACAAAAATGAAAAAAATTGGCTAAAGTGTAACCTTTGTCGCTTATTAGTGACATGCTTATTACCACCAGCTTTTGAATTCACTGAGTGGGTATTTTAAAGAAATGCTTTCATTTAATTATAATAACTAGTATTCAATGTAACTCCTTCTTCAGCAGACATGTTCTTTGGTTTGATAGAAAATTGTATAGTACATGACGCTTTCCTATTGAACTTGGAATAAATGGCTCAGGTTTTTCTTATGGTGACCACTGTTTCTTATGGTGAAGAAGGTAATTATTAGACAAAACTTTTATAGAATATTATTTTCATGAAACAAAATATTAGAATATTATTTGGGAACTTGATGTTACTAAGACAATGGAGCAATCACTTTTATAGGCAATCATAAAGTTGAAATACTAGTACAGAATTCTCATAAGGGTAAAGTGAGATTGCAAACCATACTGACACTTTATGTAAATCAGCACACATCCAGCAGGCAATGTAAGGAGAAACTGAGAAATTCTCATTTAAACCAGGGTGATAGAGAAGTTATATTTCTTTATGCATATTAATAATATATATTATCCACACTAAAAACGACAAAAATATTATGTACTTTATAGAGGAAGGAAGATAGTTCAATATACTTTGTATCCTACTAAATCTCTGAGAAGTTTAAACAATTAACTTTTCAGTCTGATTAAATCTTTCTAAAGTTCGTAGGATGAGCGGATATAGGTAAAGATATCTTATTTTGAGGAAAAGTTTTCAGTCATTATTTAAATTTGTTGCTTAATATCCAAGATGTTTACCAAAAGACTCAGTACCTGTATCGATGTACTTATTTTGGTTGTTTCATTTAAAAACTTTAGAAGTTATTTTATTATAAGCAACACCAGATGCGTCTAGGGATGCAGCCTCCGAGAAGGCAAACTCAGGCTCAATTAGTTTCCTATTGCTGTTGTAACAAATTATTTCAAATTTAGAGGCTTAAAATAGACAAATTTGTTATCTTATAGTTTTGTAAAATTCCTACATTAGTCTTCCTGGGCTAAAATCTGGGTATTTGTAGGGCTGCATTCCTTGCTTGAGGCTCTGGGTGCCAATCTATTTCCATGTATTTTCCAGCTTCTTGGGGCTGCCTAAATTTCTTGGTTTCGAAGCCCTTTTTCCAACTTTAAAGCCACCTTTGTAGCATCACTAGGATCCCGCTTCTGTTGTCCCATCTCCGTGACAGGAAAAATTCAGTCCTTTTAAAGATTATGCAATTAGATCGGACCAGCCAGGATAATCCAGGCTAATAGTCCATTCTCAAGGTCTTTAAACTTAATTACATCTCAAAAGTCCCCTTTGCTATGTAAAGTAACATATTCAAAACTTCTGGGGATTAGGGTGTGAATATATTTAAGGACCATTTTTCTGCTTTATCATAGGCTCTAATTTTGAGTTCTCTGCCAAATTGAAGATGCAGACTCAGGTCTAGATATCATCTTGTTCCTGCAGCATAGTTCCTATACTATTTTGCTGGGGGTATTGTCACCATACCATAGGACCTGTATATTTTTTCATGAATTTGGCAATACAGTTTCTGTTGTGTTTTAGACACTGTGTAGGTATTGAGAAAATAAAAGTTAAAGATAGAGGCTCTGTTCTCAGGATCTTACAGTGGTGTAAAAGACAATCATACAATGTTGTAGGAATGAGTACAAGATGCCATGGATTTCAAAGGGGTACCCACCACAGCCTCTTTTTCCATTTAGAAAAAAAGAGTGTAGCTTGCTGCCAGTGTTAATTTAACATCATGTGTAGGAATGCTACTTTTTCTAGGATTTGACATTTTCACTGATCGAGAATTACTATATTTTGTAAATGGAAGCACCACTACTAAAAACAGAATGCTATAAATAGAATGTCATTTATTTCTAACCACAAGTGACCTGAGAGAGTATTCTCAGGTCAAATGAGAAAAGGGTTAAAACTCTGGGAAAGAATTACATCAAAGCTGTTATAAATCCTTAGCTTAAAAAACCTAGACAATTCCTGTTTGTGGAATTGTGGAGGTTATAGGACCATTACATTTTTATTTATGCTATGCTACATTCTGGAGATAATGACGATTCAAGAAACAGACAAGACTTCTGCATTCATGGAGCTCAGAAAAAATAGATAGTCTAAGACTCACAAAGTTTAGTGTCCTAATCTACTAGACTTAGAAAGAGTGAGAAGCTTTATACATCGAAGGTAGGACAAATAAGGACAGAGAAAAAATGGTAGAAAACTGAAGTGGTTAAGAAGGTTGAAGGTCAAAAATTTAAGGTATTAGAAAGTGCCCACTTGAAATCTTATTTTTAGATTACAAGAACACTGAAGAGAGCAAAGGTGTTCTAGACTTGAGAAAGTTTACCTTCTAGGAGTGATATATTTTTTAATCTCAGGGAAAATGTTTGGTTGTTGATCATTTTGACTGTTTCTACTCTTTGGATGACCTTTTAAGATGGTCTTAGTTTCCAGTAAAGAAGTTACACACTTATGAACAAAGTAAAAAAAAGCTTTAAGCAAGAAAAAATAATTTTTACCAAACCTAGTTACCATAGGGAGAAAGGACTAATTTACAAAGCTGATTTGTTAGCATGGTTTTATATTTTGGACTGAGATGCTAAGTAATTTATGATCTGACTTAAGTGATCACTTACAACTGCAATTCACTCTAAACTTTTGCAGAGTGCTTTCAGTTGTCTCCTAGAACCCCTTCCTACCTCTTACCCCCACTTAACAAAATGGGCAAATTTGGATAATACTGCTATCCTGTGAACTCCCAAAGAGACTATATAAATTCTAGACAAGTTAGGAGGATATTACCAAAATTCATGTGGTATGCAGGAGAGCATAATAGCACCAGTGAAACACTATCTGAGAAGAGAATGCTTCTTTTTAGTCCCACTAATCCCTGTCCTGCTACACCACATTTTGTACTTCTAACGACTTATTCTTACTAACGCATCTCTGGAAAAGGTAGATGGGGTCAAATAATCTAGTTTACAGCAGAATGCTATTGCTTCATTGTATCGCAAGATTTTTATCACTTTCAGATTAAAAAAAAACCATCCTTTTTTATGTTGTGTTAATTACCTAAATTAATATAAATATTACATTGACAAAAATAGATGAGTAAGTACATTTTAACTTAGAGTAGTAGAAGGAAAAAAAACAACAGATGTGTTTATTAGCAGTTTTGTCTTAACATAAGAACTTGGAATTCTTAAATTCCATACTCATATAGTAATTTACTCATATTAGAATTCCAAAATTTTCATGCTGAATGTGGAGTTCTTGTAATAAAATATGAAGAACAAGCATGTTATTGTATTATAAAGATTTGCAATTATGCCTTGATCACGGCAAAAGGATTACACGTTTTTAATGAAGTCCACATTGTCAGTGTGAAAAGCAATAAAATGAAAAAAGTTACAGAACTGAAAATTTAATATATATGATAATACACATAAATTTGTTAGAGGAAAAAGAGCAGAATTAATTATAATTTAGTACCCAGAGGGTGAATAAAATTGGTAAGGAATTATGAAATAAAAAATTTATTTTGTAATTAGTTTAGCATAGTAAAATTAGAAAAGAAGTTTTTAAACATCCTAATAACATAAAATATTTCATGAAAGGGAAGTAGGAAAAATGTTAATTATAAGCAGTACCTAAAAGGAGAATCTATTCTATCTTAAAATAACAATGATTAAATTTCTAATTAATTTGTAGTTTCATTTTGAAAACTAATCACAATGTTTTGAATATTCTAAATATTCAAGTGAAATGAAAAGATATGCTTAAAGTATTTGTGAAGCTCAAATGGTTCTGAACAACAATAATGTTCTCCAAGGCTTTTTGGAAAAGTAACATGAAGTTAGAATTTTTACTTTTCTCCTAGGGGTTCTTTTACATAATTATTAGTATTTATGGTGGTTCTGATGGGCTATCGATTTATGAAAATCCATAAATAGATTTCTTATTACATCAGGAAATAAACTTTTATTATAGTATTGCTGTTTTCACAGTAGGCTTATTATGCTAAAAAGAAATCTTAAAGAAATGAAGTAACTGAACCTACTCTTTCTGTCTTTTTGTGTATGAGTACCTAAAACAGTCTTTAAGTCCACCTAGCTGATAATGCAGGCTTGATGTATGCACAGTTTCTGAACCACATAGAATGGTGGAGCACACAATTCTGGGTGAGCTACTTTAGCCAATACAGAGAGATCAAAATTTATTTTCTGTTAAATGGGCATGGTTGATAGACCTGACCAAAAGTAATTCTTAGACTGTTTCGTAACTGTACTGTCCCTAAAGAAATAGATGTATCTCAAAAGGACTCTTAGAAACAATTATTTTAGTATATTGTATTATATTTCAAGGCAATTGATATGGACATTTACTTGACTAGTTCAGCTGAAAGTTCAACTAAAGATTCTGATTAAATTCACCAGTTCACTACATAGAGTGCCAATATGCTTGGTTAATATTTTTAGATGTCCCCCCAAGGTCCCCTGGCTTTTTGTTTTTGACATTTAGTATATTATTTTTATATGCAACTGCAATTCCTTGTTTATGTGGCATTGGGTACCTATTATGAAATGAATTGTTTCCTCTAAAATTCATATGTAGAAGCTCTAACCCCCCAACGTGACTGGATTTGGAGATAGGACCTTTAGATAGGTCATTAAGATTAAATGAGATCAGGTGAGTCACTAATTCCGTAGGACTAGTGTCCTTATAAGAAAAGAAAGAAACATAAGCGATAACTCTTTCTTTCTCTCTCCATGCACACAAAGAAGAGGCCGTATGAGGACATAATGAGAAGGTAACCATCTACCAGCCAGGAAGAGTAGCCTCACCAGAAACCAACCCTGACGACATCTTGATCTTGGAGTGTAGCCTCTAAACTGTAAGAAAATAAATTTCTGTTGTTTAAGCCACCTAGCCTATGATATTGTGTTATGGGTAGCCCTAGCAGACTAATCCAGTACCCAAGGAGGAAGGTTGATCGGATTAAATTAATTATTTTGTGATCATAGATTTTGATGTCCTAGAGATTAGACTGTAAATGTGTTAGAGAACCAGGTCATGTTCCTTGTCTATGATTTTGAAGCTTGTTTTATTATGGATACTATTAAATACTCAGGGAAAATAATTCAGTGATTAATTGAGCAGCCTCGTTTTTCTAAAGTTTGGTTTATATGAATTATTTTGTTTTAATATATATTTATTCATAAATTTTATGATTATGTTAGTGGAACGTTCACCATGTTTCTAATGGTTACAGAGTAATGTGACATGACACCAATCTAAGTACAGGGCTGCCTGTTAGTTCAGATTTTTGTGCCTTTTTCACGTTTGAAGAGGGTTCACAATGGAAAAAGATATTTTAATGTGCATAATTCTATGGGGAGAATATTGGAAGGGTACTAACTCCATATGAAATCTACTTATTTGTTTATTTTTATTAAGAGAAATGAAAACTTCATAATTCTATTTTCTAGTACTTATTTTGGTTAAGAGCTAAACAATCATTAGTAATCATGCCTTCGTAAATTAAAAACACTAACTACTCTCATCTCCTCTTCTCCATTTCATTGGAATATGTATTTTTTATTTTTGCCACATAAGTCAGCTGAGATGAAATAGTTTTTGGCTTGAGTGGTATGCTCTCAAAAAGAAAGACAAATGTTTTAGGGATACATACCATTCCAAAAGGTACTGCCATTTTCCAACTTTGCAAAAAATGAAAACATTTATTTATTTTTTTCTTTTGCAACTTTAAAAATAAATACTACTATTTTATAGCATTACACCTTTTATTTGTAGCAGTATGGCTATCTACAGAAAAAATATGAATAGACTTGGACTTGAATCCTGGCTCTGTCATTTAACCTTACTAAAGCCATTTTACTTTTTGGCTTTGGTTTTCTTATCTGTAAAATATGGATATAAATCATGTCTTAATGGTGTTGTTGTAAGGACTGAGTAAAAAATATCTATGTATTACAGTTTGCATAATGACAAGTGCATAGACAATGAAAGCCATGTCTCTAAAGAATATAATTTTAAAGAGTTTATGTTAATTCACTACATTCATAGTTGCCTGAAATTGGGCCTAAAGTCAGCATGGTTGTTTTTCCAGAGGGTCCTATGTTTCCAGGTGGTGCTGAGATCAGTATATGGACATGGGCTAATCTCCTGTTTTGCAGTTGCTTTTCAGGGTCCGTGAAAGGGTGAATTGAAGTAACGCCTATCTTAGGTACTCTTCATAGCCCTTGAGATGTAGTAGGTGGCATACTGAATTATAGCCAGTGACATTATGATCATTAACTACCCTTCAGGGATCGGTTACTGCTCATTTCCCATTCTGGTACCTGAGTGCTGGTTCAGTGATTTGGAAATTGGCTGCATCTATGATGCCAGAGTTTTATTTGTACAAGAGTTACATTGAATCAAGCAGAAGTAATAGAGACAGAGTAAGGGTTCCTTAGTATACTCTATCTGTCATTATTCCATCTAATTTTTAAAATGATTTAAAAGGTGAACATAGAAAAATATTTGAAGAGTGATAAATTAAAAGCACAGGTCTATTACAGGTTTTTTTTTTTTGCACACTTGTTTGCAAATTGGGAAAGATTTCAGTAATATATAAAAGTGACAGGGTACCTTCTACTAGATAATGATTGATAAACTATGTGGTAACATTTGAAAAATAAGTACATTAGAACTAGTCCAAGTGATGACAATTAGAAATAGAACTCATTCAAATAGCATTAGAAATAGAAATAAATTACCTTATTGTTTTTCATGACCCTGCGAATGTTATTCAGATTCTTGAACATGTAGTTGTCTCATGTATTTCTAGATATATAAATACATATTATAAAAAGGAGTCAATGTTTTCCTTAATGACTGTTTTTTTTTGTTTGTTTGTTTGTTTTAGTAAGGTTGTTAGTAGATGTGAGTAAATTACACACATAGAAAGAACCCCAGTGTCAGGAGATATCACATGTAGCAGATAAATGTGGTAAAAGTACCGAATCATCATAATGATCACATTTGGTATTAGAAGGAAACAAGTATTAGCACAGGACACAGACAGTAAATATATATTTATTAAATGAATAATTCCCTGGTGGATCAAAGCTTATGTATCTTAAGGATAACTTCTTAGGTGTGACATGCTTCTACTTCATGATCGTACATACATGTATTTTTGGTATTAGTCTATGATGTGATGTAAATAATAGGAAAGAAATTGAAAAAAATCTTTAAAAAATATAGAAACAATAAAGACTTCTTAAATTGATTAGACTTCTCTTTGATGCCATATCACCAAATTGCAGTTCTCTCCTGTACTTTGATATGCCTTCCTACAGGCTAATTGTGTTCACACATCCCTAGTAGCAGCCCATCTTCTTCGGGCAATATCTTTACTCTCCTCTTGCTCCATCTATCAGCATCTTGGATCTCTTAATTATAGGGTCGTGTACTTAGCCCTCTGTTAAAAGGGTGGAAGGAAATGAGAAGTCTTTAGCATATAATTACACCATTACTGTCTTACTGTCTTACTCTTTGACTTGGTAAAACTCTTGGCATTCATTAAGTAACAGTAAATAGTTGCTGAATTAATTTATAGACAGAGGTCATAGGTGAAAAAAGAGAGGCAGGGAAATAGGAAGGGTGTTTCTGTATCTGAAATAGCATAGAAGGGATGTAGAACAAGCCATACACAATATTTCCCATGGTGCTCTGCATGAGAGTAACTGTGTGGCAAGGGGCTACTATATGGGAAGAACTGGGCCTGGAGATCATGCCTGGATTACCAAGAGTTGAGCAAGACATTTCAGCCCCTGTCCTTCCACTGATTCATTTCCAGAGTGGGGGGTTCAGATCTGGCTGCCTCTGAAGAGCTATTTCTCATCTCTACTTTTGTAATTTGACGAATGATTGAATTAATGTTGTTTCCATTAAATTAGAGATGCCACTATTTTGATTAGGTTTCTAATACTTGGAAAAGAGGTATATAATTCCATGTGTTGCATGATAAATCAAAAAAATGTTTCACCAAATTGAGATTAATTTTTAAGGTAGCAGTATGATTTAACATAACGGAGGTATTTTTAATTTAAATTATAAAAATGTCAAAAACAAAAACTTGAGTAGAACAAGTAAGTCACTTAACCAGAAATATAAGTTCGAAGTGAATAATTGATTTTGAATGCTATCAGAAATAGTCAATATTAGAGAACTAGAATTAACTATTCTAGGATATTTATTATTATTCAAACTTTTATTAAGGAATTGCTCTAATTTTGATCTTTGGGTTTTAGTAAATTTCCAGAGATGTGAGAGTCAAGAAGATAAAATATAGTAATGCACATTTTGAAAAGAGATTCCGAAAGAATCAATATCTTGAGGATTTTTTTTTTTATTAGGATGGAGAAGATTCATAATTGTTTTCAAGCATTTGAAAGGAAATTTTGAAAAGGATTATGTTTAATTATCCTTCATCTCCACTGGGGATTGAAAGAGTAGCAAGGGGCTTAATTTGCAGCAAGAAGAATAATTCATTTATCTAGAGATTTTTTTTTTCTGTTTCAAATCGTGATTAAACATTGTAATAGTTGACTGAGAGCTGTTAGGAGTCCTTAGCTTTTTTTTTTTCTTTTAAGAAAGAGTGACTAGAGATGAACTTAAATTCTTATTCATATGAATATATATTTTCTCACTTCATGATTCTTTGATAGTCCTCTACAGACTCTAGCATTTCTACAGAGTTAAAAGCACTAAGGGGAGATAAATTTGCTGAAAGACTTTTTTTCCCTTCAAACATATTATTTTTGTTTTATCTTTTAAGGTAAAACCCAGCATGCATTGTCTGCTTTGATAGCTAAACAAGCTTGTGAACATCTATGCTGAAAAGCAATGCGAGAGGCCAGGTAAAGGCCATTTAATTCTTTTTTGCCTTTCCTCTTTCTCTCTGGTCACAAGGTAAATGTAAAATGCATTTGAGAAGCTTCTGTGAAGTTCTCTCTCTCTACAGTCCATGGTCTGCCAGTGCCTCTGAAGGGAGACAGACTGGACTTGTGGCAATTTTCAGGTGTTTCTTAAACTTCATAGTAAACAGTTTCGGTGAGCTTTTCAAGTGATTCCCAGGAGATGGAGCACCTCCCCACTGTTCTACATTAGAGTAAAATTTAGCAGAGACTTAAAAGCATTTCATGGTCTTAGATCAGAAGCATAAAATAAATTAATGTATTTGAAATTCTGCCAATTCCTTCAGTGAAAACTCAAGACTCTCTTTCTAGTGGGCATGTCTTGAAATTTCCCTTCAGTAGAGAGATCTGTGGCTTACATCTTTCCAAGTTCAGACATGGAAAATTATTGCCCTCCTAGGGTGTTTGCCTGGCATCGATAGAGCCCAGAGTTGGGAACCAGTTAAAAGTTGCATGGTGTGTGTGTGTGTGTGTGTGTGTGTGTGTGTGTGTGTCTGTGTGTGTCTGTGTTTCTGCCCTTATCATATTCAGAGAGCAGGTATTGGTCTAAAGAGAAAGATAAGAAGTGGAATTTAAAAGGAGATCACAGAAAAATCTACGAGCCATCATGATTTTGAAGGCAATTTCTATAGAGATGCCAGATTCTAATTCCGGCTCTGCCGCTCATTTTGCACCGTGCAAGTCCTTGGGTGAGTTCTTTAATCTTTCCAGTCTCAGTTACTTCATCCATAAGCAAAGAATAATAAAAATAACTAGCTCAAGAATTATTGAGAATTAAGTCAGATAATGAATGCAAAATGATCATTACTTGGTTAACATTAGTATGCTAGCTGTGATTGCTAACATTGAGGGAAAAGGTTAAAGGATACTGTAAATGACAAAAATCTGTGGCTGAATTACCTTATTTCACAAGAAGTTTGTGACTTCCTAGCCTTCTGGAACAATCCTGGATAAGTGCAACACCCCAGTAGACTGCATATCATTGGCTGCTGCTATGCAGTTTGCTCACAGAGGGCTCTTTTTCTAGACTCACTGCTTTGCAGTGCACCTGGCATGCCTGTTGGCAGTCTCTTGAGGATTCAGGGTTTGGGTCCAGGGCTTTGTCTCAGCCTTGCCAGATCAAGTGGGGCAGCTTTCTGTTCCCATGAATATGCAATACTCAGGGGTTTCCAACTGCTTTCTTGCCATTTACTCCTTGCTTCATTCCTGTGAGGTAGACAGGTAATTAGCATGGATTTTATAGCCACCTTAGGAGAGAAGAGGAACTAAGCAAGCAAATATGAATGTGGTGGAGAATTTAATTGTCTGCTGCTTCCTTCTTAGAAACTTACATGCATTGTGCAAATATTTTCAGCTGCCAAAGTTCGCCTGTGGTGGAATTCAAGTTCTTTCTCTTTTAAATGATCATTTATCCCAAAGGAAGTTTTTCTCATTAACAAGAGCAAAAGTGCACCAACTAGCCAGTTGTCTATGCTGATATTTATTCCTTTTATTTATTTAAATAGTCATAGTTGGAGAAGGAAACAAGAACAATCAGATGTTGGGTTTTTGTGTATCAAGTTGCATAAAGGATTCTCTTTGACCTTTTGGAAAAGTTAACAGAGAGTACCAGTATTCAAATAATTGTATCGTTAAATGTTCAGCCATTCCTTTCCCTTTCTGCCCACCTCAATTCCTATGCGTTTGCAGAATCTGAATTTTTGATTGATGTGCACTCTGAAGAAATAATAAAATAAACATTTGTTGGGTGCTTTCTGTGTTGGGTGCTTTCCATGTGCCAGGCTCTTTCCTAAGCCTTACTCATGTAGGCTTGTAGAAGGTATCAAGAGAAACAAGAAAAGTAAAGCCGCATACTTTTTGATATTTGTTTGAGTGAAAGCTCAACGACCCACTTTATCCTTTTTTTTGATGGAGGCATCTAGACTTCTGAATTTACTTCTAGTGAACCGAGAGCACTCTGGTTCTGGATGTATGTTGATTTTGCTTTGAAAACACAGTACCTATTTATCATTGGTTAATTATTTTTATAAGTGCCTGGGTCTTCAGTGGCTAATTTTCAATCTTGCTCAAGTTTACTTTCTTTTCCATATTAAGACTCCTATTTTAGGTTCAGATCACATAAGCTAATATGATTATTAGTTTAACTAATGTACATTTTGAAAATTTATTTCATTAAATAACTAAAATATATTTTAGTTATTTTAGGCAACTGTAAATTGACTTTATGATTGTTTCAAGTTTCCTTTAAAAAAGGGGGCAATTAACTATAGCCCTAAAATGAGGGGAGAAACTCACTACATTCAGCAAATATATATTTTTAATTTTTAAACTTTATTTTATTTTTTGCAGCTAATATGCACAAAACATCATTTTAGAATGTGAAAGAGGTACAGGCAGCTGTCCTTGTCACTAATCCACTTTAAAAATCTTGTTGTTGATCTCCTTTTAAAGATATCTCTTCAAGGACCTGTATTCCATCCTTCATTGCCTTCATGCCCTCATTGGACATTTTGAACTCATTTTGAGCTGTTGCCCCTATGAACTGGAATTGTCTTGAAGATGATTTTATTCAAACCCAGTTTCATGGAAACACTGCACTAAAAACTGCCCTTATTGGAGACCACAAATAGCCATATGTTGATTTAAGTAGGCACATCAAATTCTTTTCTCGGACCCTTTGGAGGATCCTCTTGTTCTACAAAGTGACTTTTGAGTTGGTAGGGTTCACAGTCCATGATCACTTCCTTGTAGTGACATAAACAGGCAACCAGTAAGTTGTGTTCAATGTCTCATCTTCAGCACAGGCTCTGGAAAAACATCCTGAATGACTTCGTTATGTGTAAAATAAGTAGATATTTAATTTTCATTGTTTTCTAGCCTCAAACATATGATGTGGATCTCAAATAATACACAGCTAGAAAAAAATAGTTTTATATAAAGTATAATAACTGGGTGAGAAGATAAGAATAATAAGATGATAATGATTTAAATTCATTAAAGTATAAGGAGAGGAGAGAGAAAAAGAATAAAATGTTCAAATAATTGATATAAAAATAGTATTACTTTGAGTTTCATATTATATAAAAACTAAAAAACCTGACTAGTAAATGAAAACAATCAACTTTAAAATAAGCCTTCATTATTCTGAGAAGAATAGGAAGAAAATGTTATAATTTATTTCAAGTATCTATGAAGTCTAAATTATATCAAATTATAGATTTGCTTGGTCCATATAAATGAGGTTAAGTGTTACTTAAATTTATTTTATATGAGATGTGGAATAAAAATAAAAATTTCTTTGGCATGTTAGATGCTGTTATAGATACTATATCCATTCATGCTTACAATTGCATGAGCATTTTAAATTAGGTAAAAATGAAACTTTTAACCTAGTCATTTGTTATATTTCCAAATTCCCACAAGATGGCACAATTTCAGAGCATTTTAGAGTATGAGCCTAGATAGGTAGCTATAATTATTTTAAATCTTTTAACTAGGTTAAGCACAAATCCTGTTTTCTGATCAGTGATGCAAATAATACACAGAGCAGGGTCCAATTCTTCCTCTTGTTATTTACAGATTCTACTAAATTGAAGTAATAAAACAATGGATTGTGCAGGGTTTACAGTACTCTTCAGGTGGAGAACCATTTTTTGGCTTTATGACTCTAATTTGAGTTCATTCGTAATCACCTACAAAAGTACTACCTTATCTATGTGTTTCATTTATGTTACTCATGAGGGTCAAAGATAAGCTGGGATACAGGTTTTAACAGACAAAATCCGTGTCTTGGTATTTTAGAGGGTCTGGCCACATGGCGGTATGGTTTTGTAAGCAGTGAGGAGCAGTCAGTCCTGTCTATCACCAGGCTTGCTCCTATAAATATTGAAGTGATTAGGTTTCACTCAATAAGGACTTGAAATGCTCTGGTGATACAGGCTTGTTGTTGGAATTCCTGGGGGAGCAAACTCCTGTTCTTTCTTTCCTTCTTAGTTTCTTTCTTTTCTCTCTTTCTCCCTCCCCTTTTCACTCTCTCCCTCTTTCTTTTCTATTAGTGAAGGTATTGCAACTATTGGTGACTCACCAGTGTCTCTATGCAGCCATTAATGCTTCTATAGCCTAAGAAAGGAGAGAGGATTACTGGGACCAAATTGGAGTAAACTACTCTGAGTAACTGCCTAAGAAGTCGAGGTTTGAAATTAGCGCCTGTTTCAAATCTTACACATTTTTATTTGTCTTCCTTTTGTCTTCATAGGTAAGGCTTTTATATTCTTTAATATCTTCTTTTTCTCTATGGATAGGTTCATTGGGGGATAAATGACATTTCTGAAGTTACTTTTCTTAATTAGAGTGTTAGACAGCTAAATTACTTAGACAGCTAGACAGTTACTTCATTTGTTAAGTAAGATATATGTAATTTTGAAAATCATCTTATCTAAATGATAATCTTGGTGCTAAGATTATAATTCTGCCTTAATACAACTGGAATTTACCCAGCACTTAAGGGAGGCTGTCTATATTACAGGATGCCAAAACTCACGAGAAGAAAAAAATATCACTGAATTACTGATGGCAAGCATCTCTGAACTGAGGATAAATTTGTTATCTTATCTCATAATGTTGGTACTTTTAATTACGGGATTTGGTTTTTAATAGTGTTAGTAAGGGTATCTGAACTTGGGAAGTGGTTATATTAGGTGGTTAGGTAGAGGTTTGTATTTATAAGTGATGTATACTTGTAGGGGAGTTATTTATATAAGCTAAATTTGACTTATTGAGCAAACTGATCCCAAGATATTTATGGGCACCATGAGGGCAATATTTCCGATTCTGTGAACCTAATTGTTTTGGCTCCCCATCAACTACATGGAGGGTATAGCCACTGAAAAGGGGCACCTCAGTGGCAATAATGGATAGCAACTTTGAAATCTTCCTAATTGTATACTCATAATGCCAGAGACCACCTTGAGGGGATACAAGATTCTTTTTCATCTTACTTCCCCACCTCTGGTGTGCAGACTAAATGACATCCCTCCAGTTCCATCTGAACACACACTTGAAAAAAATTCAAGGTGATTTAGTTTATAAAAGGGAGCTCTCATTATAAAATGAGTATCTTCTGGGAAGAAAAATAGCCTCCTGAATGTAGAAGATTTCTGTCAGGTTTTTTTTTTTTTTTTTCCCCCTTCAATTTGAGTTTTGGAAAAGTAGCTAGCAATATAAAAAATTAACTGCATTTTAAAATATTTTAGAGGTGATTTTTATATCTCACTCTAATGGTTAAATGGTTAAATATAAATGGATAAAAATGTTCGGTGCACAAAGGGATGTATTACTGAATATTAAATAGCATATAGAATTGTTGGGAGGAATGGACTCCTAACATCTCACCATGGAAATGGGCTGCTAAGTTGATGCTGCTTCTGCCCAATCAAGTGGTTTCCCGTTGAACAGGGAAGTTTCTGCAATAACTACTGTCTTCCGAACAATGTCTCCTCTGCTACGATCCATCCCAGCAAATGGATGTGTCATGTCTGCCTTCTTCTCTGACTTACCTCAGTTCAGGAATCAGGTCTAAAGGAAAAAAACAAATTCATTTCTAGAACAAAGCTGCAAGGGATTTGGGCATATTTTTTTACAATGCAAATTATGGCAAGTAGGATAATAACTGAAATTTTAGGATTAATTTTTATCATTATCTGTATAAAATTTAATACTTGTGATTCTGAATTATATTCTGTTTCAAATATTTACTCAAAATTGTTTTATAAATTTTCTTATACCTGTCTTCTTTTAGGTTTACTCTTATATAAAATGTATCAGAATGCTGGATGCTGTTCTAGTCTCAATGTATAATAAAAGGCAAGCAAAGCTTATGAAGGAAAATGTACTAAAAGAATCAAGAAAATAGAGTAGCTTTTGATAAGGCTACATTTAAAATCTAGGATTCCAGTCTGGGAAAGGTAAGTAGACAGTGTTTTTGGCAACTATAAACTAGAAGGAATAGACAGGAAGAAAAGTCAAAACTAGGATTCGGTTTGAACAGGTGATTTTAAGGTAAATGCAAGGAGGTGCTACTTAGCCAACCAACATGTGTCATTTGTATTTACTGTGTATGCAGAACAGGCTAGACCTTATGGGGATTTTTATCGGTAGAAAGTGAATCTGAGTGCCTTGAAGTACATGAGCATTATGTGTACTCAAATATTTTTTAACATGAATACATTAATTAAAATATAAAATAAAAGTAGCTCAACACTTGTTATATTAATTTGTAAAAGGTAGATTATCAAAGGAAGTCGGGAGATCAATAGCTCTAAACTTTGGACTAGGTCATGGGAAGGAAATGTAGCACAATGGAAAGGCTTTGGATTTAAGCCAGTATTTTAATCAAACTTTGCCATTTGCTAGTTGTGTGATCTTGAGCAAATAACTTAACCTCTAGTAGCTTCAGTTTATTTCTCTGTAAATTGGAGATAATATATAGCATTCAAGGTTATTAAGGTTAAAGATGGAAAAGGTGAAATATATAGCTACATGCTCTGGTACATAGCAGACATAAGAAAGTCGTCATTTTTTATTGCTACTTTGTTAGAGACAATGCCTGCCAGTGGGGTGACACTTGATACAAACCCATGTGGCAATGTTCATCTCTTTATGTATGTGTATAACCCCTTGTGGACTTCTTCGTATCCTTATGTCTGTGGGCCACACACACAGACTGTGAAATCTTGCATGTCATACATTCTTCATATTACTTTATGCTTAATTGATTGCAATAGCCTCATGATGGAGCTGTTTGGTCTTTCTCTTTTCTACTCCTGTCTTCATTCTAGCCGAAATACTGCTTACCTACTAATTTTTACCAGCATGGTCCCCTGCCAGATTTCTGCAATGGCTTTTAATTGTGCTTATAATTGTTTTTAAAAAGTATGATTCCATTTCATCAAAACTTTAAAGTCTTACTTTGCAGACCAAGGGGAGGATAGAGGAAGGCTGAGAGGAAATGAAGATAGATGAGAGGGTACCTAGAATACTGATTGAAAGCCAGGTAGATAGTAAATAGGTATATAAGTAGATATTTAGATGATAGATGATAGCTAGCTAGCCAGCTAGCTAGATAGTAGGTAGAGAGAGAGATGATAGATAGATGATAGTTGAAGTAAATTAGAGAGAATAGGAGCTAGAAAGGTAGGACAGGATTGTGGTGAAGCAGAATTTGTGTGCTATAGAGTGGAGAGATCATTCCGTGAGTATTGGAAGACCCAGGTTCTGCACCTTGTAACCTGATATAAGTCTCTAAGTCTTTCTCTACTGTGATACGAGCTGTTTGGTTCATGTGATCTAATGCCATATGATTCTAAATGAAGAAGGGCTATGCATTTTTGAAGTTACATTTACAAATATTATGCTTTGGTAACAAATCTGTTTTGAAGAACTTGTGCAGGATGTTTTCGCCTTCTTTCCTTCCTTCTTTCTTTTCTTCTTCTCTTCCTCCCACCTTCCCCGCTCTTTCTTTGCTTCTATCTTTCTTACTCTGTTTTCTTTTGTTGTAACTTTTGCATTACTATTATATTTCCCTCATACTTTCCCAAAGAAATCAATATATATTTATTCTTTCTGAGTAGGGAAATAAAACACGCTTGTTGCAAAAATAAATACTAAGACAAAAAATCCATATTTTCACAATAAGCATTTATATTGTTATTATAATAACTTTTTTTGTTATGATAAGCAATCTTATAACAGACATTTGAACATGTGAATGATGATTTCTTTTGGATAAAATTCTAGAAATGAAATTCTTGGTGAAAAGTGTACATATTTTTAAGGATTTTGACATATATTTCTCATTTCTGCCTCCTTCCCCCAAACTTTGTCAGAGTAGGTACAGGGTATGAGAACACATGTTTACTCACACC
>NW_006442512.1:9170749-9194209 GCF_000325575.1 Pteropus alecto | reverse complement strand
CAACAAAGGACACAATGGAAAGGCTTTGGATTTAAGCCAGTATTTTAATCAAACTTTGCCATTTGCTAGTTGTGTGATCTTGAGCAAATAACTTAACCTCTAGTAGCTTCAGTTTATTTCTCTGTAAATTGGAGATAATATATAGCATTCAAGGTTATTAAGGTTAAAGATGGAAAAGGTGAAATATATAGCTACATGCTCTGGTACATAGCAGACATAAGAAAGTCGTCATTTTTTATTGCTACTTTGTTAGAGACAATGCCTGCCAGTGGGGTGACACTTGATACAAACCCATGTGGCAATGTTCATCTCTTTATGTATGTGTATAACCCCTTGTGGACTTCTTCGTATCCTTATGTCTGTGGGCCACACACACAGACTGTGAAATCTTGCATGCCATACATTCTTCATATTACTTTATGCTTAATTGATTGCAATAGCCTCATGATGGAGCTGTTTGGTCTTTCTCTTTTCTACTCCTGTCTTCATTCTAGCCGAAATACTGCTTACCTACTAATTTTTACCAGCATGGTCCCCTGCCAGATTTCTGCAATGGCTTTTAATTGTGCTTATAATTGTTTTTAAAAAGTATGATTCCATTTCATCAAAACTTTAAAGTCTTACTTTGCAGACCAAGGGGAGGATAGAGGAAGGCTGAGAGGAAATGAAGATAGATGAGAGGGTACCTAGAATACTGATTGAAAGCCAGGTAGATAGTAAATAGGTATATAAGTAGATATTTAGATGATAGATGATAGCTAGCTAGCCAGCTAGCTAGATAGTAGGTAGAGAGAGAGATGATAAATAGATGATAGTTGAAGTAAATTAGAGAGAATAGGAGCTAGAAAGGTAGGACAGGATTGTGGTGAAGCAGAATCTGTGTGCTATAGAGTGGAGAGATCATTCCGTGAGTATTGGAAGACCCAGGTTCTGCACCTTGTAACCTGATATAAGTCTCTAAGTCTTTCTCTACTGTGATACGAGCTGTTTGGTTCATGTGATCTAATGCCATATGATTCTAAATGAAGAAGGGCTATGCATTTTTGAAGTTACATTTACAAATATTATGCTTTGGTAACAAATCTGTTTTGAAGAACTTGTGCAGGATGTTTTCGCCTTCTTTCCTTCCTTCTTTCTTTTCTTCTTCTCTTCCTCCCACCTTCCCCGCTCTTTCTTTGCTTCTATCTTTCTTACTCTGTTTTCTTTTGTTGTAACTTTTGCATTACTATTATATTTCCCTCATACTTTCCCAAAGAAATCAATATATATTTATTCTTTCTGAGTAGGGAAATAAAACACGCTTGTTGCAAAAATAAATACTAAGACAAAAAATCCATATTTTCACAATAAGCATTTATATTGTTATTATAATAACTTTTTTTGTTATGATAAGCAATCTTATAACAGACATTTGAACATGTGAATGATGATTTCTTTTGGATAAAATTCTAGAAATGAAATTCTTGGTGAAAAGTGTACATATTTTTAAGGATTTTGACATATATTTCTCATTTCTGCCTCCTTCCCCCAAACTTTGTCAGAGTAGGTACAGGGTATGAGAACACATGTTTACTCACACCCTCACCAACACTGGATATTATTGATCTTTTAAATTTTTCCCAATCTATTGGGTGAATATAGCATCTAATGGATGTTTTAGTTTGCATTTCATTGGTTAACAGTGTATCTGAAAATATTTTCTAATGGTTATTTAGAAAAAAGCATCATTTGTAGCAGGCGCTTTTATGCCATAATTTATCATCACATTCTTTTTTTAGGGACTGCCATTATCAACTCCTCTGTAGCAAAAATAGTGAGTCCATACTAACCAAGTTTCTCTGTTTGAGTTATTTTATCTTAAGAAAAAAATTAAAACTATGTTATTTGGTAGTGGTCTAATATATAATATCTGAAATAAAAAGCTTCAAAATCTCTGCTTTATGTCCTTATGTAAAATTGGTCTAATTTTAGATTTCCTGTTTTACTCTGTTTTGCTAGTAAGGGTGCTATGACAGAAATATGTGGCATGTAATATTTCTGGTGATTTGACGATTTTCACTTTGCCATAGCTGTATGTCCCAGAATAAGTTAAATTTAGACTAACTTTACTTTTCAATATTTGCTGAATTGGGGCCCAGCCTGCTTTAACTTTATAAGCATCTTTATAAGGGAGTTCTCTATGAACTCCCAAATAACAGTAACGTTCACTTTAGAATTGTCTTTCAATGAACTCCTTACAGTGCTTCAGTGGCATTAACTGGTAGGTGTCTTCATTTTCTTTCTTTATAGAGATGGGGTCCTAAAGTTTGAAATGAACAGGCAAGAGCAAGTTGAACATTTTCTGTAATAATGTTGAAGTGAATGAGGAAAGGATCCAGGACCTTTATCAATACTTCTTTTATAATCTCAGATTTCTGATTTTCACTTAAAGCCATCTTTCTTTACTGATGAGTTCTGCATGCATTAGTTGGCTAATGTGTGACTAATACACTAAGTGCTTCGTCCTTAGTGGAGAGAACAAGATCATTTGGAAGAGATTCAATTCCAAATCTCCTCTTATCAGGTTTACTTTATTAGCTTTGTGTCTGGATATACACAGTACACCTTATTACTGCTGCAAGTGGAATTGTTTGAGAGGAGAGGAAAACATTCTTTGCCCTTGAGAAACCTTCAAAGTGAGTGAAAATTGCTGTGATGCAAACTCTGGGAAGCAATTTGTAAACCTTTAGGCCACAGGCATTGCTATTTCACATCTTAGTACCCGTCCTTCCTATTGCATTACATTTTTTTATCCACCTTGTTATGTCAGAAGAGTTATTTTGTTTGTTATAGTAGGCCCAGAAATATGATCTGGGGAGAATATCAAAATGCCAAGGCAATGAAATCTAGCAAGTGAGGATGAAGTTAGAATTTAAGGAAAATTCCACAAATGAAATTTCATTGGCTAAATTTGTCTCCCTTTTCTTTCGTTCACTTCTCTAGCGTCCTACTGGTTCATGTTCTTTTTTAATCCTACATTTCAAGCAACTACCATTTACACTATTATTCTACTAGGGATCACCTGACCCTTCTTCAAAAGCATATGTGGTTTAAGGGCAACATTCTGTGCCTGTTAAATAGTGTTTGGTAAATGTTTAATAAATTGAACTGAATGAAAAAAAATCCCTGAAGATTCCTGGGCATAGACAGTTTAGCCTTGGAGTTCTCAGTCAGTTCCCGAATAGAAATGCTCTGGCCAAATTCTTCATCTCAGGGTGGCTTTTTCTTTTTTCTTTTCTTTTTTTTTTAAATTGGGGAGGTAAATAGCTTGCATTGATTTAAAGAATGTGAATAATCTACCTTACAAAGTATTCTAAGACATAAAGCAAAGCAGCAAACTTTGAGAGATAAAAATTTTAAAATAAAAAGTCAGAATTGCCTTTCAAAATATAAGTGAGAAAAGATAAGAAGTTACATAAAGCAAACAAAAGACTCAAATTTTCCAGCTGGGAGTGAATTCTATCGCGGCAGTATCTGTCAGGTGGAACTTGGGTGAGACAAGTGAAATGAGCCATGCGCTGCAGTGCAGAGAAGGAATGGCACAACTGGCAATAATTGAGCAGGAAAGAAGGGCAGAAAGAGACAAGTAGAGACCTAAGAAGTATGACCACTGAAACATGGGAAAACTTACCCCATGAGTATGAAAGCCACAAGCTGCCATAGCCCTGGCTTCAATTCTGACTGCTAAGATCCTGTGGGAACAAATTAATACAGAGTCTCTTTGACTGGAAGACTCTTAAGAGATTTTATTGGGAGCCTATCACATCCAATGAATGAAGTTAGGCAACATCCCGATGCCAGCCTGAATTAGAGAGAGGTTTTTTGATGAAAATTTATAGTAGTCCTCTCACAGGCACCATCCTCTTTCTAATATATCTCGTCACATTCCTATGATGGAAAAGAGTGCAGTGAAGGGAAACTTAATGGGAAAAATTTGAATCCTCAACTCTTTCTTCATGGATATTCCAATAGGTCAAGATTATACTCAATAACTGGTTATTCTCTCTTCGTCCATCCTCATCTCCTTGATCCATTTTCTTTTCCTCTGATCAGTTCTGTGAACTACTTCCCTGCCTGGGTTTCCTTGTTGGCTGTTTCCAGTCGTATTTCACCAAGGAGAGGCACTGGCTGGAGACTGAAGAGCAGAAAAAGAGAGGCTAGGATATTTCTTCTCTACCCCCTGACCATCTGTAGCAATTGCTGTTTCCCACCACTACTTTTTCAGGTGGCTCCGTCTCTATAGTTTTACCTCTCCTGGGTTCAATTAATGCTTTTCTTTTAGTCCCTTCAGTTCTTGGGATAGTAATGATTTTCCACTAATGCTGGCCTCTGAATGCCTCTCCTTTCCTTACTTATTATTATTTTTTTGGTGAAGTGCCTTCACCAAAGTCTCTTTATTTGAATCACCTGGGGGTTTCCTGCTGGAGGACCTGACTGATACAATATCAGATCTCAGAGGTCTTTTATTTTTTAGTTTCTATATGAAGAGAAAATAGGAATTTTTTAATATTCTAATTATACTTTTGTTTAAAGGAGCCTGTATCATGGAAGTATATTTTTTTATTCAATTAAATGAATAGAGAAGGTAAAAAAGGGGGATTGGGCAGAATCTAGGTCTTCTTAAGCTATTCTGTTTTAATGTGGTGTGTTCAGCAGTAAATGGGCTGGGAAACAAAATTGAAATGTTTTTGCCCCCACTAAGCTCACTAATATTTAGCTTTGGAACTTTTGTTATGAATAATAATTATTAAACCAAGAGTATATAAGAGAGCAGAATCATGGAATTAAATACTTCTCAAATTATGACGCAGGGATGAGAGGTGAACTATAAACAGCTGTTGGAGTACAGGCATTTAAAGACATGGAAAAAGGTTGTCATGTGACACTGGCATAATTACTGCTGACTAATTTAGTTATTTTGTGAGTTTACAACACTGCATGTTTCAAGAAGAATTTTAGTATTTGAAATGGGCCTTTAATATAAAAGCTAAAAATCACTGAAAAGCTTTTAGGGGAGTAGAAGCAGAGCTGTTTAATTCTTTGTATGATATTTTGCCTGGGATGGTGTACTCTTTCTTAAGTACTTTTGGAGAAAAGTAATTAACTATGGTCATAAACTGAAAGAATAGGTGGCTGTGAATTTTTATTATACTTTAGAGTTAATTTGTTGACTTTTCCTCCTAAATTTCCATTTAATGAGTTGTAACATTCTGTTAGAACTATAGGGATAAAAAAAGAAATTAATGATACAATGCCTTTTCCTATGCATGAAAAAACTAGAGAACATATGTGAGGTGACATGCAAACACTGGCCAAATGTGTTATTGAGGACTCTTAGCTGCAAATGACAAAGACCCCTAGCCTAATTAATTTAGGGAAAATGGATTTATTGGTTCATATAATTGAGAAGTATAGGGGGATATAGCTACCTTCTGGCTAAATGGATGTCATTAGGCCACATATTCTAACCTCATCAATCATCTCTACTTTCTTCTGACTTGGCTTTAGTCTCAGGCAGTGTCTTCTTGATTGGTGGTAGAATTGGCTATTGGAGAGAAGTTATAGACTCATATGATCTTTATAGCTAGCAGTTTGAATTAAAGGACTACGCCTCTTTTCTGTCATTTGCAGCTAAAGTACTAAAGAAGGTTGTGATTGCTCTGGACAAAATCATGTGCCATCCATGATTATCCTTGTGATGAGATATTAGGGTGCTCTGATTGGCCTATCTTGGGTCATGTGTTTATCTCTGTAGAAAGTGGAGATCGAATGTTAGGGGTTATGAAATGGAGTTTCCATGAAAAAGATAAGTTATTTAACAAAAAGGGGATGAGAATAAGCAAGGTGAATAGATAAAAACTGTGGTTATGACAGTTCACTATCATTTGTTTCTGGACCGCTCAATAACAAATTTTCTTCCCATATGTATCACTGCAAAATGCCACTGCCTTTCCATGGAAATATTGGACTTTTAACCAATAATGCTCTTACCCCTAAAGCAGAGAGGCAAGTCAATGTCTCATCCAGGCACTGCCTTCACTTTTTGGGTTCTCACCTATGTTAATTCGATCTCTTCACATTTTAATTTCTGTTATTTGCAATATCCCACCTCCTGATATTTCTATATCAGTCAGGGCTGTCTTGTATAAAAGTCCCTGAAAACTTGTGGAAACTATGTTAACCCAAAAGGAAATTCAATGACTCTTATAAATAAAAAATTTACAGTTAGATCTCAGGCATGATGGATTCAGAGATAAAAGCAACGCTGTCAGGACATCACCTTTCCACACTTGAGTCCCATTTTCCTCCTAGTTGGTTTAATTTGGGGGCAGATTTTCTAACATGCTAGTAAAGCTGATCACTGGCATCTCCAGGCTTATTTTGATGACACAGTCGGAAATCCCAATGATTAGTGTCTATTTTTTCAGGGTCCAGCAAAATTTCCAGGGATTTATCTGATTGATTTGAGGAAAATGCCCATCCCTGAGCCAATTGCTGCACTTTGGGGTGTGTGTGTGTGTGTGTGTGTGTGTGTGTGTGTGTGTGTATGGGTTACTCTGATTTGCTGGGCTTGTATCATGTAGTGGTAGTGATAACAGGAAGAGGTCAGCTTTACCTGGACCACATGGAATGGGTTTCCCATGAAAATGAGTACCTATTTCCAGCAGAAATAGATTGCATAGAAATATAATATGTAGACAAAGACCATAACTTTTGTACTACATGATAAGTGATAGAGTGAAGAAAATAAATTAGTTTTTGTTGAGTTCCCGTAAAATACCAAATATCTGGTACCTTAGTTCACATTTATCAGATAAATTTGTTCCAAATTACACAGTAATGAGTGGTACTACTAGGATTTTTTTAATCTATCTAGTAACTCATAACATTCCCTATCACTTTAGAGAAGGTGATTCCGGATTTCCTTCTTGTAAGAAGTATTCAATTTTTGAAAACTAAAGGGGAGCCTTAGGGCATATAAAGAGAAAAATGTACGATATGAGAGAGAAAAGAATATACAAGAAATGTACGATATGAGAGAGAAAAGAATATACAAGAAATTAGGCTGGAGTCTCATCTGATCAGAACTCATTAGAAAGTAGTTCTATTTTTAATTTTCGAGGAAACTCCACACTGTTTTCCATAGTGGCTGCACTAATTTGCAATTCCACTTCTTGGTATTTATCCAAAAAATTCCAAAACACTAATTCGAAAGATATATGCACCTCTATGTTCACTGCCAAGATATGGAAGCAACCTAAGTGTCCATCAACAGATGACTGAATAAAGAATATACATATACAATGGAATATTACCCAACCATAAAAGAGATTGAAATCTTGCTGTTTACAACAATATGTATGAATCTAGAGGGTAATATGTTAAGTGAAATAAGTCAGACAAAGAAAGACAAATACCCTATGATCTCCCTTATATGTCAAATCTAAAGAACAAAATAAACAAAAAAACATAAATAGATTCTTAGATACAGAGAACAAACTGATGGTTGCCACATGAGAGAGGGGATGGGGGGGCTGGGTAAAAAAGGTGAAGGGTTTATGAAGTACAAATTGGTAGTTACAAAATAGTCTCAGGATGTAAAGTACAGCATGGGGAATACAGTCAATGATATTGTAATAACTATGTATGGTGCCAGGTGGGTACGAGACTAATCGGGTGATCACTTCATAAATTATATAAATGTTTAACCACTATGCTGTACATCTGAAACTGATATAAAATAAAATTGAATGGCAACTGTAATTAAAAAAAAAAAAACCAACTGATCAGAGGGACTCCAGAATGGAGCCACGAAAAATGTCAGTGGGCCACACACATTGAGGTCCTTTCATAGAAGTTTTTAAATGCTCAGTAGGAGGTTTGGATTTGTCTTGAAATATGATTGTCAATTAAGAATTTTGAGCATAGAGGCATTGTGATAATAAGGATTTTGAGACATTTACAGTAGTATGCAGGGGATACCGGAAAAATCACTAGAGGCAAAGAGATAAATGGCCAGACTGTTATCAGCTTTTTGATATGTAGTGATAAGAATCCAGACTAGAAAAGAGGCTAGAGGAATTGGAAAGCAAGACTCAGAAGATTTTGCAACTCTGGGGTACAGAAGAGTGCCTGGTGGGGTGTTCTAAAATGCACATTTCAGTGATCCCCTTCCAAATGTTGAGATTTGACAGGTCTGAAGTGGGGCACAGAGATATACACTTAACAAAAACTCAAGATGATTCGGAAGCAGGTCATTCACAGACCACAATTTGTTTCAGAGGACGAATAGACAGGGGTTTGATTAACTATGAAGGGCAATCAAGCTGGGAGGAGAGGGGAGTCTGCTGCTGATGGTAATTGGAAGCTTGGGAAAGGACCCTGATTGTAGGGAGAGCTGATGAATTCTGTTTTGATAATTCTTATTCACATTTGTGTTTGAACCTTCAGTATGTAAATTTCATTTGGTGGTTTCTGTGTATGTAAAGCTGTTGATAAAAAGATGTCCTGGAATGAAGACTATTAGGCACTTGTTCAACAATCCTTAATCAATAGTACTGGAATTGCACTAGGCATCATTGGCTTTAGCTGGTTTGGAACAGACTTTAAGGTGGAATAGGGAAGTGAATATAATAAAAGCCATTCTGAAGCTGTTGTATTTTTTGAAATGTCTGGTTGGACATTCTTTTACTTGTCTAAAATTATGGCTGTCAAAACTACTCTATTGGTATGTAAAAAATTAAGATGAGAGAACACTTGCTGATATGACATATAGATTCTAAAATTAGCTTATCTCACAGTGACCAAGATATTAATAATGTTATTAATGAATTTTTATCCCATTAATACAGCAGTACCTCATGGGAAAGAATATTTCTTTTAAGCTAAGCCTGTCAAGTTATAGTACCTTTTAAATTTGCCTAAATAGCTTAAGAAAGGCCTGCTATTCTAAGAAAAGGCAATGTTGGTAGTTTTTTCTTTTTTCTTTTCAGATCTGGACTATCCCCTCCTGGAGTTCTGTGAATTGTGCTGGGTAACCAAGATATTTTGGTGGCATGATCACTGCTTAACCTTTCATAGCTCCCTTATACAATTTTGGTTATTTCAGTGAGGGTGGAAAAAGTCATCTTCATAAATTATCTGACATTTCTAAGTATCGTTTACTAAAGAAGCCCTTCATCAAAGCATTTTCTCTCTATAATACTCTAAGTAGTTTCAGAAAATGTAATTTATATAGGTTTGCTCAGAGAGGAAATGCTTTTTACTCAGTCTTTCTTTCTTGGTGCTTACTCACCCAAAATGCCTGTTTGACCTAGTGGGATTATGAGTTCCTTTCTTTTATTTCACTTTATGGTGACCCAGTCAATGTTATATTTGTACCAAAGTAAAGCAGGATTAAATGAAGACTTATGTTTTTTCCCCTCACTATTTATTACCCTGATATATCCGGTCATAGTCTTCTTTATTTTTTTATCATGAGTACATATAATTTTGATCCTTTGAGACTTCTCCCCAATTCTTCTGCATTTTACTGCATGCAAATTCATACCACTATTATATGCCTTTCATGAAAGAAAAAAAGCCACTAAAATGATAGTAATTCAAGTATTTATAGCAGCAGTCAATTACTCATAGAAACTTTCCACTACCCCTGTCCTCCTTTTTATTAAGGAGTTTATTCTATGCAACAAGATAGGTTATTTCAGTGCAAGCATCAAGACCGAGGGGATAATAACTTAGAAGTTACATGATCTGCTTCCTTCTCTGTTAATTCTCTCTCTCTCCAATGTAGTCTCTAGTGCTATCTTTCTAGGATATAGGAAGGTATGTTAGATTTAATACATGGATTAAAATCCCTTCCCCACAAAATTCATGGATGCTTTATTTCTATAGCATGTATCAGCTATTACTCTCAGTGGTTGATCTCTCTTTCTGTCCATCTTTTAATTGACTGGGGAGTGGTAGGAAGCTAAACCTTGATTATGCATTCTGGAAGAAAGAAGTGATTATAAAGTATTCATATTGTTTTTTCTATTGCTTTGTTCAGATCACATGGATCACTTCCGAGATTGATGAAAAGAGTTACAGAAGTCTCAAGCTGGACCATAAAGATATTCATAATTATGACTTGACAGATAATGCTACCCTACTGAATTGTTAGCTTAGGCAGATTGGCTCCCATTGGTGTCATCTTCTGTTTATAGTCCAGGACCAGGGTGCATTTGGCTAGGTCTCGAATCTCTTTACTATGGCATCAAAGCGTGAATGGCTACAAATTTAAAATAAGTGAACATAGACATGCACAAACACAGAGCCCAGAATAGAGTGTGATTTAATTTTCTTTTCATATGTGCAGGTATATTTTGTGTTTTTTCACCTATAGGGAGAGGATGGACAAAAAATATTTGCATTTTATAATTTATTTCTTCAATAATAATATATCTGATTCAGCAGCAGATAGGCAATGTGTTTAAAGGTTTAATATTCTTAATTAAGAAATCCACCACAGTCATGTTTAGAAAATTTGTTACACTTCTTTGAGCTTTACTTTCCTTTTGTTAAAACAAAAATGCTAGAACTCTTTCTTTATCATTAGACTTTGTAAAGACAAATGAGGAAAAACTATGATACAGGGAAATATAAATAAAATCAGAGAAATGATTTTTGAATCTAGATCTAATACTTCAGAAATAATTTCAATGAATAATGACCATAGAGGAAATGGGAACATTTTCTAAAATGGTATTTGAAATAATACATATAAGTTTAAAAATTTTTTTGAAAATTATTAGAAAAATTGTCAATTTACACACATTGTATTTATTTGTTTAGATAGAATATTGTGATCCAGATATTTTTTTTGGTATAGTATTTTTCTTGCATATTTTCCCCCAAGATTTTACTTTCAATGACTTTATTCCCTTAATTTTTCAAACAGCTTTTTTGAGGTATAATTTCACACTATAAATTTCATTATTATAAGTGTACAATGAAATGAATTTAGATCAATTTATAAAGCTCTGCAACTATCACCCCAATCCAATTTTAGAGTATTTTGATCACTCCTAAAAGTTCCCTCAAGCAGGTGATCTCTTGTCTTATCATTTTTTTTGTTGTTGTTGTTTCAACAAACTTTTTATAATGGGCATTTCATATAAATGGCACCAATACATAGTTTTTATGCCTGGCAGTTTTTACTTCCCTGTTGCTACATGTGTTAGTAATTAATTTTTTTTTTATTGCTGAATAGTATTTCATTGTATGGATACACCATATTTTGTTTACCTATTCACCCATTCATAGACATTTTAATTGTTTCTAGCTGTTGGCTATCATGAATAATTCTGCTAAGAACATTTCATACATGGGTGTGTGGACATGTATTTTAATTTCTTTTGGATAGAATTCTAGGAGTAGAGTGGGCCATATGTAAGTATATTTTTAGCTCTGTAAGACACTACCATACTATTTTCTATAGAGACTGTACTGCTTTACATTCCCATCTGCAGTTCTCAAGGGCTCCAGTTTCTTTGCATCCTTTTAACACTTGGTGTTGTCTGTCTTTTTTATTATAGCCATTCTCATGGATGTGAAGTGATATCACACTGTGATTTTAATTTACATTTCCCCAAAGACTGATGATGTTAAACATCTTCTGATGCCACAAAGTTATTCATATATTCTCTTATTACCTTTTATTAGTTCTTAGATTCTGTAGTGATTTGTTCTCTTTCTTGGCATTGATAATTTGTGTCTTCTCTTTTTGTTCTTATGATTCTAGCTAGAGTGTTATAATGGCTCTTGATTACTTTAGAAGAAGAAGCTTGGAGATTTGTTGTTTTTTCTCTATTTTTAATTTTTTTTTAAATTGATTTCTTCTCTATCTTTTCTTTATCATTTCCTCCTTCTATGTACTTTGGGTTTAATTTTCTCTTAAAATTTTTAAGTAGAATATTATATAACAGATTTTAGACCTTTATTTTTCACTAGTATAAGCAATTATAGAGTCTTCTCTAAATGCCACCTTAGTTGCACCTTATAAATTTTTATATGTCTTCATTTTCATTTAGATGAAAATATTTTCCATGCATACTTGGAATAATTTGCATTTTTCTTTTGTTGAGTGGTGTGTCCTGTAAACATAAATTAGGGCAAATTTGTATGGTAGTATTTTTCAAATCTTCTACATCTTTATTGGTCTTTTTTTTTCCTACGTGTTTTAATTACTGAGAGAAGACTGCTACAATTCCAAATGTAATTTTGGATTTGTCTATTTCTTTTTTCATTTGAACTACACATTATGCTCAGTAATGGAGTTGATTTTCAGTCTGGTGCAAGCTTCCTATCCTATTGCAGTGCAGTAACAATCAATTATCAGACTAGCACAAGTACATGGATCACATTCGAAGTGTCTGTTATAGAATTACTAGTAAACTGTGCATACGGAAAGCCTTCAATAAATAGATATTTAAAATTGGAAAATGAAGAGGATGAAGTCTTAATATGAAAATGACTCTCCTGAAATAATTAAAAGAGTTTTTTGAGATATTGCTAAGAGAGCCTATTACCTGGTAGGAAAGAAGAGATCTGACAGATCATAGGTGATTTCAGTTGTTTAAAAAATTACCATTTTCTTTTACAGCCTAATGAGTTAACCCTTTCTACTAAAACAATTATACTTAGTATAGAAAATCCTCATCTTTAAATCTTCATAAATTTATATCTACCTGTTTGTAACCTAAATATACAACTTACAGAAAACTTTGGCTTAGAGAGTTTAAGTTTACATAGAGAGAACATGATGGAACTAGAATCTGAAAATTGCTTTGCCTTTCTCCAAAGCTTATGTTCTTAACCATTTCACTATGCCTCACTATTTCTCTAAAACCAAGATCCTTGGCAAGGCCATCTCTTTCTTACAGTGTCTAAGAGATGAAAGTCTCCTTTTCCTGATTCCATGACCACCAAGCAAACTTCTGATAAGTTGGCTCCCTCTGTAGTATTCCACATGTAGAAAGTTGGCTGGTCATGTTGATAGGGATATTTAGTATAAGTAAAACATTTATTTCTTACTATGAACTAATACACTGCCATTCTGCTTTACATTGGTCTCTGGGAACTGGTTCTGAAGAGACTGATGAAAATCAGCTTTATGAACCCACAAGGCTGAGGGCCAGGCCTAGTGGGAACCTGCTGGAGATGGTATGTAGCCTTCCATAAGCCACACTGTTGGTTAAGTACCATGCTATTTAAAACCATGGCACTTATTTTGAAAAAAAGATAAGACCATAAAAATGAGTGATGGGACCAGGATGAAGACAAAATAAAATGTAAAGATAATATGAAGCCAAATATAAGGTTAGTACACAAAATATATTCCATAGGATCTGATATACTGTTAGTGACAGGCTTTCAGTTTGATTTTGTGCTTCTTAGAAGGCAAATCAAAGTGTGGAAATATGATAAGCTAAAAATTCATAACAGTTCTTTTTATTTCTCCCTTTCTAAAATAGCACAAGTAATACATGATTATTATAGAAAAATTAGAAAATGCATAATAGTTCTTTTTGAATCATATATAATCCCACCACCCCAAACTGATCACTTTTAACATTTTAACGTGATTCAATGTTAGAAAACATTTTTTTTCAAACTTCCATATATAAATACATAAAATGGAATCATATTTTGTGACTATTCTTTTATTAGATATTAGTCATTATTTTTACTTAATATACAGTGGTCATAAGTGGATAAGTCACAATTTATTTAACATTATAGTTCTGTTTGACTCAGGTAACATTTTTTTGTTCTATTATAGACAATGCTGTAATGAACACCCTTATATTTTTCTACACACTTGTCCAATATTTTTCTTTTGAGTTAAGTTAAAAAAAATGAAATTGTTGGCTCTATATAAGATTTGACAAAGAGTTTTATACTGAGCCTGGGTTTTGAAGAATATTTCATCAAGTGAAGAATCAGAAGTGAGAAACAATAATACATTTTCTAAAAGCTAAATTAAGTGTGATTATAGGATCTTTGAAATATAAAGAATGTCAAAATTTCACAAGACCCAATTTGTGAACCTCTTTCAGCAAATACTAGTTACACCTGTTAAAATCATAATAGTGTGAGTACACACACACAGTAAGGTTATTTTCCTGGGATATCATAGTTCAGCTGGCTAAAATCAAATAATGGTTAAAAGAAGATGTGGTACATATATATAATGGAATAGTACACAGCTATAAGAAAAGATGAAATACTGCCATTTACAACAACATGGGTGGACCTTGAAATAATCATAAGCGAAATAAGCCAGACAGAAAATGTTGAAAACCATATGATCTCACTTATATGTGGGATATAAATCTGAAATCAACAAACAAACATGACAAACAGAGACTCAAGGACACGAATGGTAAACTAGTGGTTTCCGGAGGGGAGCGGGGTGTAGATGGGGCAAAAGGGGTCAAATAAGTGGTAGATGGGGCAAAAGGGGTCAAATAAGTGGTGACAGAAATCTAACTATAGAAGGTGAACAAACAGCACAATATATATATGTCTTACTGTTGAATTGTACACTTGAAACGTATTGGATTATGTTAATCAATTTTGTTAAATAATAAAAAAATATAAAAAAATAAAGGCACATATCCTTTAAAAAGTTTTTTGGTGTATGGTGACAAAAACTCAAATGATGTGATTAATTCATTTCATTTATGTATGTTTATTTAATAGACATCTACTGAGTAATTAATAAGTATATGTGACTGTGGTTGGCCAGTGGATACACTGGTAAAACAGAATGGCTAGAAATATGTTGGGGGAGGCTATACTGCAAACTTCCACAAATATTTGGCTTATCTTTGTTGTGCTTTTGTTGCTACAGATTTTCTGAGTCAGAATATTTTGAAATGAGCCAGCTATATTTAAAAGTGTGCCAGTATGATCCTTTTGAAAGCCAGCAATATGAGACTATTTTCTATACTAACTCCATTTCTATGAAAACTTTTTTTTGCCTAATTTAGCTTTGATTTTAATTATAAAATTGGCATAGCATTTTTACACAATTTATTCCCACCACCTTGATTCAGACAACAACAAAATGTTTAGAGCAATATTTCTTAATTGGGGTTCAGACTCATTTTTGCAACTTTTGAAGTACGTAGGCCTGAGCCATATTTTTGAGTCAGCCAAGGAATGACAAGAAGTCAATTGTGACTGGAGTGTGGATTGTGGCAGAATATGAGGACTGAGAAGTAGGAGAGAGCCAGGTTACATATGACCAAGTTAAAGAGTTAAGTTATTAATTTATGTCTTCACATTTAAATATTTAGGTGAAAATAACTTTTTCTTCTATAATTTTATCATAGATTATTTCAGTTTATATGGATCTCTCCTGTCTTGAAAATCTTATTATGTAGGATTGTTATCATGACATATGATCTAGCTCTTAATTTTTTTTTACTACTTCTATTATGTTACTCTTGTTTTAACAGCAATATATCTTTTGAGGGCAGATTCTGTGTTAAAGATAATTTTGCCTAGCACAATTCTGAACCCATAATAGATATTCCATAAATATTGATTAATTGTTTACAGTTCCTGAGAGGTTACAGTGGGAAATGAACAAAACCAAAAATGGATAGGTGACATGAAAATATGTGTTACTACTATTGATAAAATATTCATTTAAAGATTGGAGAATCAAACCGTTTCAAATTATTTTCTGGCAATTTATGTCTTCTCTTCAAGCCATGTTTTAATTACTTATTAAATAATTAATAATTATTACTTATTACTTATTTAATTACTTATTAGTTTTTATTTTTAATTGCATCTATCATCAGTTGTTATTTCAATAAGACAAGTTTATATTATCTTTCTTCTTCATGTCCTGATTTAATATTCATTGTTGTCGAATAGTTTAGTCATGGCTCAGATGTCACTGTGAAATTGGGAAGAGTACAGCATTGTTCCACTACGTGTTTGAAAAACTGTTGTATCTTTTATGTTAGGTAAATAGACACAGTTCCAAAAAGGGATATGTATTTCTATTCTAATTCCTTTCATGTCGATGTTACATAAAGCATGTCTTGAGAGCCAAGAATGAACAAGAACTTTTTCTTAAAGAAGAAAGGATAAAGCAAGATAAAGACATCAAAGCTGTTGCCATTACATTTTATCCTGAAAGAAACAAGAAATTACAAGGAAGGATCAGAACTTAACTGAAAGGGGTTACTGTTACAAATCCTCCTGAGAATTTCAGAAGGGAGCAGGAAATTTTCATGGGAGGAGATATATTTACTCAACTGACAATATGTCTATGAAATTTTCTAGTTAACACAAACAAAAGGCAAGGGCTTTGAGTACTGGATACTTGATGTGTCAAAAATTGGGTAAATGCATCTAAAAATGCATGAAGTGAAAAAGGTCTAGTGCCAGATTTTGAAAAACTTTTAAAGACGCTTTCAAGATTTCTCAAAGTACAGTTTCAAGTTCAATACAAACTCACTGAAAACTGGTTTCACTGAGAACCAGCATCAGCATCAACCAGCATCAGTACATTATTAGATTTAAGGTTTCCCCTGGAGCCAGGTACTGAAGAAGTGTTTTTTTGTTATTTGCAATATTGACAAGTACTTTAAAGCTCCCACTTTCTGTAAGGCACTATGGTGAGGAATGTAGAGGATTCAAAGGTGTTTGAATTTAATTTTAATTTTTATGCCTTTAATGAGAAAACAGTAGTAGCAAGTAACAATTGCTGCATCTTTTAAAAAGATTATAAAAAATAATTTAAGCAAATAGATGCCTTGTACAGAAAACTAAAATATCCCATAGTTTTAGTTTCAAGGAATATTTTTTTCTAGCAGTGCAACTGATTTTTCTTCTGTGACTTATGTCAAAATCTTCCCTTCTCTCTTTAGGCCTGTTCACCTGTATTGTGTGTGTCCCAGCACCATTTAAAAGAACAGGAGAATTGTGAGCCCAGGCTCTGGAATAGCAAACTTGGATTAGAATACCTCTCCTAGCTCTTTGCAGCTCTGTGATTTGAGCAAATCTCATAATCTCCCTCCACCTCAGCTCTCTATTCTTTAAAATGGGGGTAATAAGATTGACTTTACAGAATTGATGTATTTATTAAATAACATTTGTAAAGCATTTAGCAAACTGCCTAGCAGTAGTAAACACATTAATTGGTAGTATATCAGTTTTAAAAAATCAAATAATATCCCTTCTCTGTTTAGAACTCTCTAACTGCTTTCCATTGCAATTAGAATCGAACTGCCCCTGATCACTTAAGATGGTTTATAATGCTGTACAAAATTTGCCTTCCACTTGTCTTAGTACCTTCTTGCACAATTCTTTCTCTTTATTCCATACTTCTCAGTCATCCTGGGCTCCTTGTTATAACTGGATGATGCTATGCATCCTCCCTCCAGGGATCTCTAAACTCTTTTTTCTTTTGTCAACACAAAGAGTTCAATAAGATTGTTGAGTGACTATTCCACTCTCATTTTACAGAGTATTTTCAACAAAGTCTCAGTATCAGTGCCTTTTCCTCAGACATGCCTTACTTGGCTATCATATCTAGCCATTATTTTCCTCAGTCGTGTTTCTTTTCCCTCAGTAGTGTCCCAGTCACTTTTATTGTCTTTATATCACTTAGCGCTGAGATTCTTTGTATGTTAATTTTTGTCATCTCTTACTACAGAATAAGTTACAGAAAAGGACCTGTAAAGGAAGGACTTTGTCTCTCTGTTTAACTGTTCAATCCCCAGTCCCTCACACACAAAGATGCTCCAAAATTTTTGAATTACTCAAAGCACTTACTTCTATGGATCACAAGTTCTATGCTGTCAAACTCTATTTCTAGCGAAAAAGGATAGTATTAAGAATTAATTAATTTTTATTGATGGATTCTTGAATTAACATAGTCTCTTTAAATGTATAAAATAAAAGTTTTTAATTTTAAAGAGTACAGCAGTTGTAGATAAGAACAATTAGCACATTCGGGTAATATCTAGTTACACTAATTTGTTGTACCTCATTTATAAGCTTTGTTAATTCTAATTTTGTACCTTAATGATACCTAGTGACTGTTAAAACTGAAAATGCATTTGGAGTTTTGAAAAATCATGAGTCCTGTACTTCATGCTGACAAATAAGATGGGTTATTACTAATCCAAATATTATTTACTCTTAAAGTCCAAAGACTACATTTCTTTGATACCCCTACTTGGTGCAGTTTAAGACAATGAAATATTTTTTCCTAAATAACTTCAGTAGAATTGGATTAAAGGATTTGAAAAATATTCATTTGTTAGTATTCCCTTGGCAGTTGGACTTAAGATAGAAGATATATACAACTCTACTTTTTGAGGTTGAATATTTCACTAGTGAATTCTTTCAGCCTGACTTTTAAGCTTTTTGCTATAATTTAGCCACTCTGCACTAAAGAATAAATGCTGGAGAAGTTATAAGGTATAGAAAGTGTTTGTAAATTTAAGACAGCAAAATTATTCCTATTTCCTCTTACCATGGATAATAAGTTCAATGAGGTCAAGAAAAGGTATGAAGATATTTATACAATAGAGTTTTAATTAAATAGACATTTGTGGTACATGGTGCAGTATAAATGACATTATTAAGATTTCTCAATTAATTATGACAAAATTATTCATTCGTTTATTCAGCAAATATTTTTGCACTTACAATGTTCCTGGCACTGGAGATTACATGAATGAACGGATAAAAATCTCTACCTACAGTAATTATTAGTTACCATTTTAAATGATGTTTAATTTGAACAAACTTAAAGTTTCTTCAATGACCTCTACTAATGTTCTCACTTTATAAATCTATCATGGACAAATTTATATATGTTGTTTTTTTTCCAACTTGTATTTTGTAAGCATCTGTTGCTTTTAAAGCACAGAATTGTCTACCTGAATAACTAAATAAAGAAAATAAAGACTTTATTCTTAAGGAACTGATACTAATTGAAGGGAAGTGCAAAAAAAACTAAGTAAACATACAAATATGCCTACCAAACTTGAGATTCAAGATACTGATAAACACTTTTGATGTTTAGAGACAGGCCACTAGGTATGAAATCATCAAGTACAATAGGCTATTGAGTAAATCAAATGCTCATTCATGGTTCTTACGTCTGTATATTTTCATTTGCCTTTCTGTTTCTTGGGAAACAAAGTTTTAGCATTTTTACTTGACCTTAGGCGAAGGATTCATATTTTAAATAGTTGAAGCCTATTTAGTGATGGTAGCCTTCCCTGAATACCAAATTAATAAATATAGTAGATTCTAGACATTTATAGATTTAAGATTCATAGTTTCAACTGTTTATCAGGGATGTGGAAAATTCTTAATATTTTTATTGAAAAATTTTTGAGTTAGTTTCCCTGTAACATTGAAGAGAATGACTTAGCGAGTTTGTCTAGCAGGCACTCAGGATTTTTCAGTGTTTTTGTTGCTGTAACTCTCGTAAAATGATACCAACTTGCTTATTTTGTGAATGATTTCCATTAATTGAGAGAGAAAATTGTATCAAAGTTTGAATAAAGAAATTATGATGTGAAATATGCCCACAAATATAGAACTGGTTGGAGACAAGATTCAAAAGAAAGAAGGATGATGCATAAATATCATATAATCAAATTTGGATATTTCCTAAGGACTAGGCATATTTTTATAATATTACCCCAGACCTATTATTTGGGGCCCATTCTTTTAGCCTTGTGAAAATGATTTAGATTTAGATAAATATTTTTCTATTTTATTTTAAGCATATTTATACTGTATTTCTCATGAGAGTGGCTATTAAAAGTATTAAACTCTTACTAATGATTTGCTTGTTGGTTATTTTATTTTTGTAACTTTTTTGAAGTACAGGGCCATGCTGAAATTTTATTATAAGCATTTGACCATGTTTACATTTGTCAGTAAAATTATTTCAAAAACTTTTCCATTTCTACTTCTGGTCACATCTATAGTATCAGGTTTACAACTGTGCAGGATTTGTGGCAATAGACTGATAGTTCAGGAAGAAAAGTTCAAATAAAGAAATATGTACTCAGTTTTTACTAGGCTGCATCTCAGTGTATTGCACCTAGGGTATTTTATAATTGCCTTCTAGTATCTTACAATCTTGTTAGAGGGGGAGCCTTTGTGTACATCAGACAATCAGAATGTAGTCCAAGAAGAATGACCAGTTGAATATAGCCAAGCACCAACATGTATGACAAGTACAATAAGTGTCCTGTGTTCAGGGAAGGTTTAATGGAGGAAGTGAACCTGAGAACAGATCTCAAAGGCCTGGCTCTTCTTTAGAACTTGATAAAGTTGAATAGAGCAAATGGTCTATAAAATTATAAACAAAACTGTGAGGAGAGAACAAATATGGTTATTGTAAGAGGACAGCTGGGCCGGAGAGAAAGCATAGAGAAGGGAAGCTTCAATAGATGACCTGGGGCCCGATGACCACCTGACCTGCCATGCATATCTTCATGCAGGAAGGACTTTAGACTCTATCCATTCTGCAATGGGAAGTCACTAAAGCTTGTGAGTACAGGACAGTTACAGTTCTTAGGATTTTTTTCTATAACAGTATGTGCAAATAGCTTTAACTAAATCCACATGGGTATTTACTTTGATCCAAACAAATATTTAGAGGAGGACAAGTAATTCCAAGTTTGTATACTACTGTATAACTGGATTTTCTTCTTAGTTGAACATTTTATAAAACTTCTGAGGTAAGCTATAGCCTTTATCTAAATCTTATAATCTTTTTTTTTAATAATATGTTAAAATTAGAACTTTTGACTATTTATAATTTTGACCAAAATATTCAGTTTTCTAGGATGATTGAAAATCACAGAGTTTTAATCTCAGACCTGTAAAATATAATCTGGAGACAGTCTCTATATTAAGAGTGAGGAATTTGTTTTCTTTTCAGTGTGGATGTATATATTTAAACAATAGCACATACACTGTGGCCAGAACTCTTTAAGTAGAAATAATCTGTTGGTTTTGGCCAATCTATATAGTTAATAAAGGATCTTAAAAACCTGATTAACTGAAGAAAACCCTGGTAACTGAGTATCTATATTGAATTTATAAAATTATCATTTTTCTGAAATCACAAAGAGGGAACTCTCTGAAGACAGTAATGTTAACAGAATTTTTCATAGGTAGTTTGACATTTATTCAGAAAAAAATAAATCTAGGACAAAAATTGAGAAAAACACTTATCAGTTGGCAATATCAAGACTGAGGAAGTATTTTAGAGGACAAAGTCTTTGTCCTACTCCCTGCAGGGAATCCCTTATGTTCTAAAATCTGTGTATGACAGAAAGTCATTTGAATATTACTTCATAATACTTCCTACATATTCCCTAAAGGATTCGTTCATTTTAATATCTATAGGATGTTTTCAAGGAATGTCATTTCTCAATGACATGAGAAAATAATTATAATATAAATAGAAAATGAAAACAATTATAAATACATTATCATTTCCATTCTGTAATTAAATTAATTAAACAAATATACAAAAATGAATTTTAAGAAATATATTACAATGTTTTTGGAGGTCTTTAAGTTATAATTTATTTCTCTGTAGATATGTATATTTCAAATTCTTAATACTGAACATTTATTCTTTCATACTTGTAGGGGGGGGATGGTCTATTTATAGTTGTGGCTCTTGCTTTTTTATTGAAGTTCATTCAGTATTTTATCATAGATTTGTATAAATTTTCTGTATGTCAAGAAAAATAATCTTTGAATGTTATATTAGTTGCATAATTTAGTTTTACATTATAGTATTACAAATAGTTTTAAATCACCCCCAGTAATGAATCTTTTTCAAGTTCTGGAATTTATGTCCATTCTGATTGCAATTTATATGATGACAAATTTTCATTCATGATTGATATTAATTCAAATGTAAATCTTTTAAAATTGAAGTTTATGATTTGTATTTGAAAGTGCATAATGGATGCATTAAAATTATAAGACAACAGATAACTTCTAACTCAGCAACATGTACTTGGGATGAATAGAAGTGTATGTTGCTTTACTTAAACTGCAAATGCTGTTATCATTCAGCATGTACTTATCAGTTTTCAATGAGAGAATGGAAAAAGTTTGAAAGCCAGGTTGCTGTTTGCTTTATCAAAAAGTTAAAGATCTGGTGATATTTTATTTTAATAGGTGGATGCTAGGAGCTGGCTGCCTCAGTAATTTCATTTTCTTGAAGGCCTAAATATTCCCTGAGGATTAGATGGCTCTGAGTACAGTGTTTATGAAACATATAAGAGCTTGTTCACAGAAAAAGAGCTTAAAGGCATGAATTTTATGTACATTGCTGAACAATTTAGTGTTTTTTTAAAGACCCCAAGAGTGAAAAATGAGTAGCTCATTGTTTAAAATAGAAAACAAAACTTATCGTTGAGTGGCTGCTGAAGTTTTACGGTGAATTTAAAATGAATTTGAATGCGTTTTTGATGTCTTTATGATTTATGTTTGCTCTAAGGATATGGGGCATAGTGGAGAAACACCTAAAAAAATACTATAACCTAATTAATAGGCTTTAAATACTCTCTTGGGAGTAGGGACAGAAAACTGGACCCCTTGTGAGTTCCAGGGCAGTCCACTTAATGAGAATGGATGTGCCTTGTAGAAAAACTTGGTGCTATTCTGTAATTCGGGTCAAGTAAGAAAAGTAAGGGATATTAGATCAGATTATTACTCTACAGTGAATGTTTTTATATAATTCTAGAAAAGCTGTTGCAGAATAGTATGATGAAATGAACTCAAATTATGTCTTTTTCGGTTGTATGATGTAGCCTGTGTGATTAACTCAACTTTATTTTTATTTGTAAAGTGGAGATAATACCATATATTTTACAAGAGTTAATATAAGGATTAAATAAAATAGATAAAGTGCTTAGGACATTACCTGGTATTTTTTGCAGATTTAGTAAATGGTATTTTATATAGATGTTTGTATGTCTTCTTTCTGTTTAACCATGTGTTTATTTTGGGCTCCATGGACATCTAGGGGATAATGGAGGTTCTTCATTTATTGAACTCCTTAAATTCTATGCAAAGTTTTGTGTATGTGCTTATTTTTGGAGAGAGTATGTAGCTTTCATCAGATTTAAAACCTCCGTGTTAAATTCTTTGATTACAAACATACATGTTAAATTCTGTTCAACTTAACAGTCAATTTATCTTATAGTTTGGTTTAACGATTTAATTATAGACAACTCAATGGAATGACTAAATGAATTAAAAGGCAGACCTGTGAAGGTAGGCCTGGTTATGGCAAATAAATAAATAAAAAGCAAAAAGAACTAATTTAAAAGTGAAACATTTAATTTATATATA
>NW_006442512.1:9137932-9170633 GCF_000325575.1 Pteropus alecto | reverse complement strand
ATTTCAAGAATAAAATCCATTTTCATAAAATTTTCTCAGCTTTGAATTGAATTGATTCCTTGTTTTACACAAAATCCTATAAAACGAGATCTTTGCTATGGCTAAAAGAACAATGAGAATTTTAATATTCCATTTTAAATGCATAATATAAAATTTATCTACAAAATATTTTATCTTGCAGAGTGTTAATATAAAATGAAAGACTTATTTTCTTAAACTTTTTAAATGGAGCTCTTTGAGTCTTTGATTTTTGTATATAATATTCAAATATTTGCAATAGATAAGGCTTCTGAATGTTTGCCCAATAATATTGAGACCCACATATATGCTAAATATTTGCTATTAATTTTTTTTAGTTTTATTGAGATATAATTGAGATTTAACATTGCATAAGTTTAAGGTGTGTAACATGATAATTTGATACATGTATACATTGAGAAATGATTACTTATACTTAGTTAATACCTCCATCACCTCACATAATTACCTTTTGTGTGTGTGTATGTGTGTTTTTGTGTGTGTATGATGAGAAAATTTAAGATATACTCTCCCAGCAACTTTCAATTATATAATACTGTGTTGTTAGCTATAGTCATGATGCTGTACGTTAGATACCCAGAACTTATAACTAGAAGTTTGTACTTTTTGACCAACACTCTCCATTACTCCTATCCCCCAGCTCTGGCAACCACTATTCTACTCTGTTTCTGTGAGTTAGACATTTTTAGATTCCACATATAAATGTTATCATGCAATATTTATCTCTGACTTATTTCACTTATTATAGTGCCCTCAAGGTCCATCAACGTTGTTGCAAATGGTAGAACTTCCTTCTTTTTCATGGCTGAATAATATTCAATTGTATGCATATAACACATCTCTTTTTTATCCATTTATCCATAGAACACTTAGGTTGTTTCCATATCTTGTCTATTATGAATAATGCTGCAGCGAGCAAGGGGGTACAGATATTTACTCAAGATCACGATTTCATTTATGTTAATTATATACCCAGAAGTTGTATTGCTGGATCATATGGTAGTTCTATTTTTAATTTTTTAGGGAGCCTCCATAGTGTTTTCCATAGTGGCTGCACCAGTTTACATTACCACCAACAGTGAACAAGGGTTCCCTTTTCTACACATCTTCACTAATAATTGATACCTCTTGTCTTTTTCATGATAGCCATTCTAACAGGTGTGAGGTGATTTGCATTGTGGTTTGATTTGCATTTCACTAATGATTAGTGGTGTTAAATGCCTTTTCATGTACTTGTTAGACATCCTGTATGTCTTTGAAAAAATGTCTATTCAGTTCCTCTACCTATTTTTTAAATTAGATTGTTTGTATTTTGCTATTGAGTTGTAGGATTTCTTTATATATTTTGGATATTAATTTCTTATCAGTATATGATTTGCAAATATTTGTTCCAGTTTCATAGATTGCCTTTTTGTGTTGTTGATTGTTTTCTTTGCTGTGCAGAAGTTTTTTAGATTGATGTAGTCCATTTGTTTATTTTTATTTTGTGCTTGTTCTACTTTCTCAGAGTTGCTTTGGTAATTTGGGGTCTTTTGTGGTTCCATATGAATTTTAGGATTGTGTTTTCTATTTCTGTGAAAGATTCCATTGAAATTTTAATAAGAATTGCATTGAATATATAAACAGCTATAGGTAGTATGGGCTATTTAAAATTAAAATTTAAACACTGTACTTTTTTTGAACTTTAAACTTTTAAACACTCTAGTCAATGGATGGATGCCAAATTATTGATGTTGAACAGGGGTATACATGCAAGGGATGTCTTATTTGGCCATCACAATTGATGCCACTCAAATATTTGTTATTTTTAAGTGTGTAAATTTAGTAATTTAAACTTTTCTGTTAGTCTCATTTGTTTATGTAGGTTAATATGTAAACATTCAAGGGGGAATATCATGAGATGAGAAATAACTAAAATTTTCCTTTTTAAGAATTACAAAATAGAGCTACTCTATGATTTTATTTTTCTAAATAATTTCTAAGATACTGATTAGGGAGGGTATGATACTGAAAAGCATGACAGTAATTCAACGAAAAACTGAATTGCATAAAACTCCACAGAAAAATTTGTTACTTTAAAACAAATAACCAATAATGTTAGTCGTCTTTGTCACAAATTGGCATGTTCCTGGACATAATTTATTATCATTTTTATCAAGGGCTTATTATGTGCCTAGTATTTTATATACATAAATGTATTTAATCTTTATAATAATCAGGTATTATTTCCCATTACAAATGAGAAAACTGAAAGGTATTTAATCTGTCATTTAATAAAAATTGTACTATGATCCAGGCACTGTTTTTGGCTCTGAGTATAGAATAAGGAATAAAACAGGCAATATACTGTTATCATGGAGCTTATATTAAATTGGAGAAGGATAGGAAATAACTAATTAATATGCTTTTAGGGCTATAAAGACAATATAAAGAAGGGTAAAGAGGCAGATGATGGTGAGACTGGGGCCAAAGGTCTTGGGATTCCTTTAGATAGTATAATCGAGGAAGACTTCTCTGGTTATGTGGCATTTTAACCTGAATGAAAAGAGTGAGGGAGACAGGATGATACTTGGGGAAAGATTTTTTTTTTGAAATAAATTTAAAGGTCCTGAAGTTTCTGAAGTAGTAATTTGTTTGGGTATAAAGAATAGTCTGGTTGGAAAGGCATGACTGTGAGTGAGAGTGATAAAGAAGTCCAAGAGAGGACAGAGTATTAGTAAGGCACAAGAGAGGTTAATTATGCCAGGTCTTTATAGGCTTTAAACAATTCTCAACGGGATTAAAGCCACTGAAGGATTTTGAGCAGAGTAGCTGACATGTTCTGCTATACGTTAAAAAAATATCATTCTCATTGACCATTATGTAGGGCAATGGTGAAAATAGGTAGCCTGCTGAGAAGAATCTCTAGTATAGGCAAAAGACTAGGTTGATATGTTGGACGATACAAAAAGTAGTTGTGTTTCAGTTTTAAATTTTGAATATAGAGATCAAAATAGGAATTAAGGAGTAGTCCAATGTCTTTGATCTGGCGATTTGGAAAAAAATGAAAATGCCATTTTATTAAGAAGTGTAGAGAAAAAGTATGTTTTAGGGTATTAACGACTTTTGTTTATAGTATGTTAAATATGGAATTTGTGTTAGTTATTTAAGTGGAAATGTCAAGTAAGCAGTTGGAAATAGAGTCTAGGGTTCAGAAAAGAGATCATACTTAAAGCCATGGGATTGAACAAAATCACCTGGCAAGTGTGTGTAGATATACAAGAGAAAGGGTCTGAAGAAGATGAGGAAAATCAGGCAAGATACTGACAAGTTGCATCCAATGAAGTAGTAGCACTGTAGGAATGCGAAACAAGACTGGCGAGAAACCAACAGCACTCGGAGAGTTGGAGAACTCAGGTTTATTATGCCGGTGGTCCCAGAAGAGCTAGCGCTCTGAAGATTTGAATCCCAAGCTCAGGAGCAATTTTGCTTTTATAACCGTGCTGTTACAGTTACCATGGGCTACAGGCAGTTAGAGAGCATGTGATTTAGGAATTTATGAAATACCTCTATTATTGAGACAGAACAATCATAGGGGAGTATGGGTCTTGATCTCAAGATCACTCTGCCCTTTGGCCTATGCAGCAAGCACTTCCACAGAAGCAGAACAAAGAGGAGATTAGCTTTTTGAGTGCAAATTCCTCTTCAGTAGTAAAAGAAGAATAAGGGGGGAGAGAGAGAGAGAGAGAGAGAGAGAGAGAGAGAGAGAGAGAGGTTTTCTGGAGACCAAGTGAAGAAAGTGTTTCAGGAAGGAGGAAGTGATTAACAGGTAGAGTCCTAAGAAGATTGAGCATTGACATTTAGATTTGTAATGTGGAGGTCTTTGCTGAATTTCATAAGATAGTGGAAGAAAGAAGAAATTATTTTTGATGTTCCTGTTTTAACTATAGAACTAAGAGCAAAGAAATTAGGTGAGAGTTAGGAGGAAAGATGGGGTTTTGAATATTATCAGAAAAGTTGAGTAATTGTCATCTAGGAGAGTGGGAGAATAGTTTTACTATAGCATATTCATAGAATTTCAGGCAACATTACTTTTCCCTGTGAGGTCTGTGATCATGTACTTGAAATGAGACCAGCATAAATCTAAGATTTTCTTTAGCTTCTCAGGTAAAGGTAAGAAGTAAGTGAAGACTAGAAAGTTAACCAGAGCTGAGATCTTGCCAATTTAGTATACTGGAAGGCGAGATGGAGAAAGAAATGAGTATCATGATGGGCCATGGAATCTAAATAAGATAAGGATTAAAAAAATTTATTAAAAAGATGATGATGTGGTAGGCTGACCCTACCTGACCATTTCCTGCTTGAACGAGTTAGTTCCTGACTGCACTCCCCACCCATCCCGGGACTCTTCAGCTGAAATGGTAGTCCGAAAACCCGCTTAAACTATTAAGCTGGTTTCCTTATAGTTTAGCAGCCAGTCAATGTTCTTCTTATGTTCTCCTTCCTTATATGGAATATCTATAGCTGTGTAGGAATGCGGAAGTACAAAATGGTATAAAACTGCCCGCCATGTTACAATCGGGGCTCAGCCTTTGGCTAAGAATCCGCTGAGCTGGTGCTGGCATCAATAAATGCTACTTCCAGTGTCCTGTCCCTCTGGTCGAGAATCCTGCAACAATAAAGCCAAAAAAATATTTCACTAGATTAGAGGTCCCACAGTGAGACATAGGATTCTTGGAGTTGGGATAAAGAAAATCCAACAATATATTAGCCGTAGAAAGTAGGATAATAGAAACTAAGACTAGAATAAGTACAGTTATTGGTAATAACAAATGGTAGTTACTGAGTCAGGGGATTTTACTAATGACAGATTCTGAGTTCTCTAGGGCAAAGTGGAAGAGCATGTGGAAGTGACAGAGGAGTGAGAAAATGTGTTAAATGAGGGATTGCATGGAAATGTATCACAGCAATCACAGTTCAGAGGGGCTCAGGCTTCTTGTGGTTTCTGAGGGCACCAGGGCCTGAGGAGCTAGTCTTAATAGTGTCTTAGGAGGGATAATCAGATACAATTAGAAACTCCTTCTAAGTCAGTTATTCTCAGCCTTGGCTGCACTTTAGAATGTCCAGAGGGAACTTAATAAATCTCCAATGCCCAAGCTTCACCCCAGACCAATTAAATCAAAATCTCTTGGGGTGGGACTCAGACATCAGCATTTTGTTTTAAAGCTCCCCAGGTGATTCCAATGCGCTGCCAAGGCTGAGAGCCAGTTTTCTAATTTGTGAAGCCAGAAGAATAAGCAAGAAATTTTGACTCTAGAGCTTGGGCCCTGCGTGCTAAGATAGATAGACCACCTCCTGTACTGTCTGCATGCCATTCTCCTGGGTCTGATCATCTAATGAGCTAAGGTTTATGAGAGAAGCCAACCGTATGACTCAAAACAATCTAGTAGATGTGTTTGTGTATATTAGCCAGGAAAAAGTAAAAAGGAAAGTTTCCTCCCCAAAAGCCAAACAATCACAGTTTGAGGCTCTGTTCTGCAAGACAGCAGGTCACCACTGAAATGGCAATTGATTACTTGTACATTGCTCTGAGCATTCCTTAAGAACTTTTTACTCTTTCCGGAAGAATGTCAGGTGAAAGGTTCACAGCACAACTTTTCACAGTTAATTAACAGTTAGAATAGCTTCTAGAAATTGAATGGGGAGGAGCAGATGGACTCCCAGCTCACCTTGCGTAATTTGTATGATCCAGCCATTAGTCTTGGCTGCTAACAACATCATCTAGAGGTAAAATGATCTTGTATTTTTGCTTATTTTTTGTTTGGTTGCTAAATAATTTAACTCTGAAACGTAATTTCTGTTAAAAAAGAAAAATTAAATGAAACGTTTATATCAGAGCTATTTAATTTGTAACATGCTGCCATCATAATCTCCTGGCATTAGTATAATGCCATAAAACACACCTGATTGCTTTGTTTTAAATGCTCATACAATACTGATATGCTCTGGTAAGTGAAGAATTCCTACTTGACAATTACAAAGCAGAGATATTTTACTGGCATCTCAATAAAATAAATTACAGAGCAGTAAAAGTTTGCTTTTAGAATAAAAAAACCCTTTTATTTTAAAACTTATCTCTTCAAATGGTCCTATTTTTTTTGAACGAAATTGGTTGTAATATTTTAGAAAGCCAGTATATTTGTTTGTTGTGAAAGCAGTTAGTTTTTCTCTTTTTAAAATAAATCTTTACTCCACAAACATTTATAGCATTCTGAAAAGGTTTTAAATCTTATTTACTGATGCCATCGCTTTTGAAATTGATGTATAGAAGTGGGGTCTGCCATAATCTCTTTTGCATTTTGTTAAATCACTGGGTCTAAGCGGCAACAATGTCCTAGGAGAGAGTGGTGAATTTTGCCATCTTCTTCCACTGGGATATGTGTGTTAGTTCTCTTTAAAAATAAGGCATTACTTAAGTTTAGCTTATTATTTTCCCTGTGGGAGTGACAGAGAATGCTGGGTGACCTTTGTAGGGTTACTTATTGTATCTGTGAAAATTTCTTCTATCTGAAGCAAAGAAAATACCTGCTGAGCTAAGGACTATGGTGAAGACAATGCTTGTCTGACATTTTTGTGCTGCTTCTCAGAAAGAAGTCAACGTTAATAGATGTTCAGGACAAGTTTTCTAAAATTCACCTTGTGCCAAACTTTTCAAGTCCATCTTTTCTTCATCAGGCTTTTGCATTCTCATTAAGTCATGATGATGAGTCAGAATTTGTTCTAGGCAAAATGTTGCAGTGAACAGTTTAAATTTCTACTTTGTCATTTTAAATTCTTCTCCTTACACCTCTACAATGTGCCTATGGATTTCACCCTGTATTTACTCTAACATACATAGCATCAGATACAATTTCTCCTTCCTATATAAGGACTGCAGGTGCCCAAATCAACCCCGTTTCAAGTCTTTTGTTACTAAACAAAAAATCTTGTTTGGATTCTAGCCCAAATCCAATTAAATCAGAAACTCTGAGGATGTAGTTTGGAGAATATTTAAGTTTAAAAGCTCCCCAGTTGACTCTAATGTATAGCCTTGACTAAATATCACAGTCATAAGCCAAAAACTGTAGATTTAAGCTTCTAATTCTAATGAGTAAGCAGGTATATAACAAAGATATTTATACAACAGGAATCCTTATGGTCTATTTATGAGTCCAAAACTAATGAGAGGACATTGTCTCATCAGCCTGAAAGATGACAGCAACTAAGTTAACAATGATATTTTATATTGCTATCAAATTCCTCAGTGGCATCACCATTATTTTATTTTGTCTCACAACTGAGTCTAACTGTAATTATCTACCACCCATTGAATGTATTATTATTCTCCTTGTATCTAATAGTATAAAGTTCACTAAAGAGAGACTAACTAATTTCCTAATTTTGTGGGAGTGGGAAGAATTTCAAACTCATTTGACATTATGTTACAGTGAATCTGTGGTTCTAAGAAATGTCTACAATCACCACAATGACAGTAGAGTTATCTGTTCTTACACACTTTAGTTAATTTAGTGAATCTCTGTTCTCTTGGAGTTTAGGGCCTCTCTGTTCAGAATAATTAGGAGGATGTCCTCAGAATTATAAGAATATTGGGATGTTGTCCATGGCCATCGAGAATTTCCTAAGCTGATTGCTTTTTGAAGGTTGGACCAGGTATTAGAAAATAAATAACTAAAATTGTAACTTCTTCTTCGTAGTTTTCAAGTAAGAATTTACATTTATATATATGATGAAGATAGAAGGCTTTGGTAGAAAGTTATATGATAAGGATCAAAACGCTAATTTTTAATTTCAGTTTTTGAACTCTTAAGAACTTGTACACTGAGCCTGGTCATAGCAAATAAAACCTAATTTGTTGCTGTTTATGCAATTTAGTAAAATGAAGAAAGTTGTAACATCTGGCTAGTTCAAGGCCTTTTCTCTTCCCTTAAGCTGTGGTTTAGAAGACATGTCTTTTAAATAAGTTTTAGGGGCATTCATCTTGCCTCTGTCACTGTTGGGGTGAGGAAGATGAGAAGAAGGACAGTGGCGTTGTGTGTTTTCCCTAGGTTCTTCTCCATCAATGCAGAAAATATATTTTAGAAGGAGAAGGGCCATGCTAAGGAAGGCTGTAGCCCCGTGGAATCTAGAAGATAAAGACATAAGATAGTACACTCCAAAGGGAGGGGTGGGTTTCCATCCAGGAATTCTGTAACAAAGCAGAAATGGGAAGGTCTGTTTATATTTGGTCCATGATGGGAGGTTCTAGATGATCTGTATGTGAGATCACTTTGACTAAAGATTGCTATATAACACTTTGCCTACTGCGCATGTATTTACCCAGAACTCAGTCTGTTATAATTAGATTCATGAACTTCCAGGCATAGTCATGAGATTATAACGATGGTATAATGAGGCTGAAGTTATGGGCAGTACTTTCTGTGCACGCGTTTGTAGCTAGTTTAGCCAGCGGTTTTTATGACCTTTGTGCTCTAGGATTTGGGGTAATAATAACCCTATAAGGGAAGTATTCCTGGGAGGTCCTTAAGGAAGGTCTTCAAGGGAAGTTTCTACGGTTACAGAGCTGGTCCTTGGTTCCTGCCGCTTATGCCTGACTAACTACCTAACACTTCACTCACTAGAACTTTTAAGAGGAATGCTAACGGGTCAAAGTCAGGATACTATTGGTTAACAATGTTAGGGGTTAAATTTTTTGTGTAATGCTGGGAAAGATTAAAATCAATTTTAAGATTTCCAGTTTCTGGTTCTCATATAAGGAGACTGAAAGTCACTATTCTCTACTGACAACAGGTAAAAAGCTGAACAGACTAAAATAAAATCAATAGCTCTTCTTGGATCTGCAAGAAAGGGGAGACACAGGGCAAACCATTTCCCCAAAGATAGAAGAGTCAGGCAAATACAATACAGAGAGTAGAGCTTCTGGGAGTAGATTCGGGAGCAGAAACCACCTTAGGAACCGGTGCTGGTGTAGGAAAACCTGAATTATAATTAATGAATTGCTAGAGGCTCATGGAGGTCAACTGTGAGAGTTAAAAACTCTAGGGGGGCCTTCACAGTAAACTTGGGAGAAAAATCCCCTTAAGCTTCTGGTAGGAGAAGGGGAAAAGGAACCATTTTGAAATACTCAGAATTTTTTTCTTAAGAAGGTCTGACCTCAGGAGAAACTGATTAACTGGCTCCTAACTGGCTATGATATTATCAGAGCCTAACTGACCAGCACTCTCTAGCTATCCTGTTCTACCTAATGGGGGAGAAAACCGAAGAACAGGTGAATTTCACAGTGTAGAGGCATAGGCTCACTGAAAGACTAAGACCAATTTACAATTTACAGGACTAAATAATGTTCCCCCACCCCCACATACACCTCACCACCATATTGCTAAATATTTTTTTATAGCAGTTCATTTTACTGGGTACCTAATGCTGACTATCAAGAAAAAATTGCAAGAAAAAAAGGCAAAAAATCCCCCCACAATTTGAAGACAGAGCAAGCATCAGTACCAGACATGGCAGGGATTTTGGAATAAAATATATTCTTTTCAGAGCCCTTTGATTGTTCTTCTATGATGTACTTTTTTATTTCCCAATTAATTGTTTCCACAAATCTGTCCTGTGGATGTTTCCTGAGAGTGTAGGTGTTGTGGATATATTTTACCTGCTCTGGGCTTGAAAAGCTTTAGTCACATGCTTATGCTTTGGAGAGAAACAGGTTTTCTACTTGATGTGTTATTACCATTAGCAAGATGGAATACTGATAACCAAAATACATTGTGGCCTTTGGGACTTACTTGGCTGCTTTGGCAGAAGATGATCTATGATTTATAGGTGCTTGAGTCCACTTGTTAAGGCTGGTGGCCCCCAAAGTTATTTAGGGCCAAGTCATTTTTAATCATAAATATCGTTTCACTTGGATGTTTAACATATGTGAATCATTTGTAATAAAAGCATAATTTTATTTTTATTTTCCATGTCTATGAAAATTTATTCAGAGAAGCAGTGTTCTCATCCTGACCCTTGATGAAATCTTGGCAAACCCAAGACATTCTTTGTTCCTTTCTGATAACTACAATCTTATGGTTCTAGTTCTTCTAAGTTACAAATACAGTGTTAATTCATTAAGTGAAAATCTCACTGTATAACAGTCAATATTTTTACCTTCATTGAAAATTATAAGTCCTTTTTCCTCAACAGGAAAGTTCAGCTATTGGTAATTTCTTCTTTAACTAAGACCTAGAACAGACAAAAACCTTTGATCTCATAAGAGAAAGATAGCATACTGAACTTTTTATTTTCCATTCCCCTTTCTACTGATGTAGGGAGGAGACAAGAGAATTAAAATGTTAATCAAGCTACATTCAGAGACTGCAATATGCTGATCAGCCCTGCAGTCAGGCCTGGAGGACACCTGCAGAACAAAGGAAGATTTCTACTGAGATTGCTAACAACCCATTCTTCACACCAGTGAAGTAGAAACAGGAACCAACTGAGTCAGTCATTCCCCATGGCTAACCTCATGGGGGAACCTGTGGATTAAAGGCTGGGAACTGCCAGCAGGCCTTTACTCAACATATTCTTATCTTTTCAGGCTATATTCTTCCCCTTCCTCACTGTATGTCCATATCAAAGGAAATGAGTTAAAAAGTCTTTTTAGCTATAACTCACAGGAATTAAAGAAAGATATATATAAACTGAATTCTTCAAACACTCAGGGCCTCTCTCAGTGTCCCTCTCACTCTCTGCCTCTGTGAGGAGACTGCATTTTGTTATCTCTTTTCTAATAAACTATCCTTTTGACTCTAACTTTGGCATATATGTTGAATTCTTTCTACACTCTCTGCTAAAGGACCCTCTTCTCTCAGTTTAGGGCTTAGTCTCCCCGCAACTGGGGGAAATTTGCCCTGTCCTGCATCACTACCTCACTTTCTCTCCCACTCTTTAGCTTCAACAAATGCAAACAAGTGGAAAGAAGAGAAAAAAGAACACAGGACAGAGAAGTATTTTACCTGGGAGATGTTTTGGTGATGTCATAAGCTGAATTCAAGCTCTTTGGGCCTGGTAGGTTGAAGAGGAATTTTCCATTCGAATGGCTAACCTTGAAATCAGCTCTTTGTCCTGCTTCTGTAGACATGCTTGATGCATAGGCCTAAGGGCAGAGTGATCTCAAGATCAACTGAAGACTCGCCCTCCCCTATTATTGTTCTGTCTTGATAACATATATTACCTAAATTCCTGTTCAAAAATTAAATGATCTGTAACATCTGAGAACAAATCAACCAATCAGCCTATGCCAACTGTAACAGCGCAGATATAAAAGCAAAATTGCCACTGAGCTCGGGACCCAGATCTTCAGAGCACTAGCTCTTCTGGGACCACCGGTGTAATAAACCTGAATTTCCCAACTCTCCAAGTGCTGCTTGGTTTCTCGTTGGTCTTGTTTCCTAACATTTCTGCAGCAAGATGTTATAGGCTGATATTTTTCTTACGGATGCTTGTGTGTCCTGAAGATAACATCACTGAGGACTTGTCCAGCTTTCTCTCTCAGGGTATGTGCAGTACAATCTATTCTCCAATCTACTGCTATTTCTCTAGAACCTGGTTCTTTGGTAGCTCACTCCACAAAACTAGTGGTGTTTCCTTCCTTTTCCAGGAGGAAAGACGGGATCTTGGACATAAAATGGCTCCGGCCTTGCTTTTTCTCTTTCTGGTATGGCTCGTCATCTTGAGCCTGGCAGTCTTTGGGTATGAAGGTCAATCCCAACACAACCACATTCATCCTGTTGCCATAAGACACTTTAAACTCTGATACATTCTCTGTAACTTCAAACTTTAGGGAATGAACATTTTTAAGATCCGGGATTTGTGCAACGGAAATGCCCATTCTAAAGCGTTAGATAAATGAGTTAGCACGTCCCCCATTTATCCCATCCCTCTAGAGGGAGGGTGGGGATTTCCAGCAATTAGACTTTTCAGAAATCCATTCTCATGCCTTGACCGAGTTTATTATCTTCATTTTGCTCGAGGAGTAAAAGAATTGTTGCTATTGACATTTCCTTTGTAAATTTTGCACTTATTTCTATATTTGATGTATATCATGTTTTATCTCCATTGAAAATGAAGCAGAGACTTGTGTTTTAGCAGCCTGTTAAACGTGTGCATTTGTCTGGAGTGTGTCCTCTCAGTATCCCCTTCAAGAACCGGGAATACTAGTAGGCAGGTGAAAGAGAATTCAGATACAATATGTGGAATCATCCCATTTCATTATGACCAATCTTCTTCTGATTAATTAGAAAACTGTAGCTTAGCTTGCTAAATGCAGTTTCTCATAGATTTTGGATTATTTACCAGAGCTCTAAAGAGAAAGCTGTTTGAAATAACTACTATAAACAGACAGAAGTCTAGTGGGAAACATTGAGGCCTCCTCTAGGAACATTTTTCTGAGACTTGAATTACAAATGTTGCATTTATTTTATAAAGTCTCCGGTAGATTGGATGATTTAGTCACCAAATGGCAATAGAGTGCACTGGGTCTGTCCAAATTCATAAGACTGGAAAGATACTTCCTAACTCATTTTTAATTGGCCTTCTATACCCACACTCATACTTAGCATTAAATGTACCATGTAAGTTAAAGTAATTCTGTGCTATCTGGACATTCATGTTAGCATATCAGACTTTATTGGCTTTGTAGGATTTACAAAGCTAGGATATTTAAAGGATTAATCACTGTGATTATATTTTATACGATTAATTATTTTTGCCTCTGTAATATGGTGAAATATAGTTCCTTTCCTGGAAGGTGTGCAAGTTTTCGAGCTGTAGATTGTAGCCCTCTTTTATCCCTTAAAGGTGAATTACTATCAAAATTTCAACTATAGTTTTATACATTTATGCTTGTTTGTCATATTTGCATACTGGGAAGTTACTTTGATATGGGAAATGTAAAGAAATTTAAGATGGCTACCCTGTCCTGGAGGAATTTTAACAACCTCCTCTCCCTGGAACACTACCTTTCCCGCACACGCAAAACGAAAGATCACCAAGTATGCGGAAGTAATCAATGTATAAACCTACCTGCCTGCCTTTGTTCGGGGCTCAGACTCTGGAGAGTGACTTCTCTGAGCCTGCCAGCATAAATAAACCTCCTTTGATTCTTAGTTCGCTGAGCGCCGCTTGGTTCTTCTGGGTTCACAGGACAAAATCTGCAACAACTTGATAGATTTTCTATTAAAGCTTTTCTAGTTTATCTAGATTCAGAGATTTCTTTTTCTCTTTAAGAAATATGCACTCTTAATACTTTAAACAGAAGAGAATTAGAGTCTAAGGGCTTTAGTGAATCATTTAAAGAAATATAATGTATATACTGCTTTTATAAAAAGAGATTCCTGGAAGATATTTGAAACACTAGATAGGAGGCTCCTGGGCCCCTAAAGGCTGATGTGAAGCAGATCAACATCATACCCCTCCCCCAACATGCTATTAACTATGCCATGTGACATGTTTCTTATGATATAAGAGAAACTATTAATATATTAAGTTACTGATATTTTAGGATTGTTTATTTTAATTTTATTTAACTTAGTGAACCTTTGCTTGTTTAAAATTGATTGCCTCTATGTTCAGAATAATTAGAAGGGATATTCTCAGAATTTAGAATATATTATAATTTAATTATATTATAATCAATATCACTTATAAGCTATATTTTAAGTTAAAGGCCAGAGTTTTTCAACATGTAGGAATCTATGAACAGTGATGTTGCATTATCCATTGTAATATAGCTCAACTGGCTGGGTATGTTTGGAGATAATTTGACTACGTGTTACTGAAGCAGTTCTAGTCCAGTGAGAACTGAAGGAGCTAAAAAAACTTACTCATTAGAACGTACAGAATTTCAACAGTGGGAAAGGTTGCAGGTGCAAAGAAAAATATAAATATGTGTATATGTGTGTATATATAAAGAGAGAGATAGGGATCAGGGGAGAGGGAGAGTTGGGTCATGAATTAGCATAGTGATGCCAGGAATTGAAAGTTAGTAGCATATTAGAGATATTCTATACAACAGTAAATCTAATGTCTATATGAATAAAATATTTGAATATTTGTTAAGAATACAGAATCTAGAACCTCACAGCAGGTTTATTATATCCCCTGACGAACTTAATAGGAATCTGCATTTTAACAAGATCTTCAGTTGATTCATCTGCATATTAAAGTTTGGAAACTGCTGCTCTAAATCCTGCCACTATCCTTGACTCTTCATGCTTCATTATCAACCTGTGCCTCTCTCATTTTATTATTAGCATGCCAAGAGTCTGGGGATTTAAAAAGATCTATAAGCTAATGAATTATACTCAGAATCTGTGACTAAAAAAAATTCTCTAAATTACATGAATTCAAGGAGTGATACTGAAGCATCAATTATTAATAAAGCTATTGTTTTCCCCATGATGCTGTTTGCTTTTTAGCGTCTAGCTATCGCCCCAGTTGAGGGCCACTTTCCTGAGTGCTCTAGGTAACTGCTTGAGGATGCCTTTAGTATAGTATCACCAACCCCAACACTGATGTTCTTAGCTGAAAATCTGGCTTCGCCTCTTCAATGCTGTTTCTATTCAAGCAGCCACTGAGGAGGGGCATGATTTGAACTGGAGCTAGCCAATTTTCTCTTTTTTCAATATTTTCCCTTCTCTAATCTTCATCAGTAGCTGTTTATGCCCAGATTTTAAGACAGACCAAAGAGAGTCCATAGGCTTAAACAATTCAATGACGTTCTTGGGTCTGTCCAAAAGTATATTTTGGTCAGGAAGAAAGTTTGATACGTTTCTTCTCTCCCAGTTCTACAGTTGGGGAACTTGTCTCCCTTGCTGGTTCTTTTCACCTTTGTCTTTCATCCTTTTACTTAGCAACTCTTTCTCCTCCCTTAGTTAATTCAACTTAAGCTAGGCACTCTTCTCTTATGTTTTAAGTTTTAGTTAATGTTCCACAACTAAAAATTTTGGTTACATAGAATCATTATCTTTCCAATTAAAATGCAAGTTACTATGAGAACATCATTTATCAAAATAGAAATTAATGTTCATATAAATTATAATTTAAACTCTGTTTGAGTTTTATTAGTCAGGGTTTTCTAGAAAGATGTTAATTAACATTGGAATTTGATCTGCATATTGAACAAATTTACTTATTAAAATGGAGTTCAGAAATATTGAGCTGATTTATACTGGAGAGAAATACTCTGTTTAATGATTTGAATTTTCTTTCTAAGATAAATAGTTTCATAGTTCTCTAACACTAGGTAAATATGCAAAGTGATAGAATTAAACCAACTAAAAGAATAAATGGGTCTGAATTTTTTTCCACTATGAAACTACATTATTCTTTGAATAGCAGGGTACTTTTATTTCTTTTTTCCCCTAGAATGTTGTTTTCAGAAGTCAGCGTAAACTGGATCTACTCAATATAATTTTGCTTAAGTCATTAGTACTGTAATTTGTCAAAGTAATTTTTTAAAACTTTGAAACATACAGTACTCTGAATTTGTTAGTATTATCATTTATACCTGTTCTTTTTGTTCTAACCCATTCTAAAGTTCATGCTGTTTAGATGTGCAAGGTGATGAAGTTATTAGATGTGGCAAATGCATGTCTAAGAAGAAAAAAACATTCTCATTTAAAACAAATTTTTTTCTTGGGGTCCAGTTTTGATAGAGTACTCCACTAAGTCTGTCTTTAATTTCAAGTCAAATAATGAAGTACCTCCCATGGATAGAAGACTATTAGGAATTGCAAACTAAAATGGCTTCAGGGTTGGACAGTACTCTAGATCACATGGGGACTCTGAGATGGAGAATGCATGTGACACATGTGCTACGCCTAATTATGAGAATCAGAATATGCCTAAAGTTATGGCTTTCCACAAAGTATTTATAGTTCATATGTTGCAGATGCAATATACTATTCAGAGATCATTTTTACTAGAAGTCACCTAATAAAAAAGTCGATTTTCTATATCAGTTTTCCAGGAAAATTTTAGCTAGAAAGTTAACCAAAGGTCAAATTCTCACACAGAAGGGAAATAGATTTTGTTAACCCTCACCTATAGAGCTTAATCAAAAGTAAATTATGATAATAAAACAGTAATTGCAGTGGTTGTAAAAACTTTTCTTTGTAAGAATTGCAAATCTTACTTTTTAAAACTCCGACATAAGCAATTGCAGAGGTAATCTGAAATCTCCTGTTGACTGTCATCAAAAGTTAGCATGTGGCCAGATAAGCAAACAATGCAAGTCAGAGACTGAAGGAAAAGATAGATTAAAAGAGGGTGGGGTCCAGGATATCCGACAGAAACTTCACTGCTAGTCACACTGACAAGATGTGTTTGAGTCCTTAGGAGAAATTTGCTTTGCAATGAAACAAGACTGCTGCATTGTATGTAGAAAAATTAATTGTGTCTGTGCCCAAGTTGATTGTTAGGTATATAGCATTGTTAATAAGCATATATATAAATTGAGGCAGCATTTTATTAGTATGAGCCCTCATTTAGAATTCTTGGCCCTGTCATGTCCTAGTTATGTGACCTTGAGAGAGTCAACTTAACCTCCCATGCCTTGGTTTTCTATTTGTAACATGAAGATAATAAATATACCTTACTCATAGTGTTGTAGGATTCTCGAATGAAGAGACAGGACACCAAGGCTATAAGCAGGAAGCAGCGTTTATTGATGCCAGCACCGATCAGCGGATTCTTATCTAAAGGCTGAGCCCCGATTGTAACATGGAAAGACCACCTTGTACTTCCTCATTCCTACACAGCTATAGATGTTCCATATAAGGAAAGAGAACATAGGGAGAACATTGATTAGCTGCCAAACTATAGGGAAACCGGCTTAATCGTTTAAGTGGGTTTTCGGACTGCAGTGTCAGCTGGAGAGTCCTGGGATGGGTGGAGGTGCAGTCAGGAACTAACTTGCTTGAGCAGGAAATGGTCAGGCAGGGTCAACCTGTTACACCCAGCTTTTCTAAGTAGTAGGTATACCTGACACAGAGCTTTTAAATCCCCTGTAATTTCCTGAGTGATTGGAGTACTTTTTGTCCTAATGAGGCAACTCTGGTTGAACTCCTGGACAGGGCAGTCACCAGAAAGATCTAGCCATGATCATGCTTTATTTGGGAAGTTCAAACTAGGTAAAAGTGAATGAGGTAAGTCCAGATGACCACAATGATTTCCTAGGCCAGTGATATGCAAATATGGCTGCATATTTGAGTCACGTAGATAATATTTACAAATACAGAACCCCAGATCCCACTCCACTGTTATCCAAACTGTATGTCTGGGAATGGTTCTCTTGAATACTGTCAGGCATGAACCTACAGATCTAGTAATTGAGAACTGGTAAAGCCACTAGTTAGCATCTGCTTTATTAAAAGTTCTCTACTGGAGCTGCACAAAGTTAGGTTTTGTTTTTTTTAAATTTATTTTTTAACTTTTTTTTATGATGACATTGGTTAATGAAATCCAATAGTTTCAGCTGTACACTTTAACAATAAAGCATATATATATTTACACTGTATGTTCACCTCTCATAGTTAGATTTCTTCCTGTCACCACATATTTGAACCCCTTTACCCCATCTCAAAGTTAGGTTTTGACACATACCTATGTGTTAACATTGAATATAAAGCAAATTTATTTCTTCCACGTATTATTTTCATAATTCAGAGTAGAAGTATCACTACAAATGTCCAGACTTCCTGAAAGTGTAGATAACTGAATGAATCACTGATTATAGGTTTAGTCTCCACATTCACTTAGACCACTCTAGATGCATTAAAATAAGCAGGCAAAATGCTATCAGTTTCTGATGCATGGTGGTGTGGTGTGGTATTGTGTGTGTGTGTGTGTGCATATGCATACACACATGGTTATTTATTATATCAGATATGTCAATAGTGCTCAATAACTCTTATTCATGCACTGTCTCTCTGCATAGAGAAACAGTCTTACACTGTGATTTGGGCAGTGGTAGTCACTGATTGAATTAGGAGTTGGCATTTCACCTTAAGGCAGACCATATACCGGACAGTGATTTGTGACGTAGCTTGGTATGGCAGGTTCTGGACATTTGACATTGGTTGAAAATCTTCCAGATGCGAGAAAATAATGGTTCTTATACAGAATCATTAAGAAAAATGTAAGAGAATAATTGTTTTTTTTTTTTTTTTTTAGAAATACTATCTAATCTATCTAGACTGTGCTTCCTTAATTAGAGTGGAAAATATTTAATATCAGTCTATTTTTTCTTCAGAATTAGGACTGGAAAGTACAGAGAAGTACTCATTGGTGGTGAGAAGCGAGCAATGGAGCAGAGTGTAGAGAGAGACATTCAAGAGTGCAGTGGAATCAGTTAATGTAAAGTCAAAGGTTGCATAACTCTCCTCATTCCACCCACTGGACAGCGAGCCCTAAGAAACCCAAGATAGCATCTGAGCCAAAAGTTAAGAAAGAAACCCAGAATCTCAACATTAATAGATATTGAGAGTAGAGACAACACCTCTAGCAGTGTCATTAACCAAAACATCATGAGAAGCATGGATGTAGGGCGAGATACTAGAATAGCCAAACATTAGAGCAGAACTGTTATTTTACCCTTTCAGTAAACCCCTATAATTTAGCCAGTTTTTCTTTTTCTTATATCTCAAAGGATTAAAAACACATGTGATCTCTCCAATGTAAAGGAAGATAAAAAAAACAAAAAACAAACAAACAAAACACACACCAAAAAACAGAAAGTCTGAGGCTAAAGTCACACCTTTTTAACTAACATGAAACCATTATCGATTTGCATCCTATTTACCTGGGGTCAGGGTCAGTGGAAGTGATTGACTTAAGGAGGGAAGAGGAAACGTTTTAGGGTGATGATACTGTTCTATATCTTGGTGGTAGTTATGGTTATGTAACTGCAGTTCCCCAGATCCATCACTTTATACTCTTATAAATTATACCTCAATAAAGCTGTAAACAAACCCAGAAAAAAAAAATGGTGGGGGGAACTCTTCAGCAGTAGAAAAGTAAAAGTTTGGGTCAGATGTTTTTGTCTCAGTGGAAGAGTTAATTATATCTTAACTCTAGATGTAGAGGAACTGTTCAAGTTATTGGCTGCAAAAAAAATTGAATACAACCTAATAGCCTAAGATCTTTGTAGAATTAATAATACCACAGTGAATTTGTGAAAGAGATTGAAATTCTTTATGAGGGACATTGAGAAATGAACTCTGAGAGTGGTTAAGCAATCTGCTCGAGGTTACAGGAAGAAAGAGACAAGAAAACAAGAAAACAACAACAAAAAATTGTTTGAAAGTTAAGATTAAATTGGAGAAAATGTAATTTTTTCCCCACTCTTCTCATAGATTAGGTACAAAGAAAGTCATTTACCTTTTTAGTAAATGGAGATAAGTAGACTTTCCAAACTTTAATATTTCAAAACCTCCTAGCACATTACATTTGTTATTGACTATCCATTTCACAGGTTAATTTACAGTTTCTGTTTCATGATTTCCTCCTTTCCACTGGCATTCAAAATTAGTTGTATGGTTACTGAGAATTTCAGGCTAGTTGATAGGCCCAGTAAGTGCATTTAAAAATAGCAAATAGTCAAATCTGACCTTTGGATTCTGACAGCTTTGAGGTAGTTGCACTGAAACCATCACCCTTCCAGGGAGAAAAAGCTTACTGAACATTGACCCCCTGCTTAAATAAAATGGGGTTATTTTTTTCCTTATCAGGTATATCTTTTGACACTTTGATGCTGTGTCATTACCTCCGTTTGGCCTATGGATAGGTAAATCCTCTGTAAGTGTAAGCCTGAATCTATCATAAAATATTTACAACTTTTTTGTGCTTTGAAGATTTTGAATTTTACTTAGAATCATGTTATTAATAAAATGGCCTATATAGAAGATGCCACAATATATCATATATATCTTGTGCAAGTATAATTACAGTTGACCCTTGAACAGTATGGATTTGAACTGTATGATCCACTTACATGCAGATTTTTTTTAAATAACTGTATTGAAAAATGTTTTGAGATTTGCAACAATTTGAAAAATCTCTAACCTTAAAATTTTCGTAACAGCATTTTCTTTTCTGTAGTTTACTTTATTGTACGGTTATACTTTGTAATACATATGACATAAAAAAATATGTGTTAATTGACTGTGTTATCAGTAAATCTTCTGGTCAACAGTAGGGTATTAGTAGTTAAGTGTTTGAGGAGCCAAAAGTTACATACAAATTTTTGATTATGTAGGGGGTTGGTGCCCCTCACCCTTGCATCGTTCAAGGGTCAACTGTATTCTGATTCAAGTGTGTATTTTGGATCTTTTTATGAAATTAGGTAATATCCAGTGAAAAGTCAACCATGTGAGCATCATCTTTCATAAGCTTTAAAAGGATGTTTCAATAGAAATATTTTTGTCAGTTAAACTAATATTTTTAATAAAGTTTTTAAACTAAAATTCAAAGCAGAACTGAGTCCCATTCTGAGATGTATATATACAAATAAATAAAGTTAATATTTATTAAGTACTAGCAATAATTTCAGGCACATGTTAAGTGCATATACATTAATGAAATAGTACTTTTAATGTAGGGAGGAGGCATGAGAACTAAATGTTAAATCAAGCTGTACTCAGAGCCTGCAATGTGCTGCTGACAGATCTTTCTCTCCCGTCATGCATGTACCAAGAAAAGGCCATATGAGTATATAAGAAGAAGACAGGCCTCTGCAAACCAGGAAGAGGGCTTTTACCAGACACAAAATCTGCCAGCACCTCATCTTGGACTTCCTAGCCATTGGAGCTGTGAGAAATAAATATTTGTTGTTAACCCACCCAGTCTGTTTTATTTTGTTACAGCATCCCATGTTGACTAAGACAGTATGTGTATATATTTGACAGCTCCTTTAATTGAGTACTTACTGTGTGCACAGGCAATAATGTTAATGTTTTACATGTATCGACATATTTTAACTTTACTACAAATGGATAGGATAGGTGTTATTATCATTCGGTGCTAATGGGAAGAAAACTGGAGGCATAGAGAATTTAAGTACTTCTCTAATTCACCATTCTGGCTGAGCTCAGGCTACTCCAGAGCTTAATCTCTTTACTACTAGATTCATCTCTCTTACATGGTATGAAAAAAATCCAATGGTTATGTCTTAAAAGAAAGATATAAATGTAATGGCCTAAATTATTTAAATTTTTAAAATTAAGTTTTCTATACTAATTCCTTTTTTAAACTGACTACTTTTGTCTGCATTTGTTAAGGAACCACTTCTATTTCAGGTTACCCAGTCACTTTTTAGAATAATATGTTTATCTAAATGCGTATTCCAATGAAAGTAACATGTTCTTTAAAATAGAATAGCAGTCTTACTGCTCAATATTCTTTTAATATCACTAGCTAAGAACATTATAAAAAGAACAGGGATTCCTTAACTCTTACTGTGTACCTGAGGAGTGCCATGTTATTTCCATATTCAGCAGAAACTAATAATATCTGATTATTATTCTATTATAAATAATAATCATTTCTTAGCTTAAATCTTAGCACCTTGATTATAGCCAGTCAAAATATGACCAGCTCTTGTTATCTATTGTGGAAAGTAAGATGTGGACATTTCAGTTGTATAATGTTTAATTAATGATAAAAACAATATTCCAGTTTAGAACTAATAGCAGATGTGAAAATAGAATTATTAAAGTACTTGATAATTGATTTTCCTTGGAGAGAATGCTTAGCTGTCAATTAGTTAATGACACTTAAGTTGTGTCATAACTTGTTTTGCTGAGAGCATTTCCTTTCTTATAAAAAAAAAGACCTTTTGATTGAATACCAGAAGCAGGTGACTGTCTGAAGTGAAACAAATAAAATTAGTGAATCAATACACTTATTCCTTTAGATTTTTAGCTGTCAAGTTTAGTTGTTTAAGTAAACTTTTAGCAAATGGGGTTGTAATTACTGAGATTATTTTCCTGGTGTTAAGATGCAAACTTTTAAAATATAAATACAACTTACAAACAAAATCTATTAAAAGCAAAGACTTAAACTTTACAAATTTTATGAAAATTTAAATTGATCTTAGGACATTGCATCTTAACATCACATAGTTTGAAACACATTATACATATGTTTTAAGTCTGATCATATTAAAAACATAAAAATTTACTAAGGGAAGCTGTATTAAAAATTTTTACTTTTAATTTTGTTAAGAAAAAGATGAGTGGCAAGCTAAATGGAACTAGTTGTACTAAAAGTATTTCCACACTGTGGAACTAAAATAGAGCAGTTAATAATGAAACAAAATTTATTAATATTCTTCGAGATTTGGTTCTACACATTGTTTCAGTCTGTTTCCCAAAAGCAATTTAAAAATATTATTAAATAATTATTAAGCAAATAATCTGACTAGTGTAAACTATTTTTAATGACAAGTTACCTAAATAGAAAATATGCTGCAATTTTAAGAAATTTAACACAACGGTCAAGAGCAAGGGAACTGACTCATGCCACAGCAACATAACAATAAGAAACAGAACAACATACCTTTTTTTTTTCTAAAAGCAAGAGAAGACTCTCTTAAAGTCAGTAGAATATTTGCTAATATGAATGTTGACTTGTAGGTTGTAAGTTCCCCAGTGGCTGGAACCAAGTCTGACTTTGTATTTAATGCTTCAGATAGTTCCTGACAGTCAATATATTTGTGTGGGATAATTGAAATAAAACTGCACCATAGTACTGTACTAGCCCTTATTTTAAAAAGAGAATCACATACTATAAAAAATAACTATTGGAAAATTTCTTACCTTTGAAAAGTATATTAACTATTGTATTTCACTAAGAGTTTGACTCCACTGGCAACAAGAGACAAAAGTTAATTAATTTAAGAGGCATCTAAACAAGACATCATACTATCTCTGAGTACAGGTTTTCCTGGATCATATACCTGTGAGCTTTGAAATGGCTATGGGTCTTTATTTCTACATATTTTAAGATTTCTATTAACTATTTACTTTCTACTTTTGTTAGGAATGTAACCCTGACTTAAACTCATTTACTAATGGGATCATCATTTACCACAAAATTTCAATACATTCCCCCACCCCCCATGATTTAAGCTCCATTTATTTAGGTTCACTTTATTCATCTATCATCTATCTATCTATCTATCTATCTATCTATCTATCTATCTATCTATCTATCTATCTATTTTTTAATTAATTAATTTAATTATCTATCTATCTATTTATCTATTTATTTATTCACCTATTTATTTATTTATTTGTTTGTTTGTTTGTTTGTTTCAATACATTTCTTTGTGAGGAACATGGTATTTTTTTAATCCCAAAAATGTTTTTTAAAATTAAGTAAATCTGCCACAATAAGAAAGGAATAGACTTATGAGCTCCATGGGATGTATGAAGTGGAAAAGTTTGCTTCCAGAATCTTCAAGTAGAAAGTAACAAGTTAACTGTGCCTTGAAGGGCAGCTATAGAGAAATTAGAGGCTAGAAGAGGGAATTTGACACTTTCTTCTAGGCTCTATCATTCAAGAATTTGTAAGAAAAACTGCAAATATTCACGCTCTTTAAAATAGAAACTCCACTGTTAGACATAGGTTTTGATAAAATCAGAGTGTACTGTGGTATTATACAACTATTAAAAATAATGTTTGAAGTACATTTTAAGGCATGAGGAAAAATGCTATAATATCACATTAAAGATAAAAATACAGCAGGATTAAATTCTAGTTATAATATTCCTATTTTATTCAAAACAGAAAATGGAAGGAAATATTTTTTTGGAGTGAATATTATAAAATTTTTTAAAAAGATTTTCAATTTTTTAAAAAAATTCTATAGTAGAGAGAAATTAGTAAAATAATAAATGCAGATTTTAAAAACTAAAATCTCTTTTATTTAAATATCATATTCTTTTGGGTGACGAATCCAAACATATTATTTATTTTTTAAAATTAATACCTATTAACAATGAGAGGTAATGAGAGTTTCAAGTAAAAAAATTAAAAATAACTTTATAAATGTAAAGTGGCCATTTCTACCATAAAGTATTAAATTGAGTTTTAAAGAATCTTCGTCAGTGGTATTACATAAAAATGTATTGTAGACAATGATGTTTTGCTTTCTGTCTCTTTAGATTTGCCTTTTCTAGACATTTCGTATAAAAGGAATCATATAAAATGTAGTCATTTGCATTTGACATCTTTGGATGAAGTCACTGTTCATCCATGTTGTAGCATGTATCAGTATTTTATACCTTTATAATGCTGAATAGAATTTTATTTTGCTTATCCATTTGCCAGATGATGGACATTTAGATTGTTTCCAGTTTGTGACTATTATGAATAATACTGCTGTATTGCTATGGACATTCATGTACTTGTCTTTGTATGAACATGTGTTTAATTTTCTTGGATGGATTGCAAGAGTGAAATTGTTGGATCATATGATAAATATATTGTTTTAAAACTATATAATACTACTCTACTAATTTTCAAAGTAGCTGTACCACTTTATATTACTAACATTTTACAGTCCTACCAGAAATGAACAATGGTTCAGTTTCTCTGTACCCTAACACTTGGTATTGTCTGTCTTTCTGATTGTAACTATTATTATGAATGTGTAGTAGTAATTCATTGTGATTTTAATTTGTATTTTTCTGATGACTAATAATGATGAGCATCTCTTCATGTGTTACTAGCCATCCATATACCTTCTTTTGATGAAATATCTGTTTAAACCATTTGTCTATTAAAAATCTTGGCTTTACTTATTTTGGAGTTATAATAGGTCTTTATAAATTTTTGATCCCAGTTTTTGAACAAATATATAATTTGTGAATATTTTCTCCCACTCTGGCTTATATTTTCATTTTCTTAATGGAGTCTTTTTAATTGTAGAAGTTTTTTAATTTTTATAAAGGCCAATTTATCAATTTTTCTTTTATGAATTCTGCTTTTGGTGTCTTATGTAAGAACTTTTTCTCAATGAAAGTTCACAAAGCTTTTCTCCTATAAAAACTTCTAGAAGTTTATTTTTGTTTTAGGTCGTACAATTAGGTAATTATTTCTAATAAACTTGTATCTACTGAGTGGTGCAAAAAGGTCTAAGTTCACCTTTTTTTTTTTTGCATATGGACATTAATTGTCTCAAAGCTGTTTGTTGAAAAGGATTTTATTTCCCCCATTGAACTGACTTGGCATCTTCATCGAAAATCAATTGATATAAGGATTTATTTCTGGGACCTCATTTCTATTCCCTCATTTCTCTGCTGTTGATCTAGATACCTGTTCTCATGCTGATACCACACTGTTTTGATTTCTGTGGCTTTATAGTAAAATTTGAAATTAGATAGTTTAAATCTTCCAGCTTTGTTATTCTTTTTCAAATTGTTTTGGCTATTCTATCCTTTGCATTTGTATATAAATTTCAGGATCAGCTCATCAATTTCTATTAAAAAAAAGAGCCTGGTATTTTGATAGAGATTATATTGATTTTATGGATCAATTTGGGAGAATTGCCATTTTGACGATATTGAGTTTTTCAATCTATGAACTTGAAATGCATCTTAATTTATGTAGGTCTTAATTTCTTTCAGCAACATTTTATAGTTTTCAGTGTTCAAACCTATACTTATTTTAAACTCTTTTTATAAATACATTTTTCAATGTTACTATGAATAAAATTGCTTTCTTAATTTCTTTTCTTGTTATTGTTTTTGCTAGCATATGAAAATACAATGAACTTTGGTATATTGTTCTTGTACCTTGAAATCTGCTAAATTCTAGTAGCATTTTGTGAATTCTTTGGAATTTTTTATGTAGATGATTAGATCATCTGTGAATAGACATTTTACTTATTTCTTCCCAATTTTGTTGCTGTATTGCACTAGCTAGTACTCTCAGTAAAACATCAAATAGCAGTGGTGAAAGTGGACATTCTTGCTTTGTTTCTAATTTTATGGTGGAAAGAATTAAATCTTTCACGATTAAATATAATGTTAATTGTGCATATTTGCTTCTTTTTAAAAGATATCTTATCAGCTGAAGAATATTTTCCACTATTTCTTGACCTTCATGAGTTTTTATTATGAATGGGCATTGGATTTTGTCAAATGTTTTTTCTGCATCTTTTGATATCATCATGCAGTTTTTGTCCTTTCTTCTATTAACATAGAATATGACATTAGCTGATTTTCAGCTGTTAACCAGCCTTACTTTGGGTAGATAAATTCCACATGGTTATGGTATATAATAATTTTTGTATGTTGTATTTTATTTGCTAATATTTTATTAAGAATGCTTTTATTTATGTTTGTGAGGCATATTTGTGTTTTTTTATTTAAAAATTTTTAATTTTTAAAATTATAACTGACATTCAATATTATGTTACTTTGAGTTGTACAGCCTAGTGCTTAGACATTTATATAACTTATAAAGTGATCCCTCCATAACTCTTGAATCTACCTGACACCATGTATAGTTATTGCAATGTTAACTATATTCCCTAAGCTGTACTTTGCATCCCATGACTATTTTGTAACTGCCAAATTGTTCTTCTTAATCCCTTCACCTTTTTTCACCCAGTCTCCTAATCACCTCCCATCTGACAACCATCAGTTTGTCCTCTGTATCTATGAGTTTGTTTCTAGCTTGCTTGTTCAGTTATTTTGTTGTTTAGATTTCATATATAAGTGAAATAATGTGGCATTTATCTTTCTCTATCCAACCTATGTCACTTAGCACAATAACCTCTAGGTCCAACTACATTGTTGCAAATAATAAGACCTCATTCTTTTTTATGGCTGAATAATAGTCCATTGTATATATGTATCACAACTTCTTTAGCTATTTGTCTTTTGATTGGAATATTTAAGCCATTTACTTTGAAAGAAATTATTAATATGTAGTTATTGACATTTTATTATTTTCTGAATGTTTTTGTAGTTATTCTTTGTTACTTTTTTATTCTCTTACTTTCTTCTCTTGTATGTTGATGACTTACTATAATGTTCTGTTTGGATTCCTTTCTCTTTATTTCTTGTATATTTCTCATATATTTTGTGTAGATTTTTGGTTTGTAGTTATCATGTGTTTTATATATACCAAACTATGTTTAGAACAGTCTATTTTAAGTTGATGTTTGCTTAAGTTCAAGTATATCCTATAGTCACTACCATTTTTTACTATCCCCTTCCATGTTTATGTTTTTGTCATTATATTTTACTTTTTTTCGTGTGTGTGTTTGTGTTTATCCCTTAATTTACTATTGTAATTACACATGATCTTTCTACCTTTTTTTTGGCTTTTAATCTTCATACTAGCTTTAGTGTTGGTGATCCTCTGCTTTTATTCTGTTTGCATTTGTCAGTGAGAAATTTTTTCTTTGGGATATTTTCTTATTTTATTTTTTCTTTTTTTCTTCTTCTCAAGAAGTTTCTTTAACAATTCTTATAATATTGATTTGATGATGATGAACTCCTTTAGCTTTCTCTTGTCTGGGAAGCTCTTTATTTTTCCTTTGATTCTAAATGATAGCCTTGCTGGTAGGGTAATCTTGGTCATAGGTCCTTGCTTTTCATAACTTTGAATATTTTGTGCCAATTCATTCTGGCCAGCAAAGTTTCAGTTAAGAAATCAGCTGACAGTCTTATGGTAGTTCCCTTATAGGTAAGTAACTGCTTTTCCCTTGTTGCTTATAAGATTCTCTTTTCGTCTTGAACCTTTGGCATTTTAATTATGCTGTGTTTTAGTGTGGGCTTCTTTGGGTTCATCTTAATCAGGACTCTCTGAGATTCTTGGATTTGTATATCTATTTCATTCATCATATTAGGGAAGTTTTCTATCATTGCTTTTTAAAAATAGGTTTTCAATTTCTTACTCTCTCTTATCCTTCTGGTACTCCTGTGATGTGAATGTTGTTATGCTTGATGTTTTTCCAGAGGTCTCTTAAACTATCCTTATTTTTTTGATTCTTTTTTTCTTTCAGCTGTTCTGATTGGGTGTTTTCCACTACCATGTTTTCAAGATAATCGATTTAATCATTTGCTTTCTCTAATCTTCTATTGATTACATCTAATATAGTCTTCATTTCAATTATTGTAGTCTTCGTTTCTGTCTAATTCTTTCTTCTGGTTTCTATCTACTTCTTTTATATTTTCTCTCTTTTTTGAAGTTCTCACTGAGATCATCTATTCCTCCCCTAAGCTCACTGAGCATCCTTATAACCAGTGTTTTGAACTTTGTATTCGATAGATTACTTGCCTCTATTTTGTTTAGTTCTTTTTCTGGAGTTTTGGCATGTTCTTTCATTTGTCACATGTTTCTTTTTCTCTTCATTTTGGCTACCTCCATATTTTTGTTTCTATGAAATAGGTAGATCTGCTACGTCTTCCAGTGCTGGCAGAGTGGCTTTATGTAGTAGGTATCCTGTGGGGGCCAGTGGTGCAGTCTCTCTATTCATCTGAGCCAGGTGCCTTAGGAATGTCCTTGTATGGGTTGTGTGTGCTCCTCTGTTGTAGTTGAGCCTTGGTTGCTGTTGGCACATCAGTGGGCAGAATTGATCTTCAGGCTCACTGGCTGTGTGGGCTTGCAATGAGTGTAGCGAAGAAGCTACTGTGTGGGGGCTGACCCAATGAAGTAGGATTAACCTTAGCAGGGCTCTAGTGCTTACTGAGCCTACCCTTTGTGTGTGTCATTTGTGGCACTAATTGAATTGTGCTTTGGTGTGGTCTGAATCTGGCCACCAGGTATGTTGGTTCTTGAACTTCTTGGAAGGGGTTCTGTTTCAAGTCATGATCAACTGCTGTCTGTGTCTAACCCAGGACCGCCTGGTAGGAATAAAAAGAATGAGTTCAGTAGAAGCCTTGGTACAGATGAGGAAGTAATCAGTAACTTAATGATGGGTCTAAAGAAACTTACCAAACTAAAATGTAAAAAGATAAAGGAAAGAAAAAAGAAAATAGAACACACATGCCAGAACCATGGAAAAAATTTTCGAAAAGGTGTAACATATGTATAATTAGTATACCATATGGAGAAGAAAGAGAGAAAATAGCAGAAGAAATATTTGAGGTAATATTGTTTGAGAACTTTCTAAAATTAACGACAGAAATAAAACCAATGATCCAAGAAGTTTAGAGAACAGCAAGAAGAAGGCATACCAATAAAACAAACAAAAAATACCACACCTAGGCATATTATATTCAAACTGCAGAAAACCAAAGACAAAGAGCTTCAGAAAACAGTCAAAAGAAAATAACACCTTACCTGTAGAAGAACAGAATTAATAATTACATTGGACTGTTCTTCAGAAGCCATTGAAGTAAGAGGAGAGTGGAGTGAAATATTTAAAGTGATGAAAGAAAAAATGTTACCTACCTAGAATTCTGTATCCACTGAAATCCTTCAAAAATGAATTATTAAGACTTACTCAGACAAAAAATCTGAAGGACTTCATCTCTAGCAGACCTGCTCTGCAAGAGATGTTACAGAAGTTTCTGAGGGAGAAGGAAAGTGAATTATTAAAAACTTGGATCTCTAAACAAGCATCAGAGAAGATATAAATAAAGATAAAATAAAATCATTTTTTAAAATTCTTAATTGACCTATAACGGTTTATTTAAAGTAATAATAGTAACAATGTATAGGGAGATTAGTGCATATGAATAAGTGAAATGAATGACAGCAGTGTCACAAAAGATGGGAGGGAGAAATTGGAATACTTTGTATTTAGTGTTCCATGGGGAAGAATAGCATTATTTAGAAGGAGACTTCTGTTGGTTAAAAATGTACATTGTAAACTCTAGCGTAACTACTAAAATAATTTTTAAAGTATAATTGATAAGCTAAGAGAGGCCATCCTTAGTTCCTTAACAAGTGGACCTCTCCATAGGGCAGCTCACCATATGGCAGCTTGCTTTATCAATGCCAGCAAGGGAGAGAGACTGCTAGAATGATGGAAGTTATGGTTTTTGTAACATAATCACAAAAGTGACACCTCCTTATCTTAGTTTTATTATATGTATTAGAATTAAATTGGAGGGAAGGGATAACACAAAGGTATGAATATCAGGTGAGTATCTTTTGGGTCCATCTTGAGTTTCTCTGCCATAATCATTGCTTTTCATATTTGAGGAGTTTTCTCTATGAAAAAAATTACTAATTATGGTGTGACATGTCATGTCAAATTGAGAAGGAAGTGCCTGATGTGTATCAATATTTTAAATTATTTTTACTGTTTTCCATTTCCCTTTTCTATTTTTATGTTTCTCGACTTCACAGATTCCATGTCTTTCTATTTCAGAGAAGACTGATATTACCAGCCTTGAACCATCTAAGCTGAGTTTTCTTCCATGGTAGATATACCAGTCTCTAGTTTATCTTTTACTGCTCTGGCTAAGATGGAAAGGAATCTCTCTCTCTTTTTCAAGTGACATGCCTGTTACTTTTCTTTGTATCGCCAAGTTTTTTTCTTCACTAGCTTACCAACATGATCATATTTTCATACACAAAAATTACTCTATCTCCCAAATATTCTCCTATTTCTCACTTTTATTTTTCAAAAGTCTTGATCAGTGTTCCAGAGTCATTGATTTTATTTTCACTTTCCCATACACTCCCCAACCTGATACCATATGGCTTCCGCTCCAACTATTCTAAGGAATCCTTTCTTTGGAATATTTTTTCTTATTCCCCAGACCCAGTAATTTATCAAATCCTAAACTAATGCACCATAATTTTCCTTTATTACCTTTTTCTCAAGATGACTGTAATATCCTTTCGACTAGTTTCCTGTTTACCATCTGTCTTCATTCCAATCTATCTTATACACTGAAGCTAAATAAATCATAAACAGATCCAATTATGTCACATGACTTCCCAAAATATTTTAAGTTCAATGTTAGAAATCTTAAATCTCAGGTTTTAATACCTTCACACAAATTGTTAAATGGAATTATTTTAAAAATGATAATCAAAATTATCCCATAATTCTAGGTATAGTATTATTTATCCTGGGGTCCTTTGGCCATTTTGGATATTCTAAAATAAGTGAAATTTTTCTCTGGTATATTCTCAAACTTTTTATTTTTATGACTCTGAAATTAATTGGCTATATGACTTCAGATAACTCACTTTACTTCTCTGCTCTTCACCTTCCCTTAACTGTAAAGCAAAGCAAATGCTTTATTTAATCTTAAAGAGTCTTTGTGACTCTTAAAAGTTACATTTTTATGACTGAACCACAATTTTATGACTGAAACTGCAATTTTATTGCATCTTGTCCACATCAATTATGAGTCTTATAAGGTAAAAATGCAACTACAGAAGTACATGCTCTATAACCCAGTTTTATCAGATAGCCTTAGTGCTATATTTGACTGAGCTGTACCATTTTTTCCCTCTAAATTAATGGTGATGATGAGTTTTCTCAAAAAAAAAAAATACACTTGATGTTCAAAAAATCATTTAATCTTAAATACAGGACGTTTGTTCATTCTTTAGACTAATGTCATGAGTTTAAAGTAGCTGTACAGACATGATCTCCTGTCAGTTTGAACAGAATCTGACTAATCCACCTGACACTAATTCGCCTAAGTCCTCTTCTTATGAGCAATAGAGAGGAAAGCTGTCAGAAAGTTCCTATCATAGCTGAAATGCAACTGCCAGGGTTTATTTTTTATGCTGTCAGCCGTAGAGAGGGGCTTATTTTTTGTGTGCCAAATATACTTTCATTATGCTTGACTTTACAAGCATACAATGGTGTTTACTTTAATGAAAGTGGAGTAGATCCTTGTGGTCTACAGAGAGCGTCAGTACATAGTATGCTCAGAATTGGGAGCATTTGTAACTTCAGTGTTAACCAATCTTTGATATGTTTCTTTGTAGATAATAAAATTAAATTTTATTATTAAAATTTACAAAAATAATGCCCTCAAAAAAGTACAATGTATTCTTAGCCCTGTGAGAGCAAGACAGAATTTTTAAGCCCACTTTACAACATGTTGATCACCTGCTTATTTTTATTGAGTTAACTAAATGTTTGTGATGGTTTGGCCTCACATTTTTTTAGTTTCCAAAATACATGGTGTTTCATTTATTTTTTTGTATTTAGAATTACTGACCTTGAGCCAAGTGCCACAAAGATTCTGTGATTGTTCTTCCTGTGCTCATTTTGCGTGGCAAACATCAGAGAAGCATGGTATTCTGGGAAACTGTAGAGAGAAGACATGAAAATATTGGTGTTGCAGATAACTAATAAGTTATGAGTTTATTCATTTATTAAATAGCTATTTATGGAGTATCCCAAAGCTAACACTGAGTGATATTTAAAAAGGGACCCCTTCCTCAAGATACTTTACAGCCATCTGTTGGAACACTATTGTAATAAAATATACAAATCTGTAATCACAATATGAATGTTCCTCTAATACTGAAGGTGATTAGAAACAATCATGTCCTTGTCCACATGAAGATAGACACAAAAACAAAAGATATAAAAAGAAATAGTTACATGATCTGATATATATTTTGGCAGGCAGCGGGG
>NW_006442512.1:9081947-9136159 GCF_000325575.1 Pteropus alecto | reverse complement strand
AAAAAAAAAAAATAATAATTTAGAAAGAACTAAGTTGCCAAGGAATATTGATATTGAGATCTCAAAGATGAGAAAAACTGGCCATGTGAAAAGTGTGGGAAAGACAGAGTAAACCATATGTACAGAGGCTGTGATAAAAAAGAAGCAGGAAGCACCTGAAAAAGAAAATAATAATTTAGAAAGAACTAAGTTGCCAAGGAATATTGATATTGAGATCTCAAAGATGAGAAAAACTGGCCATGTGAAAAGTGTGGGAAAGACAGAGTAAACCATATGTACAGAGGCTGTGATAAATGAAAGAAGCAGTTATATTGAGGAACTGAAAGAAAGCTATATTGGATAGAGTGCAGGAAACGGGAGAAAGAACAGAATAATTGGAAACAGCTACATGTTTAACAATGAGAAAAAATTTTATAAATTACCGTTCTCTGTACAAAAGAACACCATGTAGCCATTGGTGAATGTGTTCTGAAGACTATTTTATGGTGTGTGAAATTATTTATCATAAAAGTAAAAAGCAGGATATAAAACCACCATGTGTGTATGTGTATGTGTTATACAATTTCCCAGTTTCATTATATCTGAAATAAAAATAGACTATAAAAGATATTTAAAGCAATCATCTCTAGTGGTGAGATTATGAGTAGTTTAAATTTTATTTTAGTTTGTTTGTATTTTTTAAATTCTTGAGATATTCCAACACTGTGTGAGAAACACACAAAAAATTTTTGATGCTGTATTCTTTGTCATAGCAAACAAATAGAATAAAACTAATTATCTCCCAATAAGAGAAATGATTAATAGACTACTTTATTAGTGCAATAGAACACTACATCAGTTAAAACAAACTAGAACTTTCATCAACATAAATAAATATCAAAGCATAATTTTGAAGCAAACAAAAGCTGCAAAACTGGAGCTGTGATGTGATAGTTTAAATATATTTTAAAACCAGTTTTTTATATTTATAGTTATATATGCATATATATTAAAACTAGATGCTAATGATAATGCCAAGTTTCAGAAAAATAAAAATGATTATCTTGAGATACTGGAGTAGCTTTAGCTACATTTGTAATATTTATTTTTTAAGTAGATTAATACAAAACAAATATAACAGAAAATATAGCTCTATTTAATTTTTCCCCTTTATACTATGCTGTATATTAAAATATTAACTAAAAAGTACATTAGAAAACCTATTAAAAATGTTAAGACTCACAACCACATATGGGAATTATTATGTAATTAAGAAATAACAAGGGGAGACATATAATAGAGCATCGGAGCTGAACTTAATTTAAAAGTTTTACTGTAAAATAAAATATGCATATTGATGAGAACATAAAACACAAATACACAGTTTAACAACTAGTTATTAAGTAAATGCTTACATAATCACCACTCAGGTCAAGAAATAGAATATTACAGCAGCTAAAACTAAAATGGGCTTAGTTTTTCTATTTTTGACAATTTAATAATGAAATTATACTACATGCATTCTTTCATTTACTGCTGCTGCTTTAGCTCAATATTGTGTTTGCAAGATTTTTCATGTTGTTGCATTTAGGTGTCATTTCATTATTGTCATGGTATTTATCCTTTCACCTGTTAATGGAAATTTGAGTTGTTTCCATTTTTGATTATATGAAGAATGCTGTTCAGCACATTTACTCAGTGTATAAATATCCTAGTGTACATGTGTGTAAGTTTCTTGAAGGTAAATGCTTAGGAGTGAAATTAAAGGGTAATAGAGAATGCTATCATTAATTCTACTATTATACTAAGCTGTCTTCCAAGCTGGTAGTACGAGGTTGCACTCCTACCAGCAAGTCATCAAGTCCCAATTGCTCTACGTCTTTACCAACATTAGTTATCATATTTAAAAATTTTCACCAATTGAATGAGCTTCTAGTAGTATTTCTTCGCAAAGAGATATTGTTTTCCTAATTAGTAACGAGGTTGAGTTCAATTTCAAGTGTTTATCGGTTACTCGGATTTCTATTTTTTAAATAATCCTGTGTATGTCTTTTGCCCATTTTTCTTTTGGGGTGCTTGGATTTATTTTTTTTTTAACTGATGAAGTATTTTTATGTTTTCTGGGTACTAGGGTCTTTGTTAGATATCTCTTGCAACATTCTTTTCCCTTTGTGGGGCCTGTTTTAAAATTTTCTTTAAAGTATCTTTTAATGAGAAGTTCTTAATTGTTATTTGACCAAATTAATTAAACTTTTTTTATGATTCATAACTTGTATCTTTTCTGGAAATCCTTCCCTACAATGATATTATGAAGCTACTCTACTGTATTACTTCTTAATACTTTGTAGTTTTGACCAATTTATTTATTTCTACCTCCGATTCATCCGGTATTGATCCATTTCAAATTAAAATTTTTCTTTTCCTATTCCTCATTTACCTAAGAGTTTGATGAAAAAAAAACAAAAACAAAAAAACAAAACCCTAGCATTGCTGAGAAATGATCTTTGAAGAAATGTTGAAGATAGTGTTCTTAGGAATGGAAATTTTATATGAGATGCACCAGAAAGCTACATTTACAATAAAATATAAATTTGAATCCATTTTCTTTAATATGACTTGTGTTGATCTCTGTAGTTCAGGAAGATATAAAAAGAGTAAATCAAAGACAATTTAGAAATCAGCAAGAAAAAGATGTTTCTGATTGAGTTTATTGGGGCTTTAGGCATGTTTTAATGATTAACATTGAACCTAAATTTTGGGCTGCAAATTAAAGCATCTCAACATAGTATAGGTAGATGAGGATGTGGAGAAACTGGGAAAAGAAAATGTACACACAGAGAGTTTAGTGCATTTTTGTATTTCCCTTGATAAATAGGAACAGAAATATGTTCAATTATGAAAAGGTAGATAAATTAAAAATATTTATAGTTAGCTTTGAAAATGTCTATGTATGCTATAAGTTGGCTCTGGAGCTGAATTTTATATGGCTGTGCTTAGTGTCTGGAACTTGAATCGAGTAAACTTGTAACTGTTATAAAAATTCGATTTAGAAATTTATTCCACTTTCCTGAATCTTTATCGGTCTTTCCTTTGGCTTATACTATAACTGAATTATTTGTCTGTAGGACTGATATAAATTATTGGCTAAACATTCTCACCCTTCTGATATCCCTCTGAAAGGACAAATGTTGTGCAAAAGTTTAGATTTTCAAGGATATTTTTTAAATTAGAATTCTGACTACATTCAAAATAAGCAGAAAATAATAGGTGAACCGCCAGCAATTCAACTAGGGTAGAATATTCCAGTTTCTATAGTAAACCGGAAAGCAGAAATCATCAATGTGAATTATTTTAAAGTAAAATAATATATCTGGATGATAGGCACGTGGACATTGTACTCTTTTATCCTGTTTGAAAATTCCCATAATAAAAAGTTAAAAAAAGTTGTATTTAAGGAAGTTATGTGTTAAGGGATAAAAAATAAAGGCTCAGTTAATATGTATATTTTATGGGTAAGAAATCTACTTTGTAAATAAATATATGTATTTATCTTTCCATCTGCCTCTATTCATTTATTTTCACATTAAAACTCTAAGTTGGCGTGCAGATCACTGGAGAATATAAGTGAGGCAAGGTCACAAAAATACAGAATCGTGGAGCTTGAAGAAAACTTAAAGCTTTTTACTCTAATCTACTTTTTAGAAATGATTACCTAGAGTCCTCAAGAAATTAGACACTTTACTTGAGATCACACAAAGTTTTTAGGAACAGAGAAATATAAACAATATTGTAGAATTTTCTCATGTTATATGTGATGAGCCACACAGACAGACTTGATATAACAAAAATACTTGTTGCATTCCATCTACTGCAATTGTGAAGGCTGCGAAGTAAGTGATAATGGAATTGTGTTTTCCTATGTTCTCTTATAAAAAAACTCATTTTGTAGTCACAATAGGCTGAATACACTGAGTTTTTCAGTAACATCTAATTCTGCTACATTCAGGTCCATCCTTAAGTGCTATGAAAAAAGATTTCACAGATATGGGAGTGGTAAGCGAGCATGCATTACAACCCTAAGTAACTTTGGCAGATTCACCTCAGAGATTTTGCCAAAAGTAGTTTCTGTGGGATAGAAAGTATTTTGACATGGAGATATCTTAATAACTCTGTAAAGTTTTTCTTAGGAGAATTTTCTCTATCAAGATAAATTACGATTTTGCTTTTTTGAGGTTTCAAAATGAAGATTTTAAGGCAGCAAGTAGCTTATGAGTAGAAAAGCAATAAACAGTTATAACTATAAAAAATACTAAAAACTTTTACAGAGCCTGCTTTAAGAAATTGTGTTTAATTTAGAAATAAAATAAAAGGAAGTTGTGTAGTTTAATGGTTATGCGACGCTCCAATTTCTACCAATTATTAGCTTTGTGACCCCATTAAGTTACTAAACCTCTCTGCCTATTTCCTTATCACATAAATTAGGCTAATAACTAACCCTACTTCATAGGGTTTGGGTGAGAATTAAATGACATCATGTAAAGGTGTTCAACGTCACTAATCATCAAGGAAATCCAAATGAAAACCAAAATGAGATATCAAAAAGATAAGAAATAACAAATATTGGCAAGGATGTGGAGAAAAGAGAACTTTGTGCATCTTGGTGGGAATGTAAATTGATGTTGCCACTATGGAAAACAGTATGGGGATCCTTAAAAACATTTAAAAGAATCTCATGTTCCTGTTGACCATTAGCTTGTCTTCTTGGGAAAAATATCTGTTCAGTCATTCTGCCCATTTTTAATTGGATTATGTTTTTGGTATTGAATTATGTGAGTTCTTTAAATATTTTGTATATTAATTCCTTATTAGATATGTGATTTGCAAATATTTTCTTTCATTCCATAGATTGCCTTTTCATTTTGTTGATTTCATTTGCTATGTGGAACATTTTAGTTGGATGTAGTCCTACTTATTTTTGCTTGTGTTGCATTTGTTTTTAGTGTCAAATCCAAAAATCATCACCAAGACTGACATCAAGGAGCTTACCACCTGTATTTTCTTCTAGGAGTTTTATGGTTTCAGGTCTTACATTCAAGTTTTTAGTTCATTTTTGGTTGGTTTTTGTAAATAGCGTAAGATAGGGGTCCAGTTTCATTCTTTTGCATGTAGCTATTTAGTTTTTCCAACACCATTTATTAAAAAGACTATTCTCCATTGTACATTCTTGGTTCCTTTGTGATGAATTAATTGACCATGTATGTGCAGGTTTATTTCTGGGCTATCTATTCTGTTCCATTGATCATTCTATGTGTCTGTTTTTATGTCAATACCATACTATTTTGATTACGATCATAGTTGGAAATTAGGAAGAATGATGGATCCAACTTTGTTGTTCTTTCTCAAATTGCTTTGACTATTAAGGGTCTTTTGTGATTCTATATGAATTTTAGGATTATTTGTTTTATTTCTGTAAAAAATGTTATTGGAATGTGGATGGGGTTGCACTTAATCTAGATTGCTTTGGGTAGAATGGACATTTTAACAATATTAATTCTACTAATCCTTGAGCATGGAATACCTTTTTATTTATTTATATCTTCTTCAATTTCTTTCATCAGTGTCTTATAGTTTTCAGTATATAAATCTTTTAACTCCTTGGTTAAATGTATTCCTAGGTATTATATTCTTTTTGATGTAATTGTAAATGGGATTGTGTTTTAATTTCTCTTTTAGATAGTTTGTTGTTAGTTAACAGAAAAGCAACTGATATTTGTATATTGATTTTGTATTCTGTAACTTTACTAAGTTGTTTATTAGTTCTAACAGCTTTTTTTTTTTTTTTTGGTGAAAACTTCATTGACACATAATTGTTCATAGTAGTCTCATGATTCTTTGTATTCCTGTGGTATCAGTTGTAATATCCCCTCTTTCATTTCTAATTATATTTATTTGAGTCCTCTCTTTAACAGATAAATCTATAAGTTTGCTTATTTTGCTTTTTTTCCAAAAAACTGGCTCTCATAGTTTTATTAGTTTTTTTCCTATTATCTTTTTCATCTCTATTGCATTTATTTCTGCTCTGATCTTTGTTATTTCCTTCCTTTTGCTAATTTTGTGCTTAGTTTCTTTTTCTAATTCCTTGATGTATAAAGTTAGGTTATTTATTTGCGATTTCTTGTTTCTTAATGTATTTGGTTATCAGTATAATCTTCCCTCTTAAAACTGTTTTTATTGCATCTTATAGTTTTCCTATGTTGTATATCCATTTTCACTTGTCTCAAGATATTTTTTTTATTTCTCCTTTGATCCATTGGTTGTTAGTAGCATATTGTTTATCTTCACATATTTGTGAATTCTCCAGTTTTCTTCTTGTAATTGATTTCTAGTTTCATACCATTGTGACTGGAAGATGCTTGATATGATCTCAGTCTTCTTAAATTTATTAAGACCTCTTTTATAGCCTTACATACGATTTATCCCAGAGAAGAAGAATGAATATTTTGCTCCTGATGGATGAAATATTCAGTAAATATCTGTTAATCCCATCTCATTTAACATGTCATTTAAAGCCAATGTTTTCTTACTGATTTTCTGTTTAGATGATATATCTAATGTTGAAAGTGGGGTATTGAAGTCCTCTACTATTTTGTTTTCGTGTCTATTTTTCCCTTCACATTTTCTTTATAAATTCAGGTTCTCCTAGGTTATGTACATAAATATATTTACAAATGTCATATTCTCTGAATTGTCCCCTTTATAATTACATAATGATCTTCTTTTCCTTTTATTATAGTCTTTGGCTGAAAGTCTATTTTGTCTATTATATCTTCACCCTTTTTTACTTATTTTCTTTTTGTTCCTCTGAATGAATTTCACTGCCCTGTGTTTGAGTTTGCTTATCCATTCTTCTGCTTGAGCCAGTCTTCTTTGAACCCCTCTATTGAATTTTTCAATTCAGTTATTTTATTCTTCAGCTCAGTGTTTTCATTTAGCACTGTCCTATATTTTCTATCTCTTTGTTGAAATTCTCACTTTGTTCATGTATTGTTCTCCTGACCTCAATGAGTATCATTACTACCGCTATTTTGAATTCTTATTAGGTAACTTATCCATTTCAATAAGGTGTGTTTCTGAAGTTTTACCTCGTTTTTTTTTTGTTTGGAACATATTCCTCTATTTCTTCACTGTCTATGACTCTGTGTTGGTTTCTGTGCATTAGAAACACAGCCCCCTCTCCCAGTCTTGACTATGTGGTCTCTCAAATCTTTGTGATCGTCCCAGCTGCCTTTTTGTTCTTAGTGTCAGTAGTTGAAGGTGTGCCAAGACCTGTCAGTGTCCAAAAGGGAAGGATTTTAGTCAGTACCTAAATGCCTGCTGATTGGAAGCTAGACCGTTAGGCAGCAGCAGGGAAAATGTGTAGTTAGTGGCCCTATTGGAAGAAACTGGGAGACGGGCTTTTTTGCCCACTTCCTCTGCACTGAACCCAGGTGTATAGCCACAGAAGTGTGTTCCTGTTAGTACTCGCTTCTTTGTTTGTTATACTCCTGTGGGACTTGTGAATGAAAATCTCTTTAACTATCAGAGCCACATGATCCAGGTGCTCGTTTCTTAGGCAACAGCCACAAAAGCTTGAGTGCCAGACAGGTGTATAAGGTCCTATAGACCCTGAGAAGAAAGATTCTTTTGATGTGAATCCCAAGAAGAAATTTATTTGCTGAAGTTAATTCCTGTAAACAACTGAGGGCCCAAATTTTATAAATAATAAGAGCCTAGCAATCATTTGCTGACAAGGGCTTCTCATGTAGTCTGTATACCAGAAAGAATCTCAGACTAAATTCTTGGCTTCCTGCCTCACTTATTTACACTGAGTCAAACACCGCAGGGAAACTCTGGCTTTGACTTTCAGTCAACAAACTAAGATCTGCCCTGTTCAATCAGAACCACACAATTTGGAAACCTCACTTACATAAAACAGACCTAATTAAAAACCTGGGGGCAACTTCCACTACAAAAGTATCCTCTCTCTTGTCTCAGGGAACACAATTTAGGTTTCTACCTCAATCTGTCTCTTGGGCTGCAGCAATTTTTGCTCAGGTAAATGCTTTTTATTCTTTGTTACAGTCTAAAAAGAATTTTTATTTACAGTCCTTTCAGGGAGGTATTGGTGATTTGTGGTGGGTTTAAGTGAGAAGACAGAGAAGACAGAGGTAGCATCTGTACGCTTCCCTTGTCTCTGGAGATCATTGTCAGCCTCTAGATGTGTGCTAAATTAGAAGCCTGACCCTCACTCAGGCAACAGCTTTTAAAGTATGCAAATAGAACTCTAAGGGAAAGACTCGGAGATCGATTTTTTTTGCCTGCTGCCTCTGTGCTGAGCCCTGGGGAGGTGGGGGGGGTATAGCCATAGTGACTCTCAAGCCCCTTAAGAACTATTTTGTTGTTTGCTATAGTCTTGTGAATTTCATGGATGAAAGCTCCATTGACTTTTAGAGCTAGGTGTTTTAAGGGTCCATCCTTCAGGTGGAAACTACAAAGTTGGAGTGCTAGATATGGAATCCAAACTCTTTGCTCCTCAGGGAGAAGCTAGGAGTTGGGGCTTCCTCCTGATTGCATGGAACCATGCTGGGGGTGATGTTTATGGTGAGAGTGTCTTCAGCTTTTTCTGCCCATTTTGTTGTCGGTTATGTATTTTCTCATTTGCCTTATGTATAGAGATCACTAAGTTTATCATTTTCTTTCAGAAGAAATTGCTGAGTGTATAGCTATATGTTCAGTGTGTCTGTGAAAGGAGGTGAGTTCAGGAGGTTTCTATGTCATAATCTTAACCTGGAACCTTCTCTAATTTTCAAATCTGTTGATAATTTTTGAGGCATGATTATTAGTTGCCTATTCAGTATACAGTCTGTCTTTCCTTGAAACAGGACCGAGTTTTATTTGGCATTAGGGTGTGTGTGTTTGAGACAATGTATCTTAGATAAAGTGCCTTATATAAACTCTTTCTTATGGGCTGTCTATATAAATATCATCTGGAATTCTGGGAAGGCTGCTCAAAGGAAATCCCTAAACCTGGAAATGCTTTATTTTCCCCTCATCTCTTATTCTCTTGTTTCTTGCCTGTAATGAGAAAAAAATAGTGAGCTGCTATTTTGGAACATGAAGTGACTTTGAGGATGGAAGCCATGATTAAAAATGACAGCAGAAAGAAGGAGACCGAGACTCCACTGACTTGATGGTGCTTCGATACCAGCTTGGCCTTGTCTATCTTCTAACTTCTAGAAGAAAAACAGAAAAAAGTAAACTTTCACAGTGTTTAAACACATTTACATCAATTTTTTAATGATTAGCAGCTGTATATAAATTTAACTTTATAGTAGATCACCCCTTACGAAGAGTTTTGAAGACACAGCTCCAGAGATTTTTATTCAGTAGGTCTTAAGCGAGGCCCTGGGCCAATTGAGTTTGGAACAACTATACTAGAGCATGATGCTATGAGTCTCTGGGTCATGAGAATTTTATTCCCAGGATGCAAATTAGCTTTTGTCAGTTCTAAAAGGCAAGTTCCGGTCAAAGGTCAGAAGGCATAGTGAAAAGAACTAGTGCATGGAACATCATGTATGCATTTCTCAGAAGAAAGTCATGCCTCTTTCTCTACTAATGGGTCAATGCATTTTCAAGAAGAAAATTTATCTTTGGAGGAGAAAAAAACATTGAATGGATTTTTAAAGGTTTTACAAGATAGAGGTTGGATACAGAAGACATAAGTTATCATTTTGCCAGAAAAAAAAAAAGGAATATTTCTGAAATTTTGAATCTTATTGGGAAAAGAAACTTTCACAAAGAAATTCTTTAAAATGATTAATTTGTGGTTATCAACAGGGCCAAAGAGAAAACTGGCTAAGTCATTTTAATGGTAAGATATGAACTAAATCAAAGTAATTTCAGATCAAATTTGCAAATAGATATCTTGAAAAAGTCTTGTTTATGTTAAAGAGAAGAAAATTATGCATGGTTTAAGAAAAGCATACTCTTGAAAATCATTTGCACACAAACTTTTTTTGGTAGGTATCATAGAAAATAACCTTATAACCAACATTGTACTTGAATGTAATAAATAAACCTAAGACATCAGCCAGTCCAAACAATGGCAGTTTGATTCAGCAAGATGAAAAAGCCATTTGCCAGCATGGTGGAACTTTTCCTGCAAAAAGGGTCTGTTAGCGTGAGAATTACCCAGCAATTCAACCCACATTACCTCTCTTTCTTTAAAGTTGAAAACCATTTGACTCATATTTTAACAATACGTCTCTCTAATAGGAGCACTACATTGAGATCCAGAGTAGTAGACAAGTATGCCAATGTGATTTGGATCCATTTTGATTCATTCTAAACCTAAGCTCTGAGCTGCTAGGTTAATTTTTCCTACCACTCAATAGTTTCTACCTAGAGTGGGTCACAAAAGCAAATTTTTGATATATTGGCACTCTTCCAAAGAGATGAAAATCCAAGGTTATATCACTCTGTGTGGAAAATAAAAAGCTTATGATATCTCTTTTAGATGAGAGCCTGTGCTGCTCTGCTCTCCTTGGCGATCATCTTCCGAGTTTTCTTTACTGTGCTGAGTGCCATCACCCTTCACAGAGTTGACAGTATTCTGAGTCTGAAGTGCTTGTAGGTCTTTTGGGATGAAAAAACACTTTCTTTGCTAAGTGCTAACCATTTTTATTGTTATTATTGTTATTAAGTCAATTCCCAAAGTCATATCCACTAACATGGCATTTTCAAAAATGACATATTGCGGCAGTGTGCTGGGAAATGCTGTTCAGCTAGCTTTCTGGTGCCAACCTCATAAGTACTGCTTTTGTGGTGGTACTTTGGAGAATAGCAATGCTTTTTGGTGGCTCAGTATGCCCACAGGTAGTAAGCTATTAAGGGAATAATGGTGGGCAAAAGCAGGTGGCAGATACTTTATGACAGTCTCATCTTCCACCTAAGGCATCTGTTGTTTAAGAGTGTATCTAGTTACTGTACATAAAGACTGGCTCTTGAGAATAATGCAGAATGATGATATTCAAACACATTCTTTGAGAACCATTAGAGTAATTGGTTTAAAATGCAGTGTGTTAGTAGGCATCAGTTTCATGAAATATGCCAAGTTTGTGGAAGTGTAGTTTTTTATTTAATTTCCAGAGGGAATTTGTGTAAAGCCTTTTCATTACATGATAGAGAAAACCTCAGTGCACATAGACCAGAAATTAGGCAACTATACCAAATGAGAATCGAGGGAACAATGTTATTATCCAGATTTTCATAGCACTAAGGTAAATCATGAGTACATGTCAAGGATATAACTCTAAAAATATTCATTTGATGATTCAAAATATTCAATGATTACTAATATAAAGAAATAGAAAAGTGCTTCTGGGAAAGATTTCTGAGGACCTATATCTATGTATTGGCTTTAGTATGATATAATTTAGAGTTCTACTATTAAATTACTTGGAAGACGCTGGTTTTTATATCTTTCTCTATTGAACCTGGCAAATGCTGCCTGTCCTAGGTGAGGAACTACAAAACAGCAGTGGGTGAATTGTAGGAATAATGCTTAGTCTCATTGCAGGCCTTGTTTTATAAGCAATTAGTACATACCCCTCAACAGCATTTCTTCAGACATGCCTTACAGAGCGGAAATCACAGGTGACCAGGCCAGGAACTCCACTCCCTCATTTAACCAGTAGAGTTCTTCAAGGGACACATATAGATATCATATGATGGTGTTCATGAAACTAGATGTTGAGCATCTGAAGGGCAGGCCCCATGATATATCTTTATATAACCCACCCTACTTCAGAGCATGACTTAAATAAGGATTGAAAGGGTATCTCCTGAATTTGATCTTGACTGAGCCATAGAAAATGTAGAATTGCATTTTAAATGTTTTGTATATACTAAAAATTGATGAAAATAGCTCTTTTTAAAACAAATGTAGAACAATTATATATATTCTTTCTTTTCTTTTCTGCCTCTATTTTTATATACAAGTTGGCCTAGCTCAGGTATTCTTTCTCAAGAGAAAAATTGAAAGGAAGAAAGAGTTTGGTCACAAATTCTTTACGAAATATTTGAGTCTCTGTTATTAAAACAATTCTGGGCTTGATATTCGTTCTTAGTGGGGCCCAGATAGCTATAAGTCTGCTATCTTAAGTTTGCTATCTGGAATCATCTAAAATTCTTGAATAACTAATTGCTAACCACTGTTTAAAAAAAGTTGCTCTCTGTAGAAGAGAGAAATGGGATCTAGGTATTTGGTTTTATAAAAGGAGTAAAAGACACCACCAAAATTTACATAACACAAAGGCATTGAACAGACTACATTTATATCCTCAAGATTTATCTCATTTTGACGATGATCTATTTCAGAATTATTATAAAACTCAGGATGACATGTCTGAATGTTTATGAAAGACAACTCCTGCCACCTCTTCAATCCTCAAGTGTTCCTGTAGTATCTTTTTCTGATACAGGTCAGAGAGGCATCATGACATTATACTGCCCCCAATATCCTCATTTGCATAGTCAATAAATATGACAATGTCTTTGCTAAAAGTGAAACTCTATAAATAATAGCACTTAATTAACTATGCTTTTGAGAAGCCAAAGTCCTGTGAAGTCTCTTTCTTACCTCTTAGGGTAGTTGAGAAAATTCGTATCTATATTCAATCATGAAATTAAACTGAAACCGAAGTGATAGTTATAATTAGTGAAGCCCACCAACCTGCAAGGTTCCAGATTGGCCATACTGTTATTCTCATCTCACCACTATGGCAAGAGTCCAGAATTTAATTGGAAATACTGATTGTTTCAAATTCATACCTGTGCAGACTATCCAGTGATCAACAAAAGTTGAAATTCCTATGATAATATAGTAACAACATGTAGGGATAACATAGCTTTTCATCAGTGAGTTAAATATAATATTTTTGAATAAAGTAATGTTTTATAGAGATCGTATTAAATAAACCATACAGTTTTAAAAAAATATATTACATTCTGTTTGATAATGACTTTTTATTTTCAGTTTTTCAATTTTGATATTTCATAGACTCTAATGAGAAGCCAAGATCCTTATATACAGTTGTAATTTCTTTTTCTCAGTAATATATTTGTCACTTTATTACAATGAATAAGTAGAATGTTTCTTTTACTTTTAAATATTCTATTGGTAAAAAGATGGTTTCTTCTGTTGTTCCATATAACATATTTACTCATCTCAACAGATCACCTACAATTTAATTTCCTTTGATCTAAACTTTTTTTAAAAATAAAATTAACTACCTTTTTATTTCTAGAACATCAATTACTATTTTAATTTTTTTGTCTTGTTATTGCTTTCTCTATACTAATCCATCTTTAATTTTTTTCTGTGTTGACTATATCATTTTGCAAATTTAAAGCTTACATTTGATTTGCAGCATTGCTATTATCATTCATAAATTATACTCAACACTGTTAATGGAGGCATTAAATACTCAGCAGAAATTATATTAAAAAGGAGGTGGAACTAGTTAGCTAAGATAGTACCGTTTTATATTGGCACTTATATTATGGTAATTCGTATTTTTTAGAAACATTTTATACCAAAAGAGATAAAGGAAGAATACATGGATAGATTGCTATTTTTCTATAAAGTTGTGGCTACGCAACTTCTAAATAACCTTCCTAGGTGATTTTTAGATTTATCATTTATAAAAACTAATATTTCTCGAGGAAACAGGTGATTCACAGTATGTTTTCAATATTTGAAGACAGGACTAGTCTATCATGCTAGAATGTAGAAGACACCATTCATTACTGATACATAAATAAAGTTCCAATGTACCTAGAATTATACAGTTATAAGGTTTTGATTATTTAAATTGGTGACTTAAAAGTCATTTGAGTATATATTTTAAGGTAAGAAAGAGGATGCATACAGGACAGGAGAGAGTATTTAGGCTTTGAAGTGACTTCTGGGGGAATCTGTTTTGTCCCTTACTAATTATGCTATTTTAGGTGGGTTACTCAATCTTTCTGAGCCTCAGGTCCATTTTATATAAAATGGATATGATAACACATTCTGATAGAGTTGTTATAATAAATGTGATATCATGTGTTGGCACCCAGTATGAGGTTCTTTTGTGAGTTTTATCCTCATCCCTCCGTGGAATTGTGGCCATTTTAGATGTGCTGAAGTGAATTGATGAGATCAAATTCTATATTACAATTAAATTCATCTGGCTTTGGTATCCAATAACCCTCATTTTAATATTTGTCTTCTGGGAAAATATAGGTTTGTATTTAATTTGATCTGCATAGGTCTAGAGGTAATGATGAATCTTGCAATGAGAAAATAAAATAAATAGGCACATTCATCACTGCTTACCAGCACAGAAAGTAAATTCTACACTTATATATTGTTATAGTAAGGATTGAATGAATATAAAGTCTAGCGAAAAATCAAACACTACAATTCTACTAAAGTTAAATTTATTGTACTTTTAAGCAAGCCCTTTAAATAGCTATGATCTTCCATTTAATTTGTGTTGTGTAGGGGGTAGTGGTGCTGTTTTTTGTTCCTCTTAAATGACAATGTGCTATCTGTTGGCATTTTCAGCCCGCTGCTTTAATATGCATAAATTCCATTATACTCAATGGTTGATGCTTTTAAGATGAGATGGTGGCTTTTCTGACCTATTTGTTGATTTATTTTAGCAACTGAGAAAGTACCAAACCATTGAATTGGATCCTATTAATCTTTGCTTGCTTTCTATCTTTTCTCTCTGTAATTTTTGTTCTCAAAGCTGAAAAAGAGTGCTACCAAGTGTGCATATAACAGAAAAATGTTTTAAATTGGATGTAAATCATAGTTTGGAAATTGATTGTGTTTCATAGCACTGGTAAAATGAAGAACTGTTTTAAAACACATTTATCTGACTTGGTTGTAAGATTCTGTATCATATTAATATGAATGGTTTTGAGGTCTAAGTTTTATTTCTTTTTAAATAAGGTTTATGCATCTGATAAAAAGCATGCAATGTTACTTTTGGGAGAAGTAAATTTATATATATTTCAATAAATAAATTTTAATTTTCCAAGAAAATAATTGGTTTTATAATAATAATAAGACACATCTTATTTTTAAGCTGGAACATACTGACCATAGGGAAAATGTTGTTGTAAACTTGGTCTTTTGCTTATGTTCCCTTTACCCACCTTTTTAAAAAAATTTTTACAAGAAATACAAACAAGGATTGAAATATGCACCTAGAATCTTGTGTTCTTCATTAGAAGTTCTAATAGGAAGCAGATGGTGATTTATTTACTGATGTCCTATAAAACATAGAAGTACCTTTATAGATATAAATAAATAAGAAAATTAAGACTTTTAAAAAATTATTAGTTTGAATAAAAGTAGAAGTATTAGCACAGCTGTATTTGTCTGCCCTGTTTGAAAATGTATAAGAATAAATTAGGGCTTTTAGTGGCCCTGGCATTATTCAAACTTTTTAAATTAAGTGAACATTGAAAATTATAATTTATTCTAAAATATTTATTATTTGTTTAATCAACAAAGATTTATCAGTCATCTACTGTTTTAGCTACCTATTACTGGATAACAAATTACTCCCAGATATATCAGTTTAAATAACAAATATTTATTATTTCACAGTTTCTGAGAGTAAGGAATCTGAAAGAAGCTTAGATGGTTTTGGCTTAAGATCTCTCTAAGGTTGCAGTCAAGATACCAGCTAAAGCTTCAGTCATCTGAAGGCTTGACTTGGCTAGAGGATCCATTTCCAAGCTCATTCACATGGCTATTGTTAGGAGACATCAGTTTTTTACGTGGGGCTGTTTATAACATGACAATTGCTTTTTAGATAAAATGCTCTCCCCACCCCCCCCAAAAAAAAGAGGGAGAAAGAGAGTGAGTATACCTCACCCCCCAAAAAGCTATAATGTGTTTTATAACTTAATTATGGAAGTGGCAGATGGAAGTTCCATCTACCATATTCTATTGGTTACACAGACCAACCTTGATACAATGTAGAATTTTTATACCAGAAGGAGAGGGGCTCATTTCCACATCTATGTGCTGCTCATTGTGGTGCTAAGCACTAGACACAAACATAAATATTACTCAGACTCTCATCCTTAAGATTATTTTTGTGTCAGACAATAAATTCAGGATCAGATTACTTGTTTTTCTGATAATACTTCTAGTTACAGCATAAACGTATTCATATAAAAATCAATTTCCTTTCATATCTAAAAGGAATACTGTAGTATCATCTAGGATATATATCCTCAGAAAATAATTTAGGACAAAAATCTAGTTTTTTCCTCTATTCTAAACCCTTAAGCCAGACAAGTCAAAATTTATTAAGTGAGGTTCACTGCAGAATGGAAGAAGCACTTTTCATTGGTTATACTTTATTTCTTAGGCATCAAGTGAGTGTCAATTTACTCAGCAGCTTCTTTCAAGCCCAGCTTAAGATATTTCATTGCTTGAAAAGCTGTTAAATTTGTGTGGTTAGTTAACAAATTCACACACACACAAATGAATTTTTGCTAGAATTTCAAAGGTAATAGTAATTTGAATTTTAGTTGACTTCTCATGGTTGAATGCTTATTTTATCTTTACATATCTTTTTTTTTCATAGAATAAAATAATCAGAAAGAAGTGCTCAAATATCATGTTAGTTTTATTTTTTTATTTAAAAACTAATCCATTTGTCTACAAAGTCCCCCGCTTCTCTAGAATATGATTACAAGTGATAGGGTTCATGCAAATAAGCTCTCTTTAAATTTTTTATTTTATAACTGTTTCCATTTCTACATACATCGAATTAACAATGATTGTGAATAAGACACCATACACCATAGTTTTAAGCAACAGAAACCTGCTTGCAACTGCCTAAGAAAATTGGGGAGATTTGTTATATGGACATTGGAGAATGTCATGAAATACGGGGCATAGTTGTGCATTCTTGCCTCTGGCAGGAGATTCACCTCTGATTTCTGCCTTATCTCTAAATGTCTGTTTTTCTCCTTTCACACTGACTTTTTCTCTACCTCTCCCTGCCACCCCCCAGTATGTAATTTGGAAAGGGTTCCTAAAAGGCTCTGCGTTTTACATATTATCTATCCAGCCATGAAGATAGAGACTGACTTAAATCTTGCAGCTGCAGTTCCAAATTGACAGGGAAAGGCCTTTTAGTCTCACTTGGTTGAGTTTTTCATCTCTCTGTTCTTCAAATGAATTTGATAGATAGACTGAGAATGACCCAGTTTTTGTCTGATTGATTTTGGACCAATCAATTGTGATGCGGGTGGTATCATGTTTGTGAATCTATCTTCTCTCAACCATATGAATGCAGGTCAGGAGTGTTTTCCTAGATAAGTTTTGGTAAATAATAGTCTCTCATTTGGGTATTCTTTGATTTTATAAAAGTCTAGCTTTTTTTTTTTTTAATTCAATGTGGAATATTCTTTTTACATGTATTCTCATTTTCTTCTCTTTACCTGCTCTTTCCAATATACAGGTGTTTTATTTATGGTAAAATCATGCACCCATATTTTCTTTATTTATGTTGAAAAGGGCCTTTTGATTTTGACTTCTACACAATGATAATTAATCAAACTTGTTAAAAATTAGGGCACTGTGTAAAATATATCTAATGTAACTATTAACAGGAAATACTGTATGGAAAATAGCAACTCTTAGCTTAATGCATTCAAGGTCCATCCTGTCGCAAGGGTTTCTTTCTCTTTTTATTACTGAATGATATCCCATTGTAAATATATACAACATTTTCTTTATCCATTATCTGTCTATGGACCCTTTGGTTATTTTGATATCTTGGCCATTGCGAATAATCAGACATTATTTCCTCAAATATTGTTATGCACATTTCCTTCACTTGTCTTTTTTAGGGACATCAATTACATGCGTATAAAGTTTCTCGAAGTTGTCCAACAACTCACTGCTCCTTTTTACATATTTTAAATTCTGTTTTTATTATTCCATTTTGGATAATTTCTATTGCTATTTTCAAATTTATTAATGTCTTCTTATGTAATGCCTAATTTGCCATTAATCTCTTCCAGCATATTTTTTATCTTATAAATTACAATATTCACATGTAGAATTTTGATTTAAATCTTTTGTATTATCTTCCATGTCCCTACTTGACTTCATGTATATATGGCATATGATTTTAATGTTTTTATCTACTAATACTAGCATCTGTGTTAGTTCTTAGTTTTAATTGAATTGACTTACTTTTCCTCATTATGGGTAGTATTTTTCTGCTTCTTTGAATGCCTGGTAAGTTCTTAACCTTTGTTCTTGGCTAGAGTTCAGCTATTTTGAAACAGCTGATCCTTTTGGATTTCACTTTTAAGATTAGTTTTTAGGTGGGACTGGAGCAGTGCTCCATTCTTTTATTATTTAATTAATGTATTGTAAAGCACAGTTGGCATACAATATCATATTAGTTTCAACTGTACAGTGCTTAGTTTAGAGCTAATAATTTCCTACAACTGGAGCAGAACCTTTCTGTACTTTACCCAGTATCCCATGAATCATGGTTTTTCATTCTGGCTGTGGCAACAATCACTACTCCAGATGTGTGAGTATTGGGTACTGTTAGCTATAATCTTTTCAGATGATTCTGTTCTGGGCCTTATATGCATACAGTATGCATACACTTGTAGTGCACACATATATACTATGAGTACTCAGCTAAATACTTCGAGACCCTCTGCAGCTATCCAGTGTTCTCTCTACTATATGTTAGTGGCTCAAAAGCTACCTGCTTTCCTTTTCCCTTTGCTTTCTCCTCCCAGTATTGAATATGGAGAGAGCTAAAAATCCTCCTAGACTTTCTTATAGCTAAAGGTGATCCAGTACCAAACAATGAAAAGTAACTTGAAGCCCTGGGTAAGCATCTTGGACAGGTAACTAGAAGCCTTGGGTGAGCATGAACCATAAGCCTTGTCCTTTTTCAAGCCTCAGACAATGATTTGGTACCTAGAAGTATAGTAGCCATCCAGTGACCATGAGTAAAACCGGAACTGCAGATCAGAAAGATGAATATCCTTGTGTATTATATCACCCTATAATAATGACCTCCAAACTTTTAAATTTTCACGAGTCAAAATAAACTACTAAAGTGAAAGCCACTATTCACAAGGTTTTCTACTGCTTCCAGCCTAATATTATCCTGATTGATATGATCCCCTTTTTTATGGCCAAATCAAACGATCGTGTAGGAATGTCCCTATGGAACTATGGACAGTCTTCCTCCATTTCAATCTGATTGACTGAGACTTTGTCATTGGTTACTGGAACAGATCGCTATGATTGACAAGCAAGATCTTCACTTTCCACATATAAGGAGTGATAACAAGAAATGCGAAAGTCATTCCCTTTGAAAGAAAATGAAAATAAAGAAAATACTTTATTAGTTTTATACATTTTTTATTTTGTGTGTTTTATTCTACAGGCTATAAATTTTACATTATCTCAATTTGTTAAATACTAACTAAAACTTCTGTGAAAATTTTCCATACAAATATGTGAGGGCAACTAATAAAAATGTTCTATTTTATTATATATAATATTTTCACGTTTCTACAAAATATCAATATAATACTTTTATGCTTTATTATTGCTGGAAATATATTTAATGAAAATTTCAAAGATAATTATTCTCAATACCACCTAGATAAAAACATCACAAAAAATAAAGCTGCATAGATGATTACATTATGCTGTCTAAATTAGGTGTCAGTGGATTTCATTTCACATAGAAAAAAATCTTCATTAAAAAAAATCTTTTTAGAGCCACTAATTGTAAGCACCTGAAATGCAGCATATATGGAATCAAAATATTATAACTTTTACATCTTCATTGCTAAAGTAATGAGGTCATCAATATACAGATATATTGAAGTATTCATTTTGCCTGAAATTTTAGTTTCTTTTGAATAAAAATATATTGATAATCATCCTCTACAGAAAAAAATATCCACTAATTCTAGTTTGTATTTAATCATCCATAGTGACTTGTACATTAGAGATTCATTCCAAAACCAAAATTTCAGAATATCAAGCTTTTTAAAAAAAAGCCCTCTTCTTATCTTGCAAACAAGAATTGTTAAATAGGATTGCAAGAAGGAACCAATTAAAATACAATTTTTTAGGTCTTATCTGAGGTTTTGAGTAAGTTTTAAAAAGCAAGAAACAGTGCTTCCAGGAGAACATAAATTTCTAATGTAGTTGATTTGAATTAGCCACTTTTAAAAAGAAAGATGCAATTTTATAATGCAAATTGATCAATTCCAGCCCTGACCTTGACCCTTCATTTCATTAGCATTTTTTGGGGGAAGAGGGTACATAATTTATTCATTGCTGTCACTTAGCTAAACATGTCTCAAACTGAAAACATTAGTTTACTCTTAGTTCTTCTATCAAGCTTCTTTGATTTGGCCAAATTATGTTTTTATTTTTCTTATCACTCAGGTTTAACGTTTTTCACTTAATTGACTCCATATAATTTATTCGCTTCCACTTCCAATAAGTATTCAAATTCTATGCTGACTGCAATTACTACATGAAATATTCTCCCTCTGCCTCTTTTTCACTTATAGTTCGGCTATACTTCAAGCTCAACTCAGGACTACTTCCTTCATAAAGGCTAGACTCTGAATGTTCTAACACAAATTAATCATTTCTTCCTCTCAACTTTGGGGCATATATTGTGTTTCTCCTCGATCTGGTATTTTTTTGAAATGTTTTGTCATATATTTTGAAGGCTATTATAATGACAGTTGTTATCTACCTATTTTTCTAGAATTGAAGAGTAGGGCCCAAAGCTGAGGCCAAAGAGGCATGAAGAACCTCATGTTGTACAGTAACTACCAATAATTCAGATTAGACATTCTCAGACTGATGAACAGGCAAAAATGTGGTCAATATTAATTTATATTTACCCTATAGTTACCTTATCAGTGTTCTTTATTCCTTCCTGCATTATATATATCTCTATGATCATTTTTGCCTGACTGAAGTATAGAATTCTATTCCATGAGCTTTTGTTTTTCTAAAAACATCTTTGCTTCATCTTTATTTTCAAAAGATATTCTTACTGGATATGGAATTATAGATTGGTAATTATTTTCTTTTAGCAATTTAAAGATGTTGTTCCTTTATTTTCTGTCTTTCATTATTCACGATGAGAAGTCAGCTGTAATTTTATTTGTATTTATTCTCCTTGGGGTGTATTGAACTTTTTCAATCTATGGGTTGATACTTTTCATCAGTTTTGGAAAATTCTCAGTCATTATCTCTTCAAATATTCCTTCTGTCCCATTATTTTTGTTTTCTCTCCTTGTAAGACTCCACTTACATACATGTTAAGCATTTTTAGCCTGCCTCACTTATTAAAAAATTTATTTATTTTAATGTTTCAAGTATACAATACATTGGTTAGACATTTATATAGTTTGTAAAACAATCCCCCCAATTGCTCCCTCCCTCCCCTGACCCTCCACCTAGCCAACGTATTAATGCTAACTGCATTATCCGTGCCGTGCTCCCTATCTCCGTGACCATCTATCAGCTACTAATTTGTACTTCTTTAACCCTTCACTCCATTCTCCCAGCCCCCCAAATCTCCCTCCCCTCTGTCTGTCACCAAATTGTCCTCTATATTTGTGAGTCTGTTTTTAATTGGTTTGTTCTTTTTATTCCTTAGATTCTGCATGTAAGTGAAATCATATAGTGTTTATCTTTCTCTGTTTGACTTAAATACCTTCTAGGTCCATCAAAGCAATATCTTTTTCCATCCCTTTCTTTTAGTCTGTATGTATCTTTAATCTGAAGTGAGTCTCTTGTAGGCAACATATGTAGGGGTCTTGTTTACTTATTCTTTCAGCCACTCTATCTTTTGGTTGGAGTACTTCATTCTTTTCCATTTGTGGTACTTATTGATAGGAATGTAGTCATTACCATTCTTTATTCCTGTTTTTGATACATGTTTTTTCTTCTTAAAGTCCCTTAAACATTTCCTGTAATACTGGCTTGGTGGTGATAAATTCGTTTAGCTTATTTTTGTCGGGGAAGTTCTTTATCTGTCCTTCGACTCTAAATGATAGCTTTGCTGGATAAAGTATTCTTGGTTGTAGATCCTGAGTCTTCATCCTGTTGAATATTTTTTTGCCAAACCCTTCTGTCCTGTATAGTTTCTTTTGAGAAATCAGCTGCCAGTCTTATGGGTATTCCCTTATAGGCAACTATCTGTTTCCTCTTGCTGCTTTTAATATTCCTTCTTTGTATTTAACCTTTGACCTTTTAATTATGATGTTTCTTGATGTGGACCTCTTTGGATCCCTGATTTTTGGAATTCTCAGAGCTTCCTGGGGTTTTATGTCTATTTCCTTCCCCAGGTTAGGAGAGTTTTCCATCATTACTTCTTCAAACAGCTGTTCAACATCTTGATTTTTTTAGTTATGCTAATCAGATGGATATTTTGACCCTTAATAATGTCTCATATGCTCCTTAAATTATTTTTATAGTCTTGGCATCTTATCTTTTGCCATTGTGATTGAGTGTTCTTGGCTTTTCCATCCTCTATACAGGGGTTTTGATCCTTTTCTTTATTCACTTTGTTTATTCCTTTGTTCTCATCTCAGATAATGTGTTCTTCATTTTAGACTGATTCCCTTTTATAATTTCCATTTCCATTTTTATGTTTTTTTATTTCTTTGTTGAAGTTCTCACTGAATTTATCTACACTTCCCAAAAGTTTCTTGAGCATCTTTATAACCAGAGTTTTGAACTCTGCATCTGTTAGATTACTTGACTCCATTATATTTGGATCTCTGTTCTATTCTCTCATATGGTTTCTGCTTCTGTCTTCCCATTTTGGCTATCTTTCTATGTTTGTTTCTATATACTAAGCAAAGCTCCTAAGTCTCCCAGTCTTATTAGTGTGGATTTGTGAAGTAGATGTCCAGTGGCACAGTCCTGAGAGGGGTTCAGCTGCATGCCAAATTTAGCTCTAGCCTGTGCCTCTCCTTTTAAGATTCAGCAAGCAATCCACAGATGCTGTGCTTATAGTTGCCTGAAAAGGCCACACCAAAAACCGAGGCCAGCTGCCTCCAGTGTGAGTCTAGGTGCTGCTCAGCAAGGAGGACCTGACTTGCTGAGGATACAACTAGATGTGGCTTGGGTGGGGCCGTGAGTTCGGGGAGGCAGGGTTTCAGGGAATTTTCTGGATGGAGTGACCTCTGTTATCCAGTTTGATGAATTCATGGCTATGGCGGCTCTGTGTCCCATGCACTAGGAGGTGGGAGGGCTCAACAGGGAACTATGGATACTCCCAGCACTTCTGTACAGAGCAAGTCTCATCTTGGCCCTCACTTAGACAATATCGTTCTGTAAGTCCCTGCTTACAGCCAAATCGGCAGTGATGCTCAGAGCAAGCAGGTCTGCCACCATGAAAATCTACTTGTGGACAATGCCCCTTTAAGTGGCTTGTGCCACTGCCGCAGCCTCTGTCTCACTCAGCCGCTGGGGACTGGGCAGCCTTGCGTCCTTGCCCCATCCTATCTTCTGATGATGCAGAGTGATTTCTTGGATTTCTTTCTTATTGTATGGCTTGTTCATCTAGATCCCAGGTGATTTTTCTTTGCTGTTGCTCCTGGTTACCATCACAACTTTGATTTGGTCACCAGAGGGATGAACAGAGCCTCTATCATCTACGCCATTTTTTTCCTCCCTTGCTTTTTTTTTAATACTTTATTTTTCCTATTCTTTTTTTTCCCTCTGTGCTTCTTTCTGGATATTTTATGTTGACATATCTTCTACTTTGCCAATCCTGTGTTTGCTGTTATGAATATCAAGTGATTTTTTTATTTTCAGAAAAAGTATTTTTAATTATAGGTTATTCTGTTGATTCTTATTTTAGGTATCAAATTTTAGTTGAAATTCTCTAAATTTTACTTACTTTATCCATCTTTTCTACTGTTTTTAATCACATCAGTGTTATTTTAGTTTTTATCTATTAACTCAAATGTGTGGGTTATCTTAGTTGGCCTCTATTATTTATTTTGATTCTTGATTATTAGTTTTATGGTTTCTCTTCTCAATTGTTGTATTTATTTTTGTATGCTGACCACTTGGTATCAAAGATCTGTAGGTACTCTTGATGATGATCTCTTCTACCAAAGAGAGTTTTTCTTTTTTAATGGTATATAATAGAGTAAAAGGGTGACTATATTATTTCAGTCAGGGGTTGAGATGGGTTAAGATTGAGTTGCAATTTTAATAAGATTTAATTTCTCTCTAGATTGTACCTGTTCCTATGCTGTGAACTTCATGGGCTGATAAGAACCTGTTACGTTTTTGTCTCTTCATCCCCAAAAGACTGTGAATGATTCAGTTTTTCCCACCTGGGGTTTTTAACTTTAAAAAAAAAAACAAAAAACCTCTGCCTCTTGCAGCTTCAAAATTTGCCAAACAGATAAGGAGGAAAATGATTAAGTGTCTAAGAAAGGCTTCTTCTAGCCACTGGGTTTTTCTAAGCACTATGAGATCTTAATCTACCTTTTAGACATATTTGGTATATAACTTTTGGTATATTTGGTTGCTCTTATACAGCTTCACAAATCAGCAAATATTATGTGTGTGTGTGTGTGTGTGTGTGTGTGTGTGTGATGTATTTGAGGCTTCTCAACATTCTAATTTGTCACTTTAGTAGTATGTCAATTCTTTGCTGATTTTTCTTGCCTTAACAGAGGCCTTCCACTTGGAGCAACTGAGATCTTCAGACTTCGTCTAGAATAGAAAATGCCTTTGGGGAAATATACAGCTGACAATCATTCAGCTCACTTTAGAAAACAGTTCTATCCTTTATGGAGTTTTATTAATCTAATCCTAGTTTCTATGACTCTCTGATATATCTAAAATATGTTTTATAAATTTTCTAGCTTTTCTTCTCTGTTGTAGCAGAAATATCAGCTTGTTACAAACTGCTACATCCTTTCTGAGAGTATAAGTTTCTGGAAATATTATTATTATTCCTTCATATTAACTGCCAAATTGACTTAAAAATTATAACTTAAATATTTTCCTATAATATTAAAAAATAACTTCATTGGTTTTAAAACATTTACACTTCTATTGAAAAATCAAATAAACCTAGTTTTTTATTGTTATCTTCTCTTTATCTTAAGACTTTCAGAATCTTTCCTTGTCTTCGATATCCTTAAATTTCCTGCTCTTGTGTTCACATGTGGTTCTTCATTCCCTTTTATTATTGGAATATTATTAGACCCTTTAATTTGAGATCTTTTACTTTCTTTACTTCTGTAGACTTTATCTTCATTACTTCAATTTCTTTTCTCCTATTTCTCTTTTTTTTTTACTTTTTTTTTTTTTAATATCTCTTATTATCCAGACATGGGAATTCCATTTCTATAATTCATGTTTTTTTTTTTTTATTTTCTTTTATATATGCTATTTCTCTGTACTTAAATAACTCTGCCATGGCACTTTAACAACCTTGCAGCTATCCACATAGGTCATGTAGGAAAGGTTTAAACCATAACTGGTATAAGTCTGGCCAGAACACCTTGTAATCTTCCCAGAACATGAGAACATGAGAAGCTTTTGAAGAGCTTCTAAAAGCCTGTTTCCCACTTGTTTCTCTAACTACCAAGGAGGCTGAGATAGTTTCTCATTACCTCCTTTCCTCTAATGAGGTATGAGAATACCTGTTTCACCCATCCTAAGGTATTTAGAGGCTGTAAAGTTAATTAGCTATTGTATGATATTGGCCCCTTAGCGGTAGTATGTCCTGTCATTCGTGTTATGTCATATATCCTGTTCTTCAGTGCAGTCTGCTGGGATAAATGATGCAGAGAGCTAGCACCTGTGGCTACTCTTACTTTCTCTGTGTATACTGTATAAGTTAATAAACTATCTGAATTTTAAAAAGGCTTGTTGTTTCTTTACTAGCAAAATCTTCCAGGCTATATCTTTGGCTGTATCTATTATACTATTTGTCTCATCTATAGTGTCTTTTTGTTCAACTGTTATTTTTATACCTAATAATTCTTGATTTTTAATAATCTCAGTCTTTTATATGCTAATATCTTTCTTTATCTTCTTATGTATGTTCATCATTCTTATTTCAATTCTTGGTTCATCTCTTCTAATAATTCTATTCCAGGCTGAATATTCTAAATTTCAAACTTTTCAAAATTGTTGTTTTACTTTTGAGGTGTTGTATTCATCAGTTGTTTAGTTATTTTGCCTGTGAAGTCATGTTTCTTTGGGTATATCAGCTATTCTTTCTGGTAGTCCAAACTATGAAAGGTCTAAAGGCCAGGCCCTAGTTTGTATCTGTCCTATTGAGTTTAAGGAGCGTGAGGTTATGAGACCCAGAATAGATATTTGCAACCCACAAAACTGCTGTTAGCATTCCCATTTGCTGCTGCCCAGACAGATAATTACTCTGTCCAGGTTTTTACCTTTAGACCTTTGGGTAGAGGCAGTACTTGAGGGAAGATATAACCTTAGTTTGTTATTCCTCAGTTTGAGGTGGAAAGAATGGTTGAGTAAACGCCTAACGGCAGCTGGTGGAGCCTCTTCTCTTTCTTTCAGAACTTTTAGAGTCTTTATGTACACCTCCACAGGTATTCAGGGCTGTTAGTAATACCTGTGGTGATGTTTTAGGTAGTAATTGTTCAGTATAATGCAAGGGAGAGGCAGGAACAGAACTTCAGTTTCTTTTCGCCCATCTTTTTTTTTTTTTTAATCCTTCTGACTACCTTACCTTCATTCCCCACAGAACAGTTTAAGAAGTGTTTCTTCTCCACGGGTATCTTTCTTTCTCTCTGTCTCTCTTTCTCTTTCTAGTTCTTTGAATTTATATTTTCTTCTTGAAGCTATAGTTTCTCCAAGGTTGACTTTGGGGAGAGAGCCAGCTAACAATTTTAGTTTGCTATCTTGCCAAGAATCATATATTACAGAATTTTAAAACTAAATCAAACCACACACACACACACACACACACACACACACACACACACACACACACAGTTTTTTTTTTCTTCATAGACTATTTCAGAAACAATAGACTTTGAGTAGGTAAAGGCTCCATGATCATACAGTCAGATCATGGTAGAATAGAAAGTATAATCTAGTTCTCTGGATTCCTATGTCATAATTCTTCCACTAACTATTGCTCTGTTACCTTGAGGTCTCTGGGACTTTGCTATGTTACCTGTATATTCATATGGGTTGTACATTGGCAAACTCTTAATCTTCTTTGCCAAAATGGTTATTCCTGCTACCATATTGGGAGTGAAACTTCTAGATGCCTCTGCTATGATGGCCATCAAATCTATAAAGAATTCACTTAGTCAACTAGAATTAGCATTATTTGAAGAGAAATCTAACCATAGTCATCCTTGAGAGGTGCAATACTCTCATGCTATGGTTTGAATTATTGTGTCCACTTCAAAATTCATATGTTGAAATCCTAATGTCTAATGTGATGGTATTAGTAAGTGGGACTTTTGGGTTATGTGTGTAGAGCCCTCAAAAATGGGATTACTGTTCTTAAAGAGAGCCCATAGAGATCCCTCACCCCTTCCACCATGTGAAGACACAGTGAGAAGCTGACAGTTTGCAATCCGGAGCCCTTCACCAAAACCCAATCATGATCTTAGAATTCCCAGCCTCCAGAACTGTGAGAAATAAATTTCTTTGTTTGTAAACTACCCAGTCTGTAGTATTTTGGTATAGTAGTTCAAATGGTAAGACAGATGGCTTGTGTATAAGAATGTAAAAAAAAAAAAAAAAGTCAATTTGAACAGTGTTTTCTCCTATTTCTACCATGAACTCTTTTACATATTTCAATGTAAGTTTTGCAGCTGATGTTGAAATCCTTTAAATTGAATACTTTAAATGTCAGTACTTATTTGTAGTAACAGAGATTTTAGGTAGCAAAATCATGTTCCTATAGCATTGCAGTGATGCACACTTGACACACAGTCTACTTACAGTTCATTATTTCAGGGTGTAACATCAGTACTTTAGAAACAGAAAGGATACTTGACTCATATTTTATAAAATAACCAGATGTGAGTTTATTGACATGCCAGCTGGAAGCTCTACATATTTAGGTAAATTTAGAAAATCCTCTTCATGTTAGTATGAAGGCTCACCTTAATTTTTAGAGCTTAATTTGTATGGTTTCTGTGACTTTTTTCAAAAGTCACATAAATTAGCATAATGGAATGAGAGTAAATTTTGACTATCACTGTATTTCTTGGCATGCTAAGTCTTGTTTAATTCTTTATTGGTCATGAAGCATTTTTATTTCTATGAATTTTATAGGTGCTTTTAGAGATTGCTCTTTATTTATAAGTACTAGAGTTCCATGTACTTAAACTTAAAGAGATAAAGGCCAAAAATTGGAATAGGGAGCAGAAAAGCGTATTCAGATGCCAATAGATTGATCATACATAATCATGTATATAATACCACAAGTATGCCTTCAGGCATTGCCAAAGTAAGTATGCTATCTGAGACTAGAGCTGAGTGAAGAAACTGGAGAGTCACGTAAATTCCTCTGAAACCCTAGTTCTCTTACTTATTAACTGCAGACCTTGGATAAATTATTATGAATTTTATTTTCTTCATCTGTAAAATGAAGATAATGTAACCCCATGGAATTTTCGTGAGGATGAAAAGAGGTATGTTTGTAGAATACCTAGTATAATACCTAGGCACAGTGAATAATAAATGACTTTAATAAGAAGTAAAGTTGCTAAGACCTGGTATGTAGTAGATGTTCATAAAATGTTATTTTTCTAATTTTTTGAGTTGGAAATTTATTTTATTCTATTTTTTAATTTTATTGATAAAAACCTAAAACCTAAGGTTATAAAAACCTAAGGTTAATAATTTGTGTCTGATCACTGGTATAAAGTATATTCATTATCATTATATTTTAGAAATACTATAATTTGAGTTCCTACTTTATCTTGAGTTGTTTAATGTAAACATTTTAATATTGCCAAATGTAAGTACTTTTTGTGTTTTTTGCTTTTGTTATTAATTTCTAATTTTATTGCATTCTGAACAGAAAATTTTTGTATTTTGTATTATTTCTGCTTCATCAAACTTTTTGAGATAAAAAAAACCCTTAACATATAGTCAATTTTAATAGTCCTTGATGTCATGAACGAATATGCCTTTGAGAAGGAGATATATTCTTTATTCTCTCTCTCAGCAAAAGTTTTTAAGTCTGATAAGATCAAATGTATCAATTTTTTATTTTATAGGTTATGCTTTCATTGTCAGAGCTAAGAACACTTCACCTAACCCTAAGTTCTGAAGATTTTCCCCATCTTCTCATAAAAGTTTTATAGTTTTATATTTAGATAGATGATCTATTTGATATAATCAGTAAGGTTCAGTTTAATGTTTATTTTTATTTTTTGCCTATGAATGTCCAATTGCTCCAGATTTTTTATTGTAAAGACTATTCTTTCTCTATTGAGTTACTTCTGAAAATTTGTCAGAAATCAGTTGGTCATATTTATGTGGATCTATTTCTAGGTTCTAGTTGATCTATGCATCAATCTCTCCACTAATACCATACTGTCTTAATTATTGTTTTGATTTGTTTCTTAGGATGCCATCTATAAATATGTTGAATAGTCTTCACTTGTCTTCTAAGTCTATCACTTTCACTCTAATATTTTTTACTTTGTCATGTTTTCTGTCCCTTTGTTTTTATTACTCTCCTCAATGATCCTTATTAAATTTTCAGTCAAATCCTTTCTCCCTTTGGCACCTTCTAATTTATTCTTCATTTTTCAAACCTAAGGTAATTTTTTTTTTAAATTCAGTTTTCTTCTTGAATTCAAATCTTATGAATAATTTCATATCTTCTGGTTTTATGCATTGTTTTGATTTTTTGAGATTTTTTGAGTTTTTCATATCAGTGCTTGTTTAATATTTAATTCAGGATGCATTATTGTGTTATGTTTATTCCTTTGTTTTATTGTTGATTTTGAGTGGAGAATTTTTATCCATTAAAATATTTTGATTCTTTTTTTCACTTTCTTTTTATAGTGACTATATGGATATTACCTGCCATTTTATGTTCTTTTGCAATGTTATATTTCCTGGATCAACTGTAATAAATGGTCCTATCTAGGCAGAATGAGGAGTTACAGAATCTTTCTATGACTTTTTGTTCAGGACTGTTCTTTTCTATTAGTATGATGTTCAAGTTTTTTAATATATGGTGCTTTTTTGAGTGTTTTCTGATTTTGTGATTTTCTTTTGTTTTTGTAAGATTTCTAAATTCTACTGTCTACTTCTATCTTCTGCTTCATTTCCAAATACCTAAAGTACACTTTTTTCTAAGACTCTTCTCACTCCTCCTTAGAAGGTAGTGCCTTCTCAAGACTGCCGTTCACATGTTCTTTTAAGTCCTCTGCCCTTAGTTCTGTAGCCAGTTCTCTGCATCGTCAGGTTTTAGATTTTTTCCATTATTTTCTCCCAAATAGGACAGGCCTCTTTTAAAATGATGACTGTGATGATTTTATTTATCTTTTTTTTCACCCCTAGGTGCGCAGAACTCTCTCCTATTTTCTGCATAGTGTCTGTCCAACTTCCTAGTCCACTTTGGATTCTGAAACTGGCTCTGCTGGTGTAGAATGTTTATTTCCTTATTATATGTAATTTAAGTTTTCTAGTATGTTCTGTCTTCTGATTATACTACAGGCATGGATTACAGGTGGTTCTTTTTGTTCTCTTCATTGAGCAGTATGGTTTTTAGATGATGTATTAAGAGATTTAGATTCAGGTGGCCATTCTTATTCACTAGGAGCCTGGAATTTCTTCCCCCACATGCTTTTTTATAAAGAACAGTAAAGCAGGAATATCTGGCATTCAGGAAGTAAGCAAAATGGGTCATTAAGAAACACGGCTAATCATGCCCCCAAATCACCAAAAGCAATCACAATTCTCATTGTCAAATTCAAAGAGCATACAGCTTTTGTTTTACATACAAGAAAGGGGAGGGACTTTTTTCAAACAGAAAAATTTGGCATCTCAAGCTCATTACAGAAAATTTCATTTAGCACATATGCTATTCTCTGAGATCACCAATATAAATCAGTTATTGAATAATAAGACATTAATAAAATAGAAATTTTGTAAAATGTCTGGATCTGAAGCAGCCTATAAAGTGGAGCTGGTTTGTCATGCAGAGAGAAATAATGAGGAAGTAATTTATCTTTGTCAACAGTGGGAGGATGGTATATGCACATGTGAGCCTGGTGTCTGGATAATATTTTGCCTTGATCTGTTAAGAAGGAAGTACATTTTCTCATGGGTTCACTCTATGAAAAATAAAGTTTTAAATTATCTCAGCTCTGAGCAGCCCAATAGGGAGCAACTAAGTTATGTCTCATTAACATGCATTTTAATTTGGGGGTAAAATTATCAGAGGAAATTGAAATGCTTGAGAATTAAAAAGGATAAATGATATGGCTTTTCTTTAAAGAATAATGAACATTGTGGTGCACATAATAATTCTACTGACTAAAAACAAAGCACTGTATTTTTCAGCTTTTTAAGTGACTTTTAAAATGTCACCAAACTTTAATGTGTCATTTTTTTTCTTGGTTTATCACTTAAAAATACAGTGTTATAATTTGTATAACTATGAGTTTTGAGGTATGGAATGGTTTAAGATATTGAGAGAATTTAATATATATCTGTTATTCCATAAAAAACCCTGTAGCTAACATTATATTCAATGATAAATATGGAAGACTTTCCTCCCACAAATAGGAACAAGTAATGTCTAATCTCATCATTCTTATAATATTTTACTGGATGTTCCATCTAGTGAAATAGATAAGTGAAATAATTCAAACATGAAGAATTTATATGTAAGAAAAAATGAAACTTGTTAAACAATTTATTAGTGGTCACAGAAATAGTAAATAAATTATAGAGCAGTATTCAAACACAAGTTTTTATCCTGGGAGATTGGTAACCTCTAGATCTTTGGGACTATTAGGAAAGAGAAGACTTCTTATCCAGTTATGACTAATAGCTGAATGATGTGGAATTGCCAGTAATAATAATCTGCATTTCTAATTAAAAATTAAAATTGTTTTCTCAAATGCTAGGTAGAGCTCATCCTAAATGGCTTTTATTTATTTATTTATTTTTGTATATTTTCTATACTCAATGAACTCATTGAAAAATTTAGTATTAGGTTAGAGTACTTACCATTCATAGAGGTGCAAAGAGGCACCAGAGGCATCAAGGGGTGAGTGTATTAGAAAACATTAAATAGAGGTTAAGAAAGAGTTAGGTACCTTAAGTACAAATGCCTCTGAATAGTTATATGTGGACAGTCAGAACAAAGGAAAGTGCCCTGTTTTTCAAATATCTACACACTGAAAGGGATGAGTATCAATTTGATTCTTCTAAAGATACAAAAATTATGTAGAGGCAGGCCATAATTTTATCCCTATGAAAAATATCGAGTGAATGTGAATTGCTTTTATGTCCATGAATCTATGCTATATTCCATGAGAGCTATAACTAGGCCAGACTATATACCCTCCAATTCCTAAACACAAGAGTGGAGCTTCCTAATGTAGGCATTACAACTTCATTCCTTTTCATGGGTAGGGACTTAATTTTTAACAGGAGGTAAGGTTTCAAAATGGGTGCAAACCAAGTTGGTTCTTTTAAGTGGGGTTTTTAAACCTGACAAAGACAAGATAGTTACATTAGGCAAAGCATTGTTAAAAATAGTTTTATAATATTTATAGAGCTAGGGGATATGAGGAAACAGGGATGGAGTTTGAAAGCTTTCTCTGTATATTCTCATTTTTTAAGTTAGCCTGAAACTTATTCCCCAAAATTACCATTAGGCAAAGATATAGAATTTCTGGGAGACACTTCTTTTTAAAAAGCTTTTAAAAGATAAACTTCTAAAATTTTTTAGGAGAAAAATTCTGATATTCTGTGTTTATTTAAGTATAAAAAATCACTTCAGGGATACTTTTTTATAGGGCGTGGGATTAAATTCAAATTTTTGAAAAGATGGAAGAAAAAGCCATTGGAAGAATAAAAGAATAAAAAGAATGTGATTTTTTAAGCCATAAAATTTTCTATATTTTGAAAGATTGTGAGATAGTTACACTGTGATCACAAGTATATCTATCCAGTTAAGATTGGGACTATTTTCTCTTGAGAGAACAGTAACAATTTTGAAAAGATCTATAACCTTTAGTATGGCAGTTGTAGCCACTTTAACATAATTAATTTCTTCAAAGATGGAATAAAACCAACATGATATAAATACATTGGCTTTGGCTTTAATGTGAATGTTAGTGCCATTGTTCTTTCTGTCCTTCATGTGTTTTTTATTTTTTTGCTAAATTACTTGATAATTAATAAGGCTAATATTTTATTTTAATTGCTATTAGGATCACGTGCCTTTGATTTATATCATACTTTATTTTTCCTTTGAGGAGAAAATATATGTATAAGCCTTTGAACAAAATTTACTTGTCTCTGAAACTATCCAACAATATTGCATAACTTGTTATTCAAAATATAACAGAGGCAAGTATTTTATGTCTTCAAAGAGAAAAACACTATATTGATAGGTGAGAACACCTGTGGTTTCTATGAAGTATTTAAAAAATTATTTAATTTGGGAGAAATTTACTTTAAAGAAAATAAAATCAGAGCACAAAGAAGATGAAATACAAAGATTGAATGACTAACAAAATTCATGACCATACTTAGTTTAATATTTGATATTAATTTTGGACCACAATCATGTTGGCCATCAATGTTTGCTGTATTTCTATTTAACATGTATTTCTATCTATCACAGTGCACCATGAGACCCACTTCTTGGGTTTGGGATGATCACTTTGGGGCTAATTTGAAATTCCACAGAAATATATGGGAAGATGGACTCTGAGTCCTCAGCATTATGATATAGAATAAACATATTTCACATGACTCAACACATAGTGTTGACAGGGTTACTGCATTATCATTTTATGTTAAAGATAAAAATATCCACAAAAGTTATTTTGAAGCAGACCTTTAAAACTAAAATATATTTAGTTTTTGTTTACTTATTTAGAGAAACAAGACTTTTTATCTCTATGTTAAAAAATCAAATTTTTCCTATTTAATCATTCTATTCTTCTGAATAGCTATATCAGTCAACAATAGGCTTACTCAATTAAAAACAATTAAAGCGTGATATTGGAGCAAAAAAAAATCCCCAAAAAACTAAGCTCCATTCCAAACCAAGTAAATATAATGTATCTATTGATTCAAATAATAGTTAATATTTATAACAATTCATTTAAAAATTTAAAGAAACATATACATGAAAAATCACTATGTTATTACATTATTACTGCTACATAATAATTTTTACTGAAAAATTTTCAGCATTCAAGGAAAAAAATGACTCTAATCTTGCACAGAATCTTCTGGAGAAAAGAAAAACTCTAATCATTTTTAAAGCTTAGCTCTGACTCAGATTAAAAAATCTGAGGGTAGTTGTTAACACACAATAATAGAGATGAATCTCTCAAACACAATGTTGAGCAGTTATGCAATTCTTAGAAGAATATATAGACTAGATTCCATTTACATGAAGCCAAAAAACAGGCAAAATGAAATTAAATGTTTTAGAGAGTTACAATAATGGTAAAATCATAATTAAAACCAAGGAAATGGTTACCACAGAAGTCAGGACAATGATTGAGTCTGGACAAAATAGGGAATTGTGACTGAAAGAACAAAGGGGTGTGTTTTGGCAGAGAAACAAAAGTTCTATTTCTTAACTTCAGAGGTGATTTTTAGTACATTGTCTTTATAATTATTTTAAAATTATAACTATATGTTTTATACATTTTTATATGTATATATCTCAATAAAAGTATTGATAAAGATTGATAAAAAAGACACTTGTGAATTAAAATTAATTCTAAGAAAGAAAAGCTTATTTCTAAATTGTAGTACAAAGAAACATGTTTTCAAGTAATATTTTGTAAGGAGCAACTTGTCAGCAATATTTTGATTGCATGGATAATATTTTCTTGTAGCAACTACTTTTTAATTCCTAGTAGATATATATGTAGCTATAGCTTCTGGAATAGCAGTAAAGTAGTTATACTGTGTCCTTAATTCATGTGGTTAATATAAACCTTATCAAAGTGCAGAAGCAAAGCATTAGTGTTGGAAGTATTTCTGATGCTTTTAACAGCAGTGTCTATTTGATGGTTAAACAAACATACTTTGGATTAGAAATGAAAACTGTAGCTTGCTATTAGAAAACTGAATGTATTATCAAACACTCATGGAATTTCAAGACCCACATGTCTTTGATGGATTGTTTAGGCTGAAATTTTCTTGTTGCTTTAATTTATGCAGGATGCAGGACAAGATTTGTTTCAGATGGATGATGAGTCTAACTTAAAGACATTCCGATAAACAAATTAAAATATTTTTAAACTTTTCATAATAAAAATTTGTGTATTTTCATCTCCATTCTTCAAATTTCAGTAGCTACTACTCACGTCTTTAGAAGAGATTTAGGGAACTAGTGGTTTTATTTTGCATAATAAAATTTCCCTATGGCTTTCATAGTTTACAAATAATTTTGTCTGAAAATCACAAAAGGGTAATAATTAAGGAAAATAAATATATCTGTCAAATTGCTCTGGTGTTGGTATCTTTGGAGTCTTCTCATTATTTCCTGATGAAGCTTTTTTTGACTTAAAAATATTTGTCTCTGTGATACACAGAATCCATATACATAGTACGATTGTACTATGAAATTTTTATTTCTGGTTCATGTATTCATGTATTTGGACAGATTTATATTTCATATATATAATTTTTTCATCTCACAAACAACAACATAAATGCTAACCTTTGGCATGAGCAAAGGAAAACAACAATGATTTAATTGTTAAGTAAAGAGAAAAATTTTGAGAAAGATTTAATTTGAAGGGGCAAAGAGGGTTGAGAGAAAGAGACAAATATTATTCCACATGCACCCTTCCTCTAACATTGCTAGTCTCCAAAATGGTTCCTGAACATCAATTTCTTGAGGAAGCTGAGCCATGATGTGTACATGTTTGAACCAGTGGCACCTGCACACATAGAACCACTTTCCAATTTTTCTTCCTAAGGAAATAGTATTCACCATACACACTTCCTTATATGATCTTTTGGGAGAGAGAGCATTAGAACGTAACACTATATTTGAGTAAAGAGCCACATTTGCCAAACCTTGATTATAACCTTGGTATGAGGAGGCTTACTCTGTGTTAAACATTGTGATATATATTATAAAATGTATTTTTTCATTTAATTTTCACAGCCTCTCCATTAGATTAAACATTATAACTTCCATTTTACCGACAATTAGTGAATGCTTAGTTATTAAATTACTGGTCCAAGTATACACAACTAGTAAATCAAAGATCTAGAGGTGAACCTCGGTCTACCTGATCCTAAATGTTTTCCTTATCTTAGCAATGATTCGAGCTAATGTTATAGACCTGACAAAAAAATTTGTGGAACTATTTCATTAATATCCTTAAATCCATAAACTAGCTTTTAATCTATTTCCTTTGAACCCTTCACCCTATCTCCACCCCCAATTTCTTTCCACGTAGGAACTCATCATCTAAATTACTGTGAGAGCTTCCTAATTGTTCTGACATCTAATTAAATTCTTCCTCAAAAGCACTATCCACACTGATACCTTCTTTCTAAAGTGCAGTGTGATAGATACATAGCATAATGGTTAAGAGCATGAGTTTTGAAATCAGACTGAAATTGAAATCCTAGTTTGTCTTTCATCTGCAATGTGATCCTGAAACAAATTACTTTCAGGATAACAATGCTCTTTATCTTGACACACAAGACTCTTCATGATGTGGTTTCTGCCTGTTACTCTAACCTCATCTCTTGGCACTTGACCATATGAAATCACCCTCCTATCTTTAAAAACGATTTGCAGTTATCTTGCTATTTTAGAGTTAGGCTTATATAAAAGTTGGGAATCATACTTACACATCATCTGAGGGATCAGAAAGATTTGAGATATGTGCCTAGTCATATGCCAGTCTTAATGACTGAAATCCTTCCTATCTCCTTTAGTTGATTGGTTACTTCCCATTCCCCTCTCTTCCATGCACACATTTGCTAAAAACCTTGCCAAAGGGAACCTGTCCTGTGAAGATCTTAAGTATGGGGTTGTGTTTTCCTTTGTGCTCTTATCAGAACACGAAAATCCTGTGCATAATTCTTCCATATCTCTTTACTGTATTACTTCCATATACTTTACTGTTGTTTTTTATTTACTTGTGTCTTGCCCCAGATAGAATGGAAGTTCACTGGGGGCATCATTTCTTATTTAACTTTTTGTATAAATAACTTTCTTATTTAACTTCAGTGCCTGCCACATGGTAAGCTCTCCATAAGTGTGTTGAATGAGTGTATGTTTAGATATATTGGGTGCAAATAAAAGCCAACACCAATATACACTTAGGAATCATACTTGTTTATCACCTGTGAAATATCTTAAGAAAACATTATAATACTAAAGATATTATCTTTTCTATCACATCTCTAATAGCAAAAGATAAGATTATAAAATTGTAATATTGTAATTTTTTCTTCAAATACAGACAATTATTAAACAGTCTAATATCTTTTAGTTAATTTAAATTATTATAAGCTGTATGGCAAGTTTGGTAATGTGCAAGAAGACCTGAACAAAATGAAAGTGGTAGAAACATGTATACATGCTGGATTACAACTGACATTTGGTTTTGCAAATGCACCATGGATATTTTGAGGCAAGAAGACCTGAACAAAATGAAAGTGGTAGAAACAAGTATACATGCTGGATTACAACTGACTTTTCTTTCAAGGTATAGGTAGTTGTGGTTTTGCAAATGCACCATGGATATTTTGAGCATGTGCTGGGATAAATGTGTTTATAAAGGAGAGTAAATAGGGAATATAACTGAATATTTATATGAATACGTGGGTAAAAACAGCTACCCCTCAAAATACTTATAAGTGTACATTTCAAAGTATCTTTACAAATGTGAACTTCCATATGCAACCAGCATCCAGATAAAGGAAAAACAGGATATTAACTAATCAGGAAGCCCCCTTCTCTCTCTTTACAGCCACCCCAACCCCCTCAACCACCATGCCTCTTCTGACCCTATACCAAGGATAAATTCTATCTTGACTCCTAATATCATGGCTTCATTTGATCCATCTTTAAACTTTGTATAAATGGAATCATCTACTTTTTAGGGAATTAGTCTTGTTTCATTCAAGGTTTTGTTCATAAGGTTTATTTCTGTGTTGCATTTAATGCTAGTTTATTCATTCTTATTGCTATATGGTATTTTATTATATCAAATGTTTTTTGTTTCCTACTATAGGTGAAAATTTGGATTGTTTCTCTTTTGGAATTATTACCAATACTGATGTACTAAACATTTATGTTCATGTCTTTTGGTCAACACAAATTCACATTTCTATTGACTATATACCTAAAAGCAGATTTCTGGCTTATAGAGTTTACATATATTCATTTTTAATACTCTCTACCAAAGAATTTTCTAAAGTAGTTATACCAATTTATACTCCATATAGAGGAGAGTTAATTAAGCTGCCTTATTTCTTCCTTTTAGTGATAGGTGTTTCAGAAGAAAATTTCAAATCTAATACTTTTAATTAATGAATATTGGCAAACCTATTAATTGTTTTCTATAGTTTAACAAACTAACTATAAAATATCTAAGTACATTTTTCTTATAAGATATATGATAAAAATATGACATTCTTATAATTTGTTCAAATGTAACCATAAAATTTTAAAAAAATATAAAATATAATTATAGAGGAATACTTTCCTTCAAATATGACTAAGCTAATCATAATTTTGATGATCTACTTAATTTGTCTTGCTGTAAGTTTCTGCTCTAGATCAACATTTATTTGTTGCATAGGGATACTACTTAATGCAGCTTTTTAACTTTGTCTTTTTTTTAAATCTTGGAAGCTAGAAACTTGAGGATCTTTATTCTGCATTAAATAGAACAGAAAGTTTACATTAATGCTACATTCCTGGCTGCCTGATGATTTTGCTGGGTCACACATAAAACTTTTAAGAAACTTTTACTTTAACATTAAGAGAGATGATTGAACAATTCTTATAAAATAATTTTCCTGGACAGAAATGAAAGTCATTCAACTAGATACTGAAGGATTGAATTCCATGCAGAAAAATACAGCTAGATGAGAATAATTAGTTTCTTAGAGTTTTACTCTGAATCAGATCTCTAAAACTAGTTATTTTTCTGTTGCTTCTACCTAGTTTTCAGGTGCTGGGTACATTGACTTATTTAACCACAGGACCATCCATGAACAGCTGATAGAGGTTTAATTATGATTTATGAGCTCAGAGCCAGTAAAACTATCTAGTGACCCATAAGTGAGTAAGAAGACCAAAGTTACAAAAAAGAAAAAATAATAGGGGATTTGAAAATAGATGTTTGCTTATTTCAAGGTCAAATATAGTATAAATTCCTGCCATCCTGCATTCACAAAAAATTTTATCTATGACTCATGTTGTTAATTATGCATTTGTCCTTTATCCTTTTTTAATGGTATTTCTTAAAATTTCTGTTTAAATAGGTATCCAAGGAAGAGGTAAAACATGGGTATGAATAATATCTCATTCGTCATATTTTAAATTTTATTCTAATTCATAGTTTTATGTATTAGAAGAAGATAGAACAACAAGCATATAATTTAGATTGACAGAAGGTTTTGACAAAAGAGGAGTCAAAAGATCCAGGATATTACCCAACTTCTGATGGAGACAAGGCTGCCATAACTACCAAGAACACCTGATCTTAAACCTCTCCCTGGCTTGGTTAGATTTGCTGTAGTCCTCCAAGCAAGGCTGAAAGTGGAACCATGAAAAGTTGTGCTTGAAATCTGTATCTCAGTAAAGCCTGCTAAACTCTATGACTCAATTCTAGGGGCCAGATTTTCACATCTAGATGTTACTACGTTTCTTTCATATATCAAACATTGAAAAACTCAAATCCTCTTAATTCATACATTTAACGAATACTAATGCCTTGTCTTTGAAATTGTGAATTGTGAATATATTAAGTTTTTCCTAATTAAACTTGCATCAACATTATTCAGTTAAATTTATTCTACAGTATAATTCTGAGGTCTAAAAATATTCAGACTCCAGATTATATTTATTATATACATGACAATTTAGGAAAGAAACCCTATTTTATACGTTTAGTAAAAAAGTGAAAACAATTACCAACACAAGCTATATCTTTGTTCATTTTTATTTATTTTTTAAGTTTAGGAATATTTTATGGTTATTCAAGATAATCTGGCTAAAATTTTTACATTGTAGCTTTATTAGGATACTTAAGAATCTCTTTTTTCTCTCTTTTTACTCATAGATTATCAAATACTTAGCTTTAGATTGGATGTGTCAGAGGCTGTAACTAATTCAAAATGGGAAATATAGTTTCCCTTTTTCCTGGGAAAAGATTTGTAGAGTGATATCCAGTAAAGGAAATTAAAAGAGGTAAATTTTTTGTTGTTTATTTTGTTTTGTAGACTTTTTTCAGGGAAAGCTCAGATGTTAAGTAGTGCAAACCAAATGTTTACTCTTGGCCCTTTGGGTTTCTACTGTTTACAAATTGCATGCAAATTCTAATTCTAGAAATTTATAATAATCTCTTCTGGGCTGCCATGTGTCCTCTTTGCTTCACTAAGTATTTTCTTGATCATATGACACCATGTGCATGAAAACCAAAAGCTCTAACTGCATCTAAGCCAAAAACAAACAAACAAACAAAAACGATCCAAACCGTATCCCCAAAACTAAACAAATATCAAAACAACCCCAAATTCTCTATTCTTTAAAAGATATACTACACTTTTAATTCCTTTTATTTGTTCCACTAAAAAGCCATTTATTTATTTAGACTCAAGTGAGAACACAACTGGTTTTTAATAGTGTGGATAGTACCAATTTTTACATCTTTCAGTACAATTGATTTTCATGGAAAGGAGAGCAATGAGCTCACATTTTTATGAACACTAATATCAAAAAGAAAATGTATCCTCTCTTTTTTATATATGATTTAACTTTTTAATTTTAATAATTTTTTACTTTTCAATTATAGTTGACATACAATATTAACTTCAGATGTACAACATAGTGTGATTAGACATTTATATAACTTACAAAGTGATCACCCCAATAAATTGAGGACCCATCTGATACCATACATAGCTATTCCAATAGTACTGACTATATTCCTTATGCTATACTTTGCATCCCTATGACTATTTTATAACTATAAATCTGTATTTCTTAATATCTTTCCTTTTTTCACATATCCCCCCAACCTCCCTCCCATTTGGCAATTATCAAAATGTTCTATCTGTAAATTTGTTTCTGTTTTATTCATTTATTTTGTTCTTTAGATGCCATGTATAAATGACATTATATGGCATTTGTCTTTCTCTGTCTGACTTGCTCTACTTAGCACAATACCCTCTAGGTCTATCCATGTTTCTGTAGATGGCAAGATTGCATTCTTTTTTATGACAGAGTAATATTCCATTGCATATATGTACTATCTCTTCTTTAACTATTCATTCATTGTTGGATACCCAGGTTGCTATTGTAGATAGTGCTGCAATAAACATATGGGTGCACATGTCCCTTCAAAGTAGTTTTTTGGTTTCTTGGATAAATACCAAAAGTGAGATTACTGGGTCCTTCTTTGTCTCTTGTTATAATCTTTGTGTTAAAGTCTATTTTGTCTAGTATAAGTATTGCTGCCTCAGCTTTTTTAATTTTCATTTTAATGAAATTTTTTTTCCACCTTTTTACTTTCAGTCTGTATTTTTCAATCTGAAGTGAGTCTCTTATAGGCAGCATATGTAAGGGTCTTATTTTCTTGTCCAGTCAGCCACCATATGTTTTTGGATGGGGGCATTTAATATATTTATATTTAAGTTAATTGTTGATAGATATGTAGTTATTGCCATTTTATTATTCATATTTTTATCTTTTTTTCTCTTCTTTTTAAAGAAATCTCTCCAACATTTCCTATAATACTGGCTTGGGGGTGATAAAGTCCTTTAGCTTTCTTTCCTGGGAAGCTCTTGATCTGTTTTTTAATTCTAAATGATAGCTTTGCTGGGTAGAGTCATCTTGGTTGTAGGTCCTTACTTTTCATCACTTTGAATATTTTGTGCCAATCCCTTCTGGCCTGCAAAATTTTTGTTTAGAAATCAGCTGACAGTCTTATGAGAGCTCTACTGTAGGTAAGTAACTGCTTTTCTCTTGCTGTTTTTAAGATTTTTTTTTGTCTTTAACCTTTGGCATTTTAATGATAATGTGTCTTTGTGTGGGCCTTTTTGGGTTCATCTTATTTGGGACTCTCTGAGCTTCCTGGGCTTATATGTCTATTTCCTTCACCAGGTTAGGGAAAGCTTTAGTCATTATTTCTTCAAGTAGATTTTCAATTCTTTGGTCTCTCTCTTCTCCTCTGGTATTCTTATGGTGAGAATGTTTTTACATTTGATGTTGTCCCAGAGGCTCCTTAAACTATCCTCAGATTTTTTAATTCTTTTTTTCTTGTTGCTGTTCTGATTGGGTGTTTTCTGCTACCTTATCTTCTAAATTGCTGATTCAGCCCTCTGCTTCATCTAGTCTACTGTTGATTCTCTCTGATGTATTCTTCATTTCAGTTATTGTATTCTTCACTTCTGACTGGTTCTTTTTTATGTTTTCTATCTCCATTTTTATGTTTTCTTTTTGTTGAAGTTCTCACTGAGATCATTGAGTATAGTTATAACTAGTGTTTTAAACTCTGCATCTAGTAGATGGCTAGTCTCCATTTTGTTTAGTTATTTTTCTGAAACTTTGTTCTATTTTTTTTATTTGGGACATGTTTCTTTGTCTCTCCATTTTGGCTGCCTCTCTGTGTTTGTTTCTATGTTTTAGGTAGAGCTTCTTGTCTCCCAGTCTTAGTAGAGTGGCTTATGTAGTAGGTGTCCTGTGGGGCCCAGTGGTGCAATATCCCTGGTCACCTGAGCCAGATGCTGCAAGTGTGTCCCTTGTGTGGATTGTGTGTACCCTCCTGTTATAGTTGAGCCTTGGTTGCTGTTTGTGCTTAATTATTAATAGAAATGTTCACTTAGTTGGATTGAGGGCAGTGTTATATGGAGGTGTAGAAATGTATGTTCAACTTATATTTAAAAGTATGTTAGTCTCTTTAGATTTCAAGCCACTTAATGTGGTCATTTAATTATTTTTTGGTGAAATGATCAGATTTTCAGATATATTCTTTTCTCTGTTCCTCCCATTTTTGTACCTACGTGTGTTGGAGTGCAGGAATAATTTGACCTATGGCAGCAAGGGAGAGGGTCTCTTGTTTGTGCACGCTGGCCCTTATCCATCTAGGAAGGCTGGCCCGGTCAGTTCCATCTTTGAAATTGCCCTATTGGTCTGTGCCTGTCACTTTTGGATTGTAATGGCTTCTGATAGCTAGTTGGATCTTGCCTTCAGATGTTAGGTTTCTACCTTTGGCTGCTTTTCTTCTCAGTTACAGGCTTCTCTGTCACCATTGGCATTTCTGCATGTTCTCTATGTCATGTGTGCGAACTGCTGTCACTTCTGTGTCATACTGGATGTGGTGCTAGGTGCCAGTAGGATGTCTATTAGGAGTTTATAGACCTCTCCAAGCTATGTCCAGGGCAGCATATTCTAGCTCCCATGCTCCCTATTTCTATCTGGATATTTTTATAGTTTGCCTTCCACTTCTCACAGCACACATTATGTTTGAACTAGGAATAAAAGATACGAACAGAGGCATGTTCTCCTCAATTTCTGTGCGTTTTGCCTATTCCTTCCAAAAGTCACAGGGTGAAAAGATGAAGGAATACATTGCTTTACTTCCTCTTCATGCCTTCTAGATTTCCTACTAAGTCATATCTCCTTGTTTTCTATTTTACTTTGCCCTACACTCTTGGGCTATAATGGTGAGTGGGGACAAGTAGGAGAAATTAGCTTACTGATAAAGGTAGTTATGTTAGGAGATACTCCAAAAAGGTTCTCCATATCAGGCTACTTTCTTGCTTATTGCTACAAACTTGTCAATTTAGTCTATTAATGAATTGCTAAGGTAAGAGACACAGGGAATATCAAATAAGAAGTAGGCACATTTAGATTTTTTTTATTTGTTTTTTTCATTTTATGGGACATTGGGCTATCAGTTTACATGAACTTTGAATTTCTGATTTGCTATACATTTATAAGTGGGACCAGAAAGGCTCAAAAGTAGGAGGAAAAGGAAGAGCTCAAAGGCTTCTACAATAACAAACTTATCTTTATGATCTTGGTAAATGCTAACGTAGAAAGTTCAATGTCAGTCCTTTAGTATAAATAATAATTTTTAGTATTTTTATATCTTGCAAATGCCATTTCCTTTAGACTCTGGATAGATTACTTGAACCCTGGATTTTCAAATAAAAACCTGATGTCATATTCCAACATCGACCAGAACACAGTTGACAATACTGTGTCTCATTATGGTATTTTATATTTATCTTGATAGGTAAGGGGTATTTGCCATGGGCTACACACAGTTCTAGGTACCTTCTGTATATTCAATCATTTATTCCTCATAAAATCCCATTACTCTGTCAATAGGTCAGAACTCATCCACCCAAACACAAAGATTTCTACCAGTATGATTATTATACTTGTTATAACAATATCATAATGAAAAAGCAGACATCATTTGCTAAGTGATGCTTAGCAACGTGTATCCTGTATTTTCTTCCTGTATGACAATTCTCTCTGTGATTTTTACTTTGCTTCTAAGTATTATGTGCACTTTCTCTTTTGTAAAACATATTCATTATTCATGTTTCCCAGACTGACCCTTTTAGGACAATTGATGACTGAGAATGTTTCTTCTTTTTCTGTTCATTTATCTATTCTAATTATACTTAAAGGTGGCATTACATTTTCTTTATTTGAAACTTCAGAGGAGAGGGACTAATGGAGCAATCAGACAAAAGGATACAAGCAGGTAGAAATAAAAGATTGCCTGTCATTAATTTATGACTATGTGAATTTATTTGTGTTCGTTTTCAAGGAGGATTTGCACTGTCTTTCATCTTGTATAAAGCAGACATTAAGTGCATAAGAGGAAAATGACTAACAGAATGTGGTAATTGAACTGGCCAAGCTATGTTATCATCCCAAAGCTAGCTAATAGGATCTTAATATAAAGGATCCAGTTGAGTGAAGAAAAAAAAAAAAAAAAAAAGAAAGAAACTCCTGCAGTTAATAATTTAAAAGATGTGAAAAGTTTTATTCAGTTATGTAATCTCCTTAAAACTTTAAATTAGAGAGAGCATCACAGTTGGATGGTTGTAGACATAGACATTCTTAGAATACTCAAGCAGAGAGCATGAAAACATTAAAAGTCAATGTATGACTTTTATATTTCATGCTCCCCCTTCATCGTTGTCTCTCCTTCCTACAATATCTTGTAGTATCTGAGAAATAACTGACTCCAGAATTCTTTTTGCACCTCAGAGACAATGATTTCATCTGTTTGAGTTCAATGGATCTAAATAGTAAAATTGGTCATACTGGTGAATAGTGGAATCAATCAAAATGGTCAAGCTGTGCATGAGATATTGTTTAAGAGTTGTGTGGATTTAGACCTACCCAAGTCGGGTACTACATCACTGATATCATTCCTAAATTCTTTTCCTACCATAGCTTAAATTTGTGTGCCTAATTTTTTGGTCTTTAAATAGAAACCAAAGGCAAAAGAAACACAATCCATTAATTTTATCCACATTGTCAAAAGTGTGTATATTAACAAATCTGCTAACATGTAATTAGGTGTGCAAGAGGTGCTAATGTTTTTAACTGCAAGCACCAATGGATTTTTGTAATAAAGTAATAGAAATGATTATTTTAGACTTAATTTTGAAAACTATACCTGGAATTTATCAAAATATGTTATGTATTTATTGCAATGTGTTTAGGTTTATTTCCTCTAATCTCTGCTTTAATACTATGTTTTAGAATATACTTTGTCCTTACTTGGGTGTTCCTGAGCACTTAAATTTTGCTTTAGCTTCATTATTCCAAACTGAAATAGGCATTTTATTTATATTAATTAATTAATTAATTAATTATAATCAGATCTTAATTTAAACTTTTCATCTGCCAGCTTAGTGTTTTTCCACCAATTCTGGCACCAGAAACCTTCAAAGGCTTTACTATCTTTTGCTTAGGTACTGCCTTTGTAGGAGCCTTAGCAGCTGCCATTGCTGTCTTTTCACATGCTTGCTTAGCCTTTTTTGCTTCCTTGGCACCTCTAATAACTTTTTCTCATCGAGCCTTCCTAACTTCATTTTTCTGATTCCTCTTGGCCATTATATCAGTAAGAGATACACCAATGATGGCCCTCAGAAATTTGACTGCACGGCGAGTTCTTCTCTTTTGAATTTCTTCCGCATGTCTTTTTTTTGTGCCATCTTCTATAGAGGACAGTCCAGTTTATCTGTCTAAGGTTCCACTTAGAAAAGAATGCTGACTCGCATTTTGCATTAAAGAAATGGAAAACACCTTCCTGTCGGTTCCCATTGTAGTGCCTCCCGTGTCTGGAGTAGATCTTATACCCAATGAAACTGCACAGATCTACTTTCATGGCTGCAGCTCCTGGAAAGCCAGTGACAGGAATTAAGTATCATAGTTAGCTGGCAAAGAAAATATATGATTTATTTAAGGACTGCTAGAAAATCTCTGTGTAATTAGTAATTCTTTTTAAACATAAATATTGTTTTGATATATCCTAGCTTTAATTAGTTCTTAAAATGCCATGTTAAAAACTCTAAACTTTTAGAAAACTTTATACAAAACTTTAACTAAATAATAAATAGGTTATTATTATTATTTTTTTGTATATCTATGTGATCATGGGTATTCCTGTTTGTCATTAGGTTTAGGTATATCATTACTATCAGGATCTCACTTCCTTTTAAAAGAGACAATATGACTGTATTTACAAATTTAGCTAACAATATTAATTAAAGACTAGATTTGATAGTTCAGAAAGGTTAAAGACATGTTGGAACTTTGCTTATAACCCCGTGAACCTCTTTAGACTCTTTGGCAGGCAGGCAATAGCCATCAATGATATTGTCCCATCTGCAGGAACTTACAGGCTAGTCATGGAAATTGGCAGATGACAGAGCTCTTATTGGTGGTCTTTTTTCTCCCTTTTTAATGATTCAGAATGCACTCAGTACTTTGTTACACTCCTCTTCCAAACCCATTAAACTTTGCAAGTTTTTCATCAAAATAAATAGATATTTTAGTAAAGACTTAGTGAGGAAGAGAGCTCTGGTGCAATACATACAAGAAATTTAATAAATTTAAATATATATGTCTCTCCATCACTGCATTTTTCCACTTTTTTCCTCTTATTTACGGACTCTATAATAATCACCTTTACTACCCTAAGAAGTTTTGACTGACCACTCAGTAAAACGAAAACCTCATGATTAACGGAATTGTGAATACTTGTTCCTCAAACAATTTCATTTGAAGGGTCTCACCCCAGCTCAAGTAACTTATCTAAATAGTAATCCAACAAAGTAACCTCATTATATTAACTAATCATGAGGAAGTAGGAGCTCAGATGATTAAGAAATTAGATATGCTCTGGGTAAGAAATATTTCATAAAACTAATGACATAATCTGGATCTTGAAGATGACATAAAAATCTATGCCTATAAAACTTATAATTTAGGTTTTCATCCACATAATTTGAATAATTAGTAATAGTTATCTGGTATTTTAAATGTATACTAATATAATGATTAGCATGAAGTGATTCAATAATTGAGATAATTGTTAATAGTGTTATAAACCTGATTTTATAGCTAAGGAAATGTAGAAGTTGAAGAACTTGTCCAAGTTCATATAGCTAATAAATGGTACAATATAGAGCTAGAACCAAGATTTGAGTCCAGGGATATTGACTTCAGCATCTGATCTACTATATTTTTCTGTTAAATAAATAAAATAAGTTGTTATTTTACTAAAAATAGGTTTTATATACTTTTAACCATATATTATTAAAGGTTGTAAATAAATTCAATTTGATTTTGTTGTCACCTATCATGCCAAAACACACACACACACACACACACACACACACACACACACACACACACACACAAAAATAGCAGTTACTCTCTTCATTGAACATATTAAAATGTTTTTCCATAGTGAGTAAAAAAGCCTTAAGCAAATGTTTGTTATCTTTAGAGTTCATCTTCAAGACTGTGCATTTTTTACCCTTGAGGATTCACTGGATTGGCTTGTACAGCTATATCAACATCAAGTCACATCTGCCTTTCATCATAAACTCCTGTTATTCTCAAGAAATCAGAAGCAAAAGTTGAATGAATTTAGGAGACTGAGTAGGTGCTCAGAGGTACTACTAGTTATTTAGCATAACTAGATTCATCCTTGTTCAAGCCTGTGAACTAAAAGGTCAGCCAACTGAAAATGTCTTCCATATGTTTTATTATTCTCCTGTCTAGCACTGTGCTGTGCTATTTATACATACGAGTTCATGATAAAACAAACACGCACATTGGTAACTTGAGGCAAAATGCTTTTATGTAAAGTGTTTGATAGCATGACATTGATGATTATTTTAAAATTTAAATGTTATAGGCTTCTTGAGTTATTTCAGTGTGACAGAACAATGAAAGCAGAAATTAAACTAGAAATCTTCTTCATGATTCTATCATATAGTGTTTGCTATCATAATCTGGATAGTAAAGTATTTTAAATTATTTTCAATAAAGTCAGAGCAATGGTGAAATATTTCATCTAGATGTCCTTGGTTATAAACTGTATACTATTTATTCGTTGATTCATTTTTTCACAATTCTCATTCTATACCTACTACAATTAATGAAATATAGTAGTAATCTATTCATGTACAAAGTAGACTTGATTTTTCTAGAGAGGCAACACATATTAACTTAGCAATTGTATAACTAATATGAGTCTTAAAATTATATGTTTTGAAGAAGTACATGGTACCAAGTGCTTATATAATTGAATACTTGTACTAATAACACTGGGTTCATGAAATTAAATGCAGATTATGAAAGTCTACTAGACAGTAACTGAGAGTGCTAATTTAGGAAAGTTTCTGTTTATGTCAATATATAAATAAGACTGCTCATAATCTCAAGGAGGTAGAAATAAAAGAATGAACAGGCATTGGTAGTATAGTTTGTTAAACGTTATGGTGAGGAAGCAGAAGAACCTTGGAGTCATAAAGCATATGCCCTCACACACACTGAGGGTACTGGAGAAGGTTCACTAACGTTGAATCTAAAATCCAAGGAAACTTGGGGTTCCCCACTATATATTTATATCACTACAATAAATACACTAAAAGGGAGAAAAAAGCCTTGAAAAAATATTTGTAGCATACACACAGGTAAAGCTTATCAACATTAACATATAAACAGCTCTTTATTAAACAATACAAAGAAAACTGCTAAATTAAAAAAAATAAGCAGGGGATGAGAAATGGCATTTCTTATAAGAAAAACAAATAACCAACTAAGATGTATGTAAATATCAACCTTAGTAGTAATAAAAGGTATGTGACTAAAGTAGAATATTCCACATACAGACAAATTCTGAAAAAGTAAAACTCAGTATTGGTGAGAATATAGGAAAGAGGCATTTTTCATTACTGCTAGTGAGAATGAAAATAAAGCGAAACATTTTGGAGGATTTTGTCAAAGTATACTAAAAAGATACATATTCTTTGACATAAGGAATTCTAATTTTAGAAATTTATTCAAGGGAAATAATTGGACAATTGTACAAAGATCCAGGTATATTTCTAATATTGTTTATATAAAATAACTAAAGCCATATGAATGTCCAATTATATTGGATTGGTAAATAATTTGGTATATGCAATGGAATACTCTGAAGCTATTATAATTATTACATACATGCATGGTTATTGCCATGAAGACAAACTTAGCACATGTAATTGAAATAAACTAATTATAAAACTAGAAATCATATAATTTTATTTTTAAAAGTCTGGCATGTTGATGTGCATAAAATATCATGAAACATATACTCCAAAATATAAGCAGTGTAGTAGAATTATAGGTGATTCTTTTTAATTTCTCTTTAGTTTCTCTTGTTTTTTTCCCCAGCAATATACGTGTATCGCTTATATATAATAATGATATATATATATATACAAGTAAAACTTTAAAAAAATCTGAATATTCTAAAACAAGTTCTTCTATCTTAAGTTTGATCTCTGATTGTTACTATGAGCCCAAATGAGAATTGAATGCCCAAGAAATCAGGAGTAATAGCTTATTTTTAAAATTTATAAACAATTGAATATTTGCCCTAAATACTTTCTTCATTTCATAATTCCAAGAGGAATTTATTTTTTAAAATACTATTACTTGAAACATATTAGGATAATGAGGAGTCATAAAGGAAAGTGAAACATGGTCATTAATAAGAAGAATAAAGGAAATACAGATAAATATAGATAAATACAAATGAAAGACCCTTGTAATCAAAATGAGCTGTAGTTAGATGAATAAGTGAATATGTTTGTATGTACACACACACACACACACACACACACACACACACACACACACCTATACAGGTTGAAAGAGGCTGTGGAACCTATTGTAGATAGCTTGGTGTGTTTTGACTTTTATTTAGTTGTGAATCTTACAGAGTTTTAAATTAGGATATCTTAGCTAGTAAAGGGAAAGATATTTTAGTAGTAGAAGAGATATCCTATGTTAGGTTTATAATAAAACTAAAGCATGAGCTTCCCTGGTCATGATACCCACATCAGTCTGGTTTGACTAATTGCTTGGCATTCTCTATTAAAGTCTTAGCTTTGTCCTAAAGTGTTTCTCATTATTGCATTTTTAATATCTTGCATTTTCTCTATCATATGATTGAATGTTGACTCTCTCTAATGACATATGCAGGGTAGTTTATTTTCTTAAAAAAGTAGAACCTGATGTTCAGAAATAATGCTGTGGACAAGGCTTAAAACTAAGTATTTTCATTCTAAATCCATACTTTTTTTTTTTGTTTTTGTCGTGTTGGTAAGAGAGAAACAGCAAATAATTAATATGAAAGAATCCACTATCTTGAACTACAAGCTAAGGAGATAAATATGATGAAGATGAAGCATTAGTGAAGGATTTTGAAGCTTACATCCTGGATTTGTATTTGAATCAAAAGTTCTGCATTCCTCTGGGAAGAGAATCTCTACTATTCCTTAAGCAACATGCTTCTAGCTATTAAATCATACATGAAAGCAACAGGAGATTGAAGGTCAATAAAGAGGCAAGTCTGTCGAGATGTAAGGTTCATAAAAGCCTATTGGAGAAACAGCCTTATCTGTTTTGAGAAGATACTCACAGGAGATTTTACAGAACCCCAGTAGTCCACTTTATTACCTTAATAATCTTATAGTCAGAATGTATTTATTTACTTATTTTACTCTGAGCCTATTGATAAAAAGAAAATTTAACATTTATTATTTACTCTGGGTCAAGTACTTATTTTACTATTTACATTTGTGTTTTTAAATAATCCTCTCAACAATACTGTGAAGTAGGTATATTATTTCTGCTTTGCAGATGGGGCATTTATTCTTGAGAAGTTAAATAATTTGTCCAAGGTTATGTAGCTGATACGTGATAAGTGGGGATTTGAACACAGGATTGTCTGATTCTAAAGCCCATTGACATGGGGAATTTCTTTGTACTTAACATATATTCTGTGACATTGTATTTATATATAAAATAATAAAATAATTCACCACATTTACATCCAGATAGTTTCTGACAGGTTTCATCGTATCTAACTTGTTATCATCAGTCTTTTAATTTGAATCCTGTCACTGGCTAGCAAGATATATTTTAAGTGTTTATAGATGATTTACATATACTTAATGTTAAAAACTCAAAAAAAGTCATTTGGTTGCTTTCCAGAGAAAATAAAGACTTTGTGTCAAAGAAAGAAAAAAGATTTAAACTAAAAGTTAGAAATGGTGAAGAGAATTAACTTTAAAAAATACAAAGTGTCTGTTTTTCTAATTGAAAGTTTAAATAAACATTTGCCTTCATAGCAGTAAGGGAATGTTATAGGTTCTCAAAGTACACTTCAGAGAGATGTGAAAATGTCAAACACAACAGTCAATATTAGTGAACATTGGGGTCTTAAAACTGGATGAGCGTGACTATAAAACAATTATAATAAACGTCATAATTGTGTATTATATAAGATTCTTCTTCACAATATATGTTAAAGCTATTATAAGTCATGTGTTAACAGAAATTTTAATTTCTAGGACTAGAATTCCATTAAAAGTAAACATTTTATTACTCTTATCAGGATGCATTTTATTGTCTGCATTTGAAGATAAGGCACTGTGAATTTATCACAATTCAATGAAGGCAGGATATTTCAAAAGCCTAATTTGAAGTTACATAATGGTATACAAATATTTTGCCAACTAAAAAAAGCCTTGGTTGTTTATCATGTGGTGCTTTACACATCCATTTTTAGAAGATGTTTTTGATGTTGCACATTTTGGTCTTAAGTTATTTCAGAATTTTAAAAAAGAATATATCAGTTTTCCCCCAGATTAGTAAATGTTATACAGGATATAACATGTACTAAAATCATTTTATGTTGTCCTGTATTACATTCTCAAATAGATTAAGTATTGATATCTTTCACAGTCTGATTCTTCATGTAAATGTATTTTCTTGTCTTGAATATAATAATGATATATTAACCATGATATTAATTAAATTCAAATTTTAATTCAGCGGTTTTTCTGTCATGTATACTAGATGTTGTATAGTGTTGATATAGTCTCAGATATCTGTAGTGTTCATGACATAAATGCACAAATCAGGCTGGAAATAAGAAAGTTTCCTTGGATATGTTAATGGATAATAAGGTTAGTATAGAATATGCTAAATGAACTAGAACATTTTATTAAGCAGAAATATTTATTCCAAAAGTGAAATCTGCTTATTTGTAGCAAATCCAGTGCTCTTTATTATTTTATTTTATTTCTTAAAATTATATATATATATATTTTTATGGTGACATTGATTAACAAAATCCAATGTTTCAGCTGTACACTTTAAGAATAAGGCATATATATTTACACTATATGTTCACCTCACATAGTTAAATTTCTTTCTCTCATCACATATTTGACACTCTTTGCTCATCTACTTTCCCCCTTACCCCACCCCCTACTCTCTGGTAACTTCTAGTCTATAGTTCATGTCTATGAGTGTTTGTTTGTCCTGTTCGTTTGTTGCTTTTAGGTTTATATCCCACATATAAGTGATGTCATGTGATTTTCTGTCTGGCTTCTTTCGCTTAGCATGATTATCTCATGTTGCTGCAAATGGCAGTATTTCATCTCTTCTCACGGCTGAGTAATTTCCATTGTAATATATGTACCACAGCTTCTTTAGCCAATCATCTATCATAGGACACTTTGGTGCTACCATGTCCTGGCCATTATGAATAATGCTGCTATGAACACTGGTGCGCAAATATCTTTTTGGATATGGGTTTTCAAGTCTTTGGAGTAAATTTCTATTTTTGATACGTATTTTCTTTTTTCTTAAAGAAGTCTCTGCAACATTTCCTGTAATACTGGCTTGGTGTTGATGAATTCCTTTAGCTTATTTTTGTCTGGGAAGCTCTTTATCTGTCCTTTGACTCTAAATGATAGCTTTGCTGGATAAAGTATTTCTGGTGATAGATCCTGGGTTTTCAACACTGACTATTTTGTGCCAAGCCCTTCTGTCCTGCATAGTTTCTCTTTATAAATCAGTCTT
>NW_006442512.1:9052811-9079005 GCF_000325575.1 Pteropus alecto | reverse complement strand
TTGGGGTGATCTGTCCATATATGAAAGTGGGAGTATTTAGGTCTGTCTATCTATCTATCTATCATCTATCTATCTATATATATATTTGTTCATTTTCTTCTGTGTGTGCTGTACTTCCATTCCCTTTTGCAAATTTAGATCTTTGAATCCTCCCCTTTTCAATCATTGTTGTCTCAATTTGTCTCTATATATTCTGAATGTTCATTACTATGTTGCTATAGCAATTCTTTTCTTATTGTTTAAGCTTATAATGCCCTTTCCTAGTAACACTTACACTCCTCGGCTTCTATTTGCCTAATAGTTACTTTACTCCTAATTATGTATTTTTTAAATTAATTAATTTTTTTGTCATTTTTGTTTTAGGTGAGCTAATCCCTTTCATTATTTCCTCTAGTGCAGGCCTTGTAGTGGAGAATTTCAATTTTTGTATGTCTAGAAAGGTCTTAATTTCTCCTTCATATCTAAAGAAGAGCTTAGCTGGGTGCCTTATTCTAGGCGGGTAGTTCCTTTCACTTAATAGTTTGAATATTTGATTCCACTCCTTTCTGGCTTATAAGCTTTACGCTGAGTAGTCCAATGATAATCTAATGGGTTTTCCATTATAAGTTCTGTTTTCTTCTCTCTGGCTACTCTGAGAATTCTGTCTTTGTCATTGATTTTTGATAATTTTAACACAATGTGTCTTGGTGAAGTCCTTGGTTTGAGATATTTGGGTGTTCTGTTGACTTCTTGAATTCCTAGTTCCAGCTCATTTCTTTAATTTGGGACATTCTCATCCACTATTTGTCTGAAAATCCTTTCTAGTCACTGCTCCTTTTCCTCGCCTTCGGTAATGACCATTATTCTTATGTTTCCTCTCCTGATGGTATTAGCTAGTTCTTGAATTTCTTTTTCATTATTTTTCATTCTTCAGTTTCTCTCTTCTTCCTTCTGATTTATTTCTAAATTTCTGTCTTTGATATCACTGATCCTTTCCTCCATTTGGTTGACTCTATTTCCCAAGCTTGCTTTTTCATTTTTCAACTCTTGCAGTGTGTGTGTGTGTGTGCGTGTGTGTTTATCTCCAGTAGATCTATTCTGTTCTTCTTGCAGATTTCAATCTCCTTCCTAAATAACTCATTCTGCTCTTCTAGGTGTTTTTCAATTCTTGAAACTGTTGATATGACTTGTTTCAGAACTCATTGAGTTTTTTCAGAAATACCACCCGGAATTCTCTGTCATTTAAGTTGCATATTTCTATGTCTGTAAGCTAATTTTCTGGAGATTTTTCTTTTTCTTTCTGAGATACCTTGTCACCTTGGTTGTTCATGATGTTTAGTGGACTATTTCTCCACCTGGGTATTAATGGAAGTGTATTCTGCTGTTTTTCCAGAAAGGAGATTTATTACATAAAGGTGTCTCTTTAGCCTGTTGCAAAGAAGGTGTTTTTCTTTTGGTTTCCAGGAGTTGTAGGCTAAGCCTCTTGAATCCTTGCTTTATATAATGTCTTAATAATGCCTTTTTTTTTTTTTTTTTTTTATAATCACACTCACTACTCTCAGTCTCAGTCTCTGTCAGTGTTAGCGACAGTTTCGATAGCATTTGCTGAGATTCTCCTGGGCTCCGCAGGGTTCGATTTTGGAGGATATGGGGTAGGGGCACTCTGGGTAGGGGCTTGGGGGCTCTGGCTCATCCTTGGTTTTGCAACCGCGGCTGGTAAATATCAACTGTTGTTTCTTTGCTGTCCTGCTTCTCGGCTCTCTATCTTCATGACTAGGCCCTGCCACCTGCTGCGTGGAGCTCACAGCTCTCACAGACAGGGTTGTTCATGGAACCACTACACCTTCTTCCTTCCCCCTCCTCCTGCAGGGAGCTCCAGTGACTGTGAGAGGCAGCTTCTTTATTTCTCCCAGTCCACCGCCCGACACCCAGGGTTCTGACCTGTGGTAGCTTTTATGAGCAGATCTCACACTCAGACGTGCTGGTGTGCAGTTTGGGTGTTTTTAGTTGAGTTCTAGATGTTCAGTTTATTGTTGTTTCAAGGGGAGAGACCTGAGGATGACTTTCATTCTGCACGTTTCTCTAAACTAAAATCCAGTACTCTTTACATGATAGGCACAAACATGGGAAATTCAACAATGACGTTTACAACTTGTTACTCCAGCATTAGTCTCTAAGAGTGTCCTTTCCCAGCTACTGTTTATACCTAGCTTGAAAGTATTTAAACTATTTTATTGCACTCGTTTTGCATGACCATGGAAAATGTCTTTAACAGAGTAATGACATAACATTGATGAAGGCCTGGGCATTGTGTAGCATAAAAAAATATAGTGGTAAATGAGAATAGGTAAATAACTGATGAGAGCAATAATTCATAGTAGGATATGGCACTGTCTGTGGCTATCACCTAGAAGGTAACATGTGATGACATAAAAATTTCTACTTTGAGTATCGAAACATGACCTAATGTAGGCTTTAGTAACCGATCTTTGCTCCTTCATCTCAACAGCCAGGGTGTTAGCACATTTCAATAACCCCAATAGTGCTCATCCTCCTTTACATTCTCATTTCTCCCATCATGATCTTTATTATATATTATTGTTCATGATCTCCCAAAGTGAAAATGACCCAAATGTTCATCAACTGAAGAAAAGATAAAATGTGGTGTTTATAGTATGGAATGTATTTGTCAATAAAAAAGGAATGAAGTAATGATCCATGCTACAACATGGATGATTCTTGAAACCATATATTAAGCAAAAGAAGCTAGTGAGAAAAAAAAAACAAAAAACTTTGTATGACTCCTTTTATGTGAAATATCTAGTATAGGCAGCTCTACAGAGATGGAAAGTAGATAAACAGTTGCTTAGAGATGGGAGAGGATTGGGGAGAAATGAAACGTGACTGATGATGGGTATGGGATTTTATTTTGAGGGTATTGAAAATATTCTAAGAAAGACTAAATATTAATTCTATTATGTTGTCACCATATTGTTTTCCATTTAGATAAACTTTCTGTTCTAGATTTTTCTTTCTGTCAGATGTGAAATTATTCTATTTTCATCATTATATTATTGTGATGATAATACTTATTAAATTTATTTGAAAAAAAGGATTTTTATTTGCATTGTTAGAGTCTGTAAGTTTATGATTACTTAGAGATCTCTGTTGGAGAGTCTGGTTCCACTATATCCCAGTCAACTGCTGTTCACTTTACCTATGTTATCTCATCAAATCTTTACAACAACCTTGCAAAATCAAATTTTTATGTTTTCACAGCTTAGAAGATTGACATTTTGGGAGACTAAATATTCAAGATGGTGTTGAAACCCCCACCCATCTAAAATCCATTCCCCCCCCCCCATATCATACTGCTTCTTACACAAAGGTTAATTGAGTATTTTTCTGATTTTCCTTTATCCAGAAACAAGCAAATCTCAAAATGCGGCTTATGATTGCTCTGAGTAAAATATGAGATTATAAATAGCTTTGTTAAATGGCACATCAACAAGATGTTTAGATTTTTATATTGCTGGATTTCATAATTTATCTGTTTTTAATTCATATCAAATCAAAACATGACTTTGATGGCCTCTGTAAAACATGTCATGTGTAAAAATTAGATGGGAGAGCAACCTGAAATGAATTTACTTCAAGGGATTTTATGAACCATCAGCTCAGCTTTCAGTTCACTCACCATGAGAGATGGATGAGATAGGTAAAAAAGTAAGAAGTTAGAGTGGTTCCCACTACATAATATATATAGGCAAATACAAGGCTAACAGTATAGCAGATTTCATAGAAATTCTAAATAGCACAGAAAGCAATTTTTGCAATCTTATAGAGGTTTAGCAAATATTAAATTAACCATTAAATAATAGTTTCAAACTCTAGTAACTGGTTATTAAAAAAATTAAGAATATCTAAAAAAACATTTTCCTAACTTGAAATAATAAATCAAAATACCTTTTGATTTCACTTTCAGAAAGTAGTTCAGAAACACATTTGGAATGATACAACATGAATGTTTCAACGATGTTATTAACTTTGTCTAACAAAAAAAAAGTTTTTTTACCTCTTTATGAATTAACTATTAAACTTGTGAGTTGAAAGCAATAATAAATGAACTAAATTCAAGGCATTTGAAATTTTCTGAAATTATAGGTGGCAATGTTATATAATCATAAGTGCTTCGAAGTCAGAAGATGTGCACTTCAATCTCAGCTCCACCATTTTCTCACAGTGCAAACTTAGAAAAGTTGCTTAATATTTCTGAGTCTCAGTCTAAGAGTGAAATGGGAAAAATAATACCCTTCATCAGTGAATTTAATGGAGACTAAATCAGCATCATATGTAAAGCATTTTGAGTAGTGTCTGGCACATAATAAGATCTAGCACTCTATGTTGAATAGTTAGGTCTTCACAGTGAAAACTGCAGTTGAAATGTTGACAAGGTGGTAAGTTGGGTCTATGCAGGTGATCAAATATGATCATTCAGAATGAAAACATATTTGCTTATGCATAAATATTTTTTCTCACATGCTTTCCTGAAGAAATAATAAGTGCACTTCATATTATATATATATATGAGTTAGGAATTAACTACTCTTTATAATTCTATAAACTAAGGCCAGTCTTTTCATTTCTAAATGATCAGTTTCAGCTGCTGCCACATTTGAAGACCTTACTCAACAATAGCCATGTGTTATCAATTTAACCAAGGTGTGATTTAAAAAGAACGTCTCATTTTATACCTCTTCAAGTCTCCAGAATTATTTTAAATAGTATATTGTATTTGAGTGTGAGAAATTTGGAGAAATTAAATTATGTGAATAAATGTTTATATTGGAATCTCTAGTAAAGTAAAAGGAACACTTGGTTTGATATAAATAACTAGAAAACTAGTGAAAAACCAATAAAAATTATCTTTGAAAAATTTAGCTAAAACTGCCTTATATTATAACTCATTATCCTCAAATTTTTAAAAGAAAATATTTTAACACAAAATTGGACTCATTTGTTTTTTATTACCACATTATGCTGTTTGAAGGAAGGAAAATATTTAAATATCAAGTGTTCTTAAAATGGACCATAAAGTAAGCTCTTGGATTAATGTAATTATATCCATCGATTCATCAGTTTTTTCAAGGCGTATGCCTAGGAATGGCTGATTGAAATTAACAGTAATATCGACCCAGGCAATTTCAGTGAGGATAGTTACCTTAAAGTTCAATGATCAGAATAAAAACAACAAAAAACAATAGGTTTATTAGAAGATATATATATATATATATGTATATGAAAGATAAAATGTAAATATAACCTTTTGATAAATTTAATTTTATAATTTTCCTGAAAGCTGAAAACATGTGATAGAACAAATTTCTGCATTTGTAGGTTTTATTTATTTATTTTTGCTTAATTAAGGGTTGAGAGTCGAAACAATTGTGAAGCGTAATTTTTTTTATGAATTTGAATGACATTTCATTTAGCAAGAGTTTGTCTAATATCCATTTTAAAATCATATCAATTTTAGTTGGTTGATTTTATTTTAATGATTAAATTCATATACTTTACAATTATTTTTCAGTTTAAAAATAAGCACAACTTTCATTAAGAGATTCCAAAGAAGAGAGAATGAAAATACTGGCCATACCTGCAGACGGTTTTAGTAGTGCTCATTTTAATAATGATGAAAGGCTCTCACAAAATGTACTGCTGTGTTCTGATAAATTTATCCTTTCCTTTTTTTTTTTTTAGGTGTAATTTATATACAATAAAACACTCTTAAGGGTGCCATTTAAAGTTCCATTAATTTTGACAAATCCTACAGTATACAGCTCACATCTGTATCAAGACACAGAATATTTCTATCACCCCCAAAAGTTCTTTCATACTTCTTCTCAACCAATCCCCACCCTCTGCCCACTAAAACAGCAACCAATAATTTTATTTCTACCCTAGGTTATTTTTGTATATTATAGAATTTCTTACAAATTGAATCGTAATATGATATGTACTTTTTATATCTGGCTTTTTCATTCAGTATTATATTTTTGAGATTCATCCACATTGGTGCATATATTAGTAGTTTAAATCTTTTTATTGTGAGGTAATATTTTATTATATGAATATACCTAAGTATAATTATTCATATTTCTTTTGAGTGACAAGTGAGCTTTTTTCAGTTATTAGCTATTTGAATAAAGCTGGTATAAACATCTCGTACAAGGCTTTTGGTGGACATTTGTTTCTATTTATCATTGACAAATGCTAAGAGTGGAATTACTGAGAGATAGGGTAACGTATATTTTAACTTTTAAAGAAACTGTCAAACTCTTTTCTAAAGTTGTACCATTTTACATTCCCACCATATGAGAGTTTAGTTACTCTATATATTCACTAACATTCGGTGTTGCTAGTGACATTTATTTATTTTAGCCTCTTGGTAGATATAGTATAGATACATGAAAAAAAAAAAAAAAAAAGCCGGTTAGAAAAGACTACATTCTGTATCTCGTTATGGATTGAATTTACATTTTGTTAATGACCAGTGAAGTTGTGTTGGAGGGTCCTCAAGAACCTTAGAGTAAAAGGAAATAGAAACAACAGATAATTTGGCATATAACTTGTATCTGGAATAATAAAAAGATAAGCAATATAATGAAAAAAATGGGTAAAAGAAAGTTATACAAAAGCAGATGAAAAAATTATACAAAAGCAGATGAAAAAATATTCAACATATTTACAGAATAGAGTTAACATAGTAGGCCATATGGCTGTTTTTTGAAAGTCCTGTTTATATGATTGACCCTTGGCTGGCATCTGAAAATTTGGATTTTGAGAGAGTTCTAACCATTACCTGATAAAAATGGCTCTCTGTGTTTTTTGGACAAACAATATAGTTTTTATACTTAACACTTGCTTTCTTTTTGGGAGTCTGGAGTTTGTATACTTGCCAGGCAGAGGATGCATATATGACCAGTCCTCATGCAAAACCCTGGGCATCAAGTTTCATGCGCTTTCGTGGTTGGTAAAATTTCACGTGTTGTCACAACTCATTGCTGGGAGAATTAAACACATCCTGCGACTCCACTGGGAAAAATCCCTTGGAAGCTTGTTCCTTTTAGTTTCACTAAAAGTTTGCATGTTCCTTTTCTCTTTGCTGATTTTGCTTTGCATGTTTTTCTGTAATAATCATAGCTGTGAGGAGAACTATATCTTGAGTACTGTGAGTACTCTTAGTTACTCATCAGACCTGGGGGTGGGACTTACCGATTTGTTTCTCAAAGATTATTTTTAATGAGTATAAAATTTTGATGAAATCTAATTTATCATTTTTTCTTCTATGGTTTGTACTTTTTTGTGACTTTTCTAAGAAATCTTTGCCTAACTCAAATTAGGGAAGACATCACCTTAATCACCTTATGTTTTCTCTAGGAGCCATCATTCTCCCTTCACATGAAGTTTTAGGAAGGGTAAACATATTGTCTTTCAGTAGTAAACTTTTTTTTTTTGCCTTTGGTAATGGTCATTATAATGACAAGTAGTGTAACTTATTGGACTAATTTGTCCAAACTCATGATCTAGTTTTCACATGTCTATACGCTGTAGAATATGGAGCAAGTTACTTATGCTTTTACCTTCCATGCCTTTGAAATCTTAGGTAATTGTTATTTTTTCATTAGTCAGTCAAGATCTGCAGTCAGTAAGTCAGAGACTTGAGAAGGCCAACAATGTTAGTTCTATTCCAAGTCCAGTGGCAGGAGAAAGCCACTGTCTCAGCTTGAAGACCACCAGCAGAATTCTCTTGCTCAGCTTTTTGTTCTCTTCAGGCCTTTAAAGGATTGGGAGAGGCCTGCCCACATTGAAGAGGACAGTCTGCTTTATACAATCTACCAATTCAAGTGTTAATATCATCCAGAAATACCCTTATAGACACACCTAGAATATTGTTTCAGCAAATATCTCATTGATTAGTATTTGCTAAAAGTTTTACCATGAATAGCTTTCAAATTTTAAAGTGAAGAGCTGCAAACATATGCTGCCTTGTATGAAAAAGAGAAGATGATTCAAAGGGCAGAATCAAGAGCCCAGAAGGTAGAGCTGAGAACCACTAGAAAAATTTCCCAGACCTTCAGACCTAATCCAGAAAAATACAACATTTGTCCAGCTGGATTTCAGAATTATGTTTTTCTTACATTCATTTTCCCCATTTTTGAACTAGAATAGCTATAATTATTACTCTTTGCCCTTCCCCCTCCCAATGTACGTTTGGAGTGTCTAATAATTTGTCCTTTAATTGCACATGTCAATGAGTAGTTGTTCCTCAGCAGCTGTCCTTAATGGATTAAATGAAGAAGCTTCATCAGCACCTGGACCTGATTAGATTTTGGACTTTGAAGTAAAGAGATGATGAGATTTTGGACTTTGACCTGATTTTATAATAGGATGAGATCTCTGAAAACCTTGAGAGGGTTAAATATACTTTGAACTTGAGAAGCAACACGAGCTATTGTGGGCCAGAGGAGAGACTGTAAATGACTAAAAAAAAATATTTATTATAATGGTCGAATTTTAAACTTACTTTAAACCCATAGGAGAGAGCGAACACCTTTAATTTCATTTGGAAATAGCCATGACTACATATAATTTTAATAACTAAACATATTACTTTGATTTAAGCAAACTTAAAATTTTCAATCATTTAAATCATTATGTGTTTTACAATTTATTTTGGGCAGATTAGGCTTTTCTTAATAACACATTATTTATTAGAAATGCCTTTCTTACTGTTATGTAAAAATTCTCACATGTCTATACACTGTAGACATGTGAAAAAGTGAGGGGGCAGTCATATCTTGAAAAGTATTTTTCATCTTTCTTGAAGAAGTTTAGAAAATAGAAAAGCAGGAATTGCAAAGTTGGAGATGTTTTTTATACTTGTCTAAGTTGCATGCACTTATGAATCAATTCTTAGTGCAGCAAGTATGCTGTGTGTACTACATGGCTTTTAAAAATCATTTTACTTGTTCACACTACAGAACAAATTGTAAAAAATGGCATCGCTTATTTCAGGGTGTATAGTTATTAATAAATGTGTCATGATTCCATGTTATTCAAGAAATCTTTGTGAAACCTGGCCTCATGCTGTCTATATGCTATAAATGTTTTAGTAATTCAGTCTATAGAGTAGCTGGTAAAAAATGGAATCTGTGGTCACATAAAATAACATGTTGGGGTATACTGTTAAAGCTTATTTATATATTCTTCTTTTCAGAGTGTCGACAAGGTTTATTTAAGCATAGGTGCCTAACGCATGTGCTGACATGCAGCAAAGTAAATGGTGGCTGATAAAATGGAATCAACAAAGTGATTTCAAATTTTCAGGCTTATGGGCTAAGCCAACTAAATATTCTGACATGTGTAAACTGTTACTGAAAACTTTAACGCTCTTCTTGGAGGATAAAGAAAAAATTTTTCATGTAATACTAGAAATGTTCAGTGAATTATTTCTAAGGGTTAAGGACTCAATGTGAAAAATTATTTCTGAAATATCTTTATAACCAGAAAATAGCTTGGACTGCTTGCGTACTCTGGTAGTTCATCTTCAATGTACAATCTCTGTTCAGATGTTATTACCTGATGTTCAAGTGAATATCTTAGATTATCTAAATTGTTAATGAAATATTTTTATTGAACTGGAGTACAGAAAACTAATTATTTTATTTTTCTAGAAAACTGGGTTCAGAAAAATAAAAATATAGTCATAAAAAGATAAAACTAAAACAAATCATATATTGCACACTCCTTTACCACTTCAATCCTCCTCATACACATACATTGAAGATTTCATATAAGCTTAACAAACCAAGAAATAAAATGTGGATGAATTGTCTTGCTTTTAAAATATTAAAGCCAGAAGAACAATGACTGGAGAGGAAGCCATTGTGATACTAATGTGTGAGCTCATATGTATTTTTGATTTGTCATCATAGATTTAAAAAATTGATAGATTTCGGTTCTACATTGGAAGTTTCCTCAAAGTGCTGCCCTTTTATAATTACAATTTTGACACTAAAAAAAAAAAATTCAAGTTGGCTAAACATGTACATGGAAGGTAAAAATTGAGTGATAGTTCAAATAAAAGCCTGTGTAACTCCAGGAATACTTGAAGTCATTTGCCTATTTCCTATCTCAGATCATTAAAATTTAGAAATTTGGTTCTGAAACTTACCTCAAAAAAATATTGAGAATCATTTAGAAAAACACTCATTTTTTTCTCTAATGCTAAAAAAAATTCTTATCAGCTATCTCTTGACCTTTTCTGAAATCAGACCTGTGGGAAAAATCAGCTGACCAAGTCCAAGGCTAAGTTGAAAACTAAAATTTAACAGATGGTTTAGATTATTGTATTGTCAATACGTTGACAAGGAGAAGAAGAATAAAGTGAGTTATTCATAAATTTTAGTTATTTTCAAACTCAGTAATAACATTTGAGAATTATTTACATTGGTATAAACGTTTACTATTACTTTATCCCCAATTCAAATGTTGTACTAATAAATGGAATTCAGAGATAATCTCTGAAATATTTTTGATCAACAGCAACAATAAATCACATTCCTGAGATGTGCACTCTTTGCTTAATGCAATTATGATGTATTTTCCTGTTATTGTATGAAAAACAAAATGGTGAACTTAATGGAAACATATTAATGTTAAGAAAAGAACATTAGGTAGCCAGTTCCCAGATAACTGAAACTTAACTGCATACAGTCTGCATTCTGCTGATTTGTATTTATTGTTCTTAAATGCAGCAGTTACTTTGACATTATCATATTTTGCCATTTTTTCATATATCTAAATATGTTTCTTCCTCTTACTCAGTTCATATCCATACATCTGTGAGCTTAATTTTTCATTACTCTTCATAAATTTTAGCCACACACGTCCCACTTCTCTTTTCTTTAAGATTTATTGAGAAATGGTTAATTAGAGGCCATGATATTTTATACATATGAATATTTAAGTGATAAATAAAAGTTAATATCTGGAAAAGATCTTTTCTCTGAGGAGAAACAGAAAGAACAAAGCTTAGATGACCATTGCAATGGTACGCATACACATTAAGAACTGATTTGAGAGATGTACTGAGAAAGAAGAAGTATACAATTTGGAGAGACATTTTGGCCAAACCCCACCATAAGTGGGATGTAGTGGAAAGATATGTGAAATGAAAATAAGATTTCAAATGTAAATATTTGAAATACAGAGGAATTAAGAGAAGAAGCTAGTTTGTGGAGGAAAAGATGCTAAATAAGTTATGGATAAATTCAGTTTGAAATGAAGTTGTGATAACCAAATGGAAATGAACAGAAGGCAGGTGAAAATATCTTACTCAAACTCAGAGAAAAAGCCTAGAGAGAAATTTAGTTAAACTCTCCGAGATAGATGAATAGAGAATAAAGACAGTGTTTGTGGGGAATATATATATAATTAGGATTCTAGGAGCTTATTAACCTATTCATCCAAATTTTACCACAGATCTAGTGTGTATAGTAGCGTCTGTACCAGACACTAGAAATACAAAATAGAAAATAAAGTAACGATTTTATGATCTATGACCTATTTGAAAAGAAAGAGGTGTACATAAATTTAGTTTAATACTATTAGTCTGCTAGGGCTTCCATAAAAAAATACCACAGACTAGGTGGCTTAAACAACAGAAATTTATTTTCTCACAGTTCTGGATACCAGAAGTCCAAGATCAAGATGTTTTCCAGTTTAGTTTCTCCTGAAATCTTTTTCTTTGGCTTGCAGCAGCCATTTTCTTGTGTCTTCATCTTTGCATGTGCATCCCTGCTATCTCTTCTTCTTATAAAGATACTAGTCTTATTGGGTTAGAGCCCTACCGTTATGACCTTATTTAACTTTACCTCTTTGAAGTCCTCATCACCACATATGATCACATTCTAGTGTACTGGGGGGTTAAAGGTTTCAATATATAAATTTTGGAGGGATATAACTCAGTCCACAACATGTGGTAAGGCATATGAAAACTATCATGACATCCCAGATCACAACTAAGTCTATATGTATGAACTGACTGAAAAATAAAAATAAAATAAAGACTCACAAAAGAGATAAAATTTAAGCTAGTCAATCTTGAGCAAAAAATACAGAACATATAAAAGTAGGAAAACGCAGATATGTGAGAGCAAACAATGTTCAGGGAATGGCAAATGGTCCAATGTGAATGGAGCATAAATTACAAAATGGTAGTGGTAGAACATGAAAATGGTGGTAGTTTGGAAATGACTTTGGAAAGTCCCTGTAGGGTATGCTAAGGAAAAACACTTGCATCTTTTTGGCCCCTCTCTTTCATTCACCCATGTCCATTCACCAGATGAATTTTGTTTATTTCTCAAATCTGTTCCTTTTTCTCTCTCTGCCACTCTTGTCTAAGACTGAAATAGCTCCTATATCAACTTACTTCAACTTTCATTAAGCATGATCTTTTCATGGTTTAGATTTAAAATCACCACTTGTCCCTTTTTAAAATCCCTCAAAGGCTTTCCATGGCTCTTAGGATGATAATTGTCAACATGTCCCTGAAGCCCGACATTGATTAGGCCCTACCTACCTTACATGTCTTTGTAGTAACACCAAATTTGTTTCAATCTCATCCATTTACAGGTTTTTTTTTTTCTTTTCCAGCCAAAAAGCCTTTTGCATGCTTTATTGTCTCTGACATGTTTTTCCTTCCCTTTTCTGGCTAATGAATACTGACTCATCTTTCTGAACTCAGCTCGTGTCCCCTCTTTGAAGAAGTCTTTCTTCACCTCCCTTATTAGATCAGTGACACCCATTATTTGTTTTTAAGGTAAGCTTTGCATACTTCTTTTCTGTAGAATATATATAGTGGGGAATTTTTATCATCTGACCTATGATTTTATTTACACTTCCTCAGTTAAGTATGCAAGCTCCATGAAAATAGAAACCTGTCAATTTCTGGCACAATTGTATTCACAGTGCCTAATAAATTTCGTGATATTTAATTAATGTTCAATTAATCTTTGTTGAATTATGATTTTGAGTCACATAATATAATAGAGTTTATTGATCTGCAGGGAGCATTGATAATATTTCTCACTGTGCAATATCAACCAAATGAGTCCGATAATAACATGGCCCTCCTTTGAAAATTCATTTTTTCTATGTGATATAGTACAGTAATTGCAGGGATTTAAAGCAACGAAAATGACCGCCATAATCACTTTCACTTAAACTACATGCTTCCTTTAAGTATGTCTATTTTCATATGTATTTTCCATTGCTGTAATGGTAAGGTACATTGGGATTCAGATATTTCCTTTACTGTGTTGTAAAATATTTTCTATGTTGCTCTTTAGCTTATAATCTTTTACATTAGGTTTTACATTAGGTATAATAATTGCCTGATGCTTGGAATGCATCAAATGCTTGGGATATTTCTTATTTTCCTAAAATGGACTTACATTTTTAGAGCAGTTTTAGGTTTACAGCAAAATTGAATGGAAAGTACACAGTTTCCATATACCCTCTGACCCCCACCTCCTATAGCCTTCCCAACTGTCAACATTCTGTACCAGAGTGGTACAGTTGTTACAGCTGATGAACCTACATTGGCACATCATTATCACCCAAAGTCCATAGTTTACCTCAGGGTTCATTATATGTTAAACATTCCATGGCTTTTGAAAAATGTATAATGACATGTATTCACCATTATAGTATGATATAAAATCATTTCACTGTCCCCAAAATCCTCTGTGCCCATCTATTCATTCCCCCTAATCCCTGACAATCACTGTTCTTTACACTGTCTCCATAGTTTTGCCTTTTTTAGAATGTCATGTATTTAGACTCATGTAGGCTTCTTTCACTTAGTCATATGTATTTAAGATTCTTCCATTTCTTTTCTTATCTTTATAACTCATTGCCTTTTAGTGCTGAAAAATATTCCATTGTCTGGGTATACCACAGTTTATTTATCCATTCTCCTACTGAAAGACATCTTGGTTGCTTCCAAGTGTTGGTAGTTATGAATGAAGCTGCTATAAACATCCATGTACAAGTTATTGTGTGAATATAAGTTTTCAACTCATTTGTGTAAATACAAGGAACATGATTATTGGATTGTATGGCAAGAGTATATTTAATTTTGTTAGAAACAGCTAAACTGTTCATCAGAGTGGCTATGCATTTTGCTTGCCTGCCAGCAGTAAATAAGTTTCTGTGGATTCACATTCCCTGGAGCATTTGGCATTTTCTGTTTCTTTTTCCTTCTCCTCCTCTTTCTTCTTCTTCACCGTTAATATACAGCAGTAAACAACCTTTTTCTTTCTTTAAATTATTTCTTTAGAATAAATTCCCAGGGTGATATAACTGGTTGAGAAGAAGGGAAACCTTTTTCTAGGGCTTTTGGTCTGCATTGCCAAGTAGGTGCCAGCTCTTTATCATCTAAGTGCAAATGATACCCTGATATGTCTCTCTAGGACTGATCTTTCACTCCTTCTCCATTTTCGCATGTTTCACTGTCATTTAGAAATTACCACTTTAAAAAGAATCTCAGATTTTTTATCTCTACTGTTATAAATATGCTTAAAACCAAATCCTCAATCCTCAAATTGATAACATATTTTTAATAAAATTGCATGTGTGGTTTTCTTTCACCCCTAGCCAGAAATTGAAAGAAGAAATAGTACCTCACATCATTTTTAGTAGTTGATTATCAAATATTTGTTTAGTATCTATTGTGAACCTTCAGGTAAATTAAATTTTAGAATGAAAATTGGCGACTAAAATTCTACATCCCTGCCCTCCTCTTGCTATTGTTGGTGGTATTATTATTTGTATTTTTAAAAGAGAAGTCAGTAGTCATTTCTATTTCTATCTGTGAAGCCATCAAGTTACCTTGAATAACCATTTATTGATTTGTATGGTTCACGTTGATTATGCATATAAAAAAGGAATGGATACCAACTGTCCTGGGGTGAGGTATACAGACTGAAATTCCAGCTCTGTGTCTAAATTGCATTACATATCACACATATTGAAGACCCAACAAACGGAAAGTTTCGAGATTGTGCTATGAAAATTTGCACAGAGGCTAAAGGCTCTTTTGAGATGACTGCTGTTGAAACTCCTTTCTCTTTGCAATTCAATACTTTTATAATATTTCTATGGACTGAAGTGGCCCTGACTATAGGAAAGAGACAGGAAGTAATACTAGAAACTCCCAAAGCCCAGGAAATACTCTTCATTAGTAAGGAGAGAATCTAGTCTAGTGATCCCGGTGATAAAGAATCTTTAAATGTTGTCTCGCGAAGCGCAGGCTCAGAAAAGAGGTTGTGGCAGAATATCCTGACTTCTTTCCATATCCATATTATGGCAACAGCTATGGGGCTTTGGACACATGTTATGGCAACAGTTAGGCCACAACTTTGTTATAAAGTTAAAGAATAATTCAATAAATATCTGTGAGGTTGGGGGACCAGGCTTATTGTATCATAATACACCTATAAGCAAAATTTATAGTTTGGAATAATATTGAGAGATGCTCCCCATATTTAGGAAACTACTTTCAGACTTTCCAGCAGAGAACAAGAATGTTTATCAGATAAACAAAGTGTTTTTTCTCCCTTTTTTATGAGAGAACATATGCAGGACTGATCACTGTGGACATAATAAGCACCCCCCATTAATATTTGACTTAATACATAAAGAAGGCCTCTTTTCACAAGAAGGGATATGGTACTGAGAAAAAAGATGAATGTGCATGACTTCATGGATGCGTACTCTCACCTTGCTCTATCGCTAAGGTGCTAAAGACAAGATATCGGTTATATCATTACACCTCTTAAAAGTGATTACCAGACATAATCTCAAGAGTGAGGAATGTAGTGAAATCTTACCTATCTAGAAGCTATACTTCTGATAATGACTTTAAGACCAAAGGAGATTCAAATCAATTTTTTTCCAGCTTTGCCCCACTGTGATTTTATATTGCATGTAAATATAGTCAAATATTGTGCTATTACTTCCAGTTGGTGTTGGTGATTTCGATACACAACTGCCAAATATTCTCCCATGTGTATATTTTAGAATGAATTTTCAACTCAGGCATTTATACAATATAATTACCAGAATTCCAATTAATTCATAATTATGTATGATGTTATAAGCATGTACACTCACAGGATTCATTTTTATTACAATATGGCAATTATTTTAGTCAGTGTCAATGTAATTTTGCTTTCTCACCATAATAGATATCATATTTCTTTGCAGAAAAAATTAAAAGTCAAAATCTAACTAGAAAATTTCCAGGACACTCTGAGAACAACAATACCTATTTTTTTCACAGCTCTCTTCTTTCAGCACCATGAATGTTATTTCTAATATGATATTTCAGAATCTCTCTCTAATCACCTCAGGCTTTAGATCTGGGGGAGCTTAAATTTTTTTATTCTCATAGAATTGTTTTCCATAGCACCTACTTAGGAGAAACCTATATTTTCTTTTCTTTTTTTTTTAAATTAAATTTATTAGGGTGATATTGGTTAATAAAATTATACAGGTTTCAAGAGTACAATTCAATAAAATCTCATCTGTATATACATTGTGTGTTCATCACCCAAAGTCAAATCTCTTTCTGCCACCATATATTTGACCTTCTTTACCCTTATCTACATCCTCCCACACCCTCCTTTCCCTCTGGTAACCATCATATTGTTGTCGGCATCTATGAGTTTTTGTTTCTTGTTTTGTTCATGTGTTACTTTCAGTTTTATATTCCACATATGAGTGAAATCATATGGTTCGAAAAAGTAAATCTATTCTTTGCCTTGATACAATGATTTAAAGTGTTAGTGTGTTATGCGTGCAGTAGAACAACTCTGAAGAGAACTTCATGTAAAAGTATAATATTTAAAATAAACTGAAAGAAATTTTATTAATTGAAGCGTGTGTGCGTGTGTGTGTGTGTGTGTGTGTGTGTGTGTGTGTGTAGGTGATTGGAGCCCTGATATCTTGATTTTATTGCTTTTCTGATTGCAGTCTTTGAAGCATGTCTAGAGAGCTACAATTGCATTTGCAGACATATCTGGGACAATTGGGGCAATCACGTAGCCTAGGAATGGTTAACTTCAGGCATATATGTCACCACTGACCCATTCCATTCTTAAGGCAGATGTTTCTAACGCATCACATTCTTGTTCTTTGAGCTTTAAGGTCACATAACCTCTGATTAATTTTCAGCATGTATTTCATGTAGTCACTTCCATCAATTCAGAATTGTCCCATAAAGAAAAACCTATTTGCCTGTTCTGATTTGTATCAACTTCCTCATTATACATTAGATGAAGCAATGGCATACTGGTGTTAACTTAGTTGTCAAAAACCATGCTGGAAGGTAATGGAATTTGAAATAGGAATCTCTCTGTTGTCCTCAGTTCTCCATTTTCACACATTTAGGAAGATTTTCTTCTCAAATGCTATTGTTTTAGGGAGAGATGTGATTCACTTTGAAAAATATAATTTTATAAATATCTTTTAAGGTGTGTTTATATATACAAGATTATATATATCTTGAACACTGATAAATTGGACAGCTAATGGAAAAGATAATTTAAAACAGTAAGAGTGGGATATATTATTTTTTTCTCATTTCATGTAGAAAACGTATATCCATTTTAGTACATGCCATTTATTGTTTTATTTTTCTTTTCGGGGAAGGACTTCTACAGCTCAGTGTCATTACTGAATGATGATCAAGAAAATACGTTAACAAAGAATAACATAATCTGTTTTGTCCTCATCTACTAACTTTGCCTGAGTGTGAGATCCTGCTCTATAAACGTGTTGTTCCAGGATCAATTTTCTAAATTCGATTAGAATTATAATAATAGGGAGAAGCATGTGGCATTAGGGTCAGAAATAGGAAAGATGATAGACTATCAGGGGGACAGTTTATTCTTGTGAAGGTCTACACTTAAAAGCATTGAAAGCTTTCATTTTACAAAGTGATTCTCAGCTGAAACAATATGTTTTCTATTCATTTCCTAAAGGCTTTGGCAGAAATTTAAAGACTTACAGCTCTCAGTGAACTTTACCTTGGTCTTTAGTAATGTCCTAATGTGAATAATCTTAGAGAACATAAATATGTTGACAGCGTAATGTGCTGACATTCTTTTCTCATTGTCTAATTTTTTCTTCTTTTCCACTGATGCTTGAGTATAATTGTAAGCAGTGCCTTAAAAAGGCATTATTCAAAACCCATGAAAGACTATTTTGCATTAGAGAATTAAAGCCATTCATTTCAGAAAATAGGGAACCAACTTTGATTTTAAGATGATTTTCCCAAAGCTCCCATCACATTTAAGAGAAAACTTTCTATAGGGAATGTTTGGCAAATTCTCATGTAAAATATTTGCTAAATCACCAGGCTGCAGCTATTTGCTAGTGCATTCAATAATATGAGTTTAGTACAGACTTTAGTTAAAAACTTACACAAGGGGTGAAAGAGGTAGATTTTGAGTGTTCGCAAGGGAACTGTATAACATTAATAATTTGGTGGATAGCTTGGCTATCAGCTCTGGAAATAATTATGTTTTGTAAATGGAATACATAAAGAACTCACAAGTAATTCTGTAATGTAGTAATGTATATAATGAGCTTTGGCATAAAAACATTTTCTGCAGTGTTATTCAAAGAGACACTATACTACTTGGGAAATTATAATAAATGTATTGCACAATCAGTACACCTTCTTTAAAAAGTTTTTTTTTGTTGTTTGTTTGTTTTTTAAGCAACCATGAAGTTTATATCTCTAATTTCCTGGCAGTCAAATCAAAATTTAAAATATTTTGTGAATTCTCAATTGCAATAGTCTCTTTCTAAAGCAATTTTGTAAAATAACATTTATTAGAGAAGTGCCACATACTCAAAGTATCTTTGAACAGTAATAAAAGAAATATTTCAAAAATTTCAGGAAAACTACTTGAGGGAAAGTGCTCAGTGTGCTTAAGACCTTTACTTTTTTCAGATTCATGACTGGGGCATTAGAGAACAATCTCCATCTCTTTCATGTGACCAAAACAAGTTCACGTTGAAAGCAGTATAGTTAGAAGAGAAGAAGGAATTACTCTATGAACTACCTTTACTTAAACTTCTCTTTTGAGCTACTTTATAATTATATTTGAGGACTGCATAACCTTTTTTCAAAATGAAAGAATTAATAGGTAATATTAATTAAGAGACTGACATTTAAATGAGATAACTCCTTTAACTCTTTTAATAAATTCATTCCTTTTCAACCTCTGAAAAGTTACATTATGTTCTCAAAATTTATTTATTGAATGAAATATAACTAGTTTACTTCTAAGAGAAAATATGATATTGTGGTAAGAGATATGTAGAACACAGATTAGTGCTGCATTTATATCATGAGATGAAAAATTGACTTTAGAATTTGATAGATGACCTTGTTTGAATTCTAGTTCCACTACTTTTTAATTGTGAAGCCTTGTGTATCCTACTTATTTTTTCTAAATCAATTTTTTTAATCTCTAATTGGGTTAATAATATATTTACTAGGTTGTTTATAGGAATATTTTATAGTAACAATTTTATAATTATCTCTTTAGGGAAGGCATTCCATAAATGGTAATTCCTGTTGCTGTTGCCATTTATTATTATTATAATCATAAAACAATGCTGAACTATTAAATCTTTGCATTGTTACAAGTCACCTGTATGTTAGATTTGGACTTAAGTAATTTTGTATCACTACATATATGTACAATATACAATATATGCTATATACATATCACTACATATATAGTGGTCTATGCCCTATGAATATGTAAATAAGATAAAAAAGATCTTTATGAGAAGTGGATAGGTAATGAGTACAAACGTGATGGTAAAGATAAACTCATGATATCAGGGCACTAATCTGCTTAATACTTCTTTGGCTCCCAATTATTTACGTATAAATGCCTAACATCTTTTTAGGGTCCACATAGCTTTGTCTGCCTGGTCCTGCACTATCTTTCTATTCATATGCTTTTTTATTCAATAATTCATTTATTCAGTTATTCATCTGTTTGTTTAATAATTGCACAAGTGTTTTTTGATGGTCTGTGTGTCTTAGATGCTGTACTGGATATTGAGAAAAGATCAATGAGTAACGCAGAATTTCTGCTATAACTTATCCTGTGTTCTCACATAGGTTGACATTCAGAGAGATAAATGATAAGACAAAATAAGTTTTCTATCATTATTTCCTCAAATAGCTTTTCAACTTGTTCTCCTTCTCTTCCTTCAGGTACCCCTTATTACATGGATGTTTTTACACTTAATTTTGTCCCATAGGCTCTTTAAATTATTATTATAATCTTGGCTTCTTTTTTCTTGCTGTTCTGATTGGGTGTCCTTGGAATCCCTCTATATCGGTGGTTCGATCCTCTTCTTCATCCACTCTGTTAATTCTCTCTAATATATTCTTCATTTCAGATAATGTATTCTTCATTTCTGACTGGTTCCTTTTCATAATTTCCATTTCCATTTTTATGTTTTTATTTTTTGTTAAAGTTCTCACTGAGTTCATTTACACTTCCCAAAGTTCATTGAGCATCTTTATAACCAGTGTTTTGAACTCTGCATCTATTAGATTGTTTGACTCCATTATCCCTGGAACTCTGTTCTGTTGTCTCATATGGTTTCTGCTTCTTTGTCTTCTTTGGCTGCCTTTCTGTGTCTGTTTCTATGTACTAAACAAAGTTCCTAAGTCTCCCGGTCTTTTTAGCGTGGCTTTATGAAGTAGTTGTCCAGTGTCACAGTCCTGAGAAGAGTTCAGATGAGGCCAAGGTTAGCACCAGCCTGTGCCCCTCCGAGGCCACCTGTTAGGATTCAGCAAGCAATCCACAAATGCTGTACTTATAGTTGCCTCAGAAAACCACGCCAGAAACTGAAGTCAGCTGCCACCAGTGTGGGTCTTGGAGCTTGCTCAGAAAGTTGCACAAGGCTTGCTGTGGACACAACTGGATGTGGCTTGGGTAGGGCCATCAGTTGGGGGAGGCAGAGTTTCAGGGAATCCTCTGGGCAGAGAGACCTCTGTTATCCAGTATGATGATATCTCAGCTATGGAGCACTGCATACGCACACTGGGAGGAGGGAGGGCTCAACAGAGGAACAATGGGTAGATACTGCCAGTACTTCTGCCCAGGAGACACCCTTGCCTCTGGCCCTCAATCCCACAATTCAGTGTCCCCCTGTAAGTCTTGGTGACTCCTGAGCAGCCCACCTGGTAGTGCTGGTGCTCAGAGCAAGCAGGTCTGTCCCTGAAAAAGTCCACGGTAACGTGGTCCCTTTAAGAGGCATAGGCAGTTGCTGGTTGTATCTGCCGCAGCCTCTGTCCACTCAGTTGTTTGGGACCTGGCAGCCTTGTGTTTCTCCCTACCGCCTCCCCCACCCCACCTTCTACTGTTGCAGGATGATTTCTTATTTCTCTCCCTAGTGTAGTGCTTCTGTTCATTTAGACTCCAGGCTTGCTGTTTGCTCTATGTTTCCGTCACAACTTTGGTGTGGTCGTAAGAACAGATGAACAAAGCCACTACCATCTATGCCAGTTTGCCTGGTTTCTCCTACATTTGGATATTTCTTAAAGCTTCTTGTTAACAGATAGTTCTTCTGATTTATAAGCATGATTGTAAATATATCAATTAAAAATATAGATATTCTATAAACTTTCATCAGAAGTTAATTTTTTTCTTTTATCCATGAGTCAGGAAGAAGTTTTTGTTCTTATTTTGTTATTTCACACATGATTGAGTTTTGACTATTTAAGAGTATGTGTTTTGTACTATTTTTCATTTTTAGAATTTATTGAGATGTCCTTTATGAATTAAATACAAAATATTTTTAAATAAATAGAAATTAACTATGACAATTTATTACTTCATTACTAAAATGTTTTAAAATAAATATTTCATGGTGATTAAAAATGACAGCCAGATGATTAGATTAGTTTGAAGTTCTCACAGAAAGCACTGAAAGCACACTCAAAATATTCTATTTATATTGCATTAATAAGAAAAGGATATTGAAATACAGAGACTTGATTACTATGTATTTTAGAAATATGATATTCTATTCCTCATAGCTATCTTAGAATGCTTTGGTGGACACTATAATCCCTGATCTTAAAACCATTTGTGAAACTAATGTCTGGATGCAAAATCTAAATAAGAATAAAAGACGGTTTCCAAAATTCCAATCTGTAAGTAATGCTAAAAAATAACAAATAAATAAAAATTAGTCACATTACTTTTACATAAATAGTGCTTTTGATAAAAATGAAGCTTTATATTTTGTGTCTTATTTATCTGAGCATATTACATATTAAATAAAAATTGATTTTGCTGTGAAATTTTACTTTAGGGAATAATGTTATTATATTAGTTTTTGAGTAGTAATTAATGGAACTCTTCTTACCGGCTGAAGCATTTGCAACCATATTATTTCTATGGTATATATTCCTTGGCCAGTCAAATCACAAGGAATAAAAAAAAATCTCACCAGTAGCATTTGGTTGTGGTCTAAATTTGAAGCAGAACTTGCGAGACTATTGGATGAATAGAAAATATACTGAAGAAACAATGAAGACATTCAGTTTAGATGCAGATACAAAAAAAACCCTGGTATTTTATCCTTTAAATTCTTTGTGGAAAATAAACATGTAGGTTATAAAGGAATCCGCAGTACATTTTAAAATGGTCTTCAGAAGTCAGCAGACAGTTGTAATGGTAGAGTTGTTGCAAGTCTGACTGGGTAAACCATTTGGGAATAGAAATCATATAATGAGTAATAATCTTTCGAAATAATGAGCAAGATGACCTAATGAGACATTTCTGTTTCCAAAATCTATGAACCCCATAGGTTTTCATTGCACAAAGCAAGCATTTTGTCGGTAGGAGTTATATGGTGAAATCCCATGCATTGCTTTGAAATTCATGGACTAGTGGCCTAGCCAGCAGGGTAATGATGTGTAAAGACAATTGAAAGCCTAATAAAATTGGACTTCTGTGTATAATGGAAGTGAAATATAATTTTATTGTCCACTCTAAATTGTACATTGCTTAGAGATGGACCCATATACTGCCCATTTAGCTAAAAGATAATTCTTTTCTGGGATAAATAATTGTTTCATTGATCAATGTCCATCTTCATAATGGTTGTGAGTAAAAATAACAGAGATATTAATTCTTAACAGGTGATAGCAAAATTTAGTTGAGGAAAATGGTATACATGGTTTAGAAATTTCACTTTTAAAATATTTAATTTATCAAAGCTTAAATAGTAGAAATTACTTCTTATATGTATTTAATTCTCTGTCACTTAGACTATAACTTAAACTTAAATTTATTTTTGTGGACCTTGTATTATCTTCTTAAGAATCTATTTTTTCTGAGCCTTTTCATCCAGTAGTATGCTACTGTACTCAGTCTCAGCATTCAGAAATTTCTTCAGTTATCTATTAAAATACTTTCTTTAGTTACCAAATATTTTTATATCACATAAAAATTTTTCATAGGCACAACTCTTTCACAAAATAAGAATTTTTAAATTGTTCTTTTTACTTAATTTCAAACCTAGTTTGTAATTGCAAAAACAGTACAATTGTAAATACTATTATTGAAATTCAACATTTATTTATATTTTCCTCTACTACTATCTGGTTTATCATTCTATCATCAATCTATCTGTCTGTCTGTCTGTCTATCTATCATCTACCATCTATCTACTATCTTTCTATCATCTATCTATCTATCTATCTATCTATCTATCTATCTATCTATCTATCTATCTATCTATCTATCTATCTATCTATCTATCTATCTATCTATCTATCTATCTATCTATCTATCTATCTATCTATCTATCTATCTATCTATCTATCCATCCATCCATCCATCTATCTATCTATCTATCATCTATCTACGTGTCATCTATCACCATCATCTGGTCATCTATCTTTACACACACACACACACAGCTCTTAATATAGGTATATACATTTCTTAAACCATTTGCATATAAATTGGAGGTATAGAACCTCTTTACCATGAAATACTTTAGTATATATTTCTTAAGGAGGATATTCTCTTATGCAGCTACAGTATAAATTTCAAATAAGAATTTTTATATTGATATCCTTTTTATATTGATATTTTTATATTGATGTCTTTTTTATATTGATATCTTTTAATGAACTTGTTCCTCAGACTTGTTTGTCTTTTTTGACCCACATTTTGAAGAATAGTGGCCAAAATTTGTTCAATTTGGGTTTGTCTGTTTGTCTGTTTCTGTATTATGACTAGAATTCCACAAAATTTTTATATTCTACCTTACTCAATGCATGCTGTCAGAAGGATATGGTGTCTGTTCCAATATTAGAGATATTAACTTAACCATGTGGCTAAAGTCTTTTAAATTTAAGTTGTGAGTAGATATTTTGAGATTCTATAAATATCATGTTACTCATCAAACTTTTATCCACTATTTATAGTCTCCAATAATGATTTTCTAACTCCATAATCCCTTCTACATTTATTAGTGGGCATTCTACTCTAAGGAAGAAAATTTTCTTATCTGTCCTTTATTCATATAGATAGGTAGAGAGACACATAGATAGATCCACAGTATCATGGAATCTTATTTTATTCTATGAATAAAATCCATTGCTATAATTATATTATATTTCTTATATAATTATATAGTTGTTCCAACACTATTTGTTAAAATGATTTTCTTTTCTCTATTAAATTGCTTTGATGCCTTTGGTGCCTTACAGTTGACTATATATGGACAGGACTATTTCTCAAGTTACTATTCTGTTCCATTGTTCTTTCTATCTATCCTTATGCTAATACCATAATGTCTTAATTACTGAAGCTTCACACTGAGTCTTGGAATTACATTGCCTTTGATATTGTTATTTTTAAAGTCATTTGGAAATTTCAAGCATTTCCAAATATTTCTAGGTTCAGCTTGTGAGTTTCTGCAAAAAAAAAATTCTGCTGGAATTTTGACTAAGATTATGTTGAATCTATCAATCTATTTTGGGAGAACTGACATCCTAAGTCTTCCAATGCAAGAGAATGAAAGATTTTGTTTAAATCTTTTAAAATTATACTCAGAAATGTTCTTCATTTTTCCCTGTTGAAGTCTTACACATATTTTATAAACATTTTGTTTTTTCGTATTATTGTAAATTGGTTATTTCTGAAACTTTATTGACATTGTCTGCTGCTAACGTATAGAAGTACAATTAATTTTATATACTAACTACCTATTTGATTTTGCCAAATTGAATTAGCAATTCTGATAATTGCTTTGTTGGTTACTTAGGATTTAATATATAAATAATTATGTCATCTAAAAATATACTTCCTTTTTAATCTTCATGGTTTTTATTTTTCTTTTTGCACTAGACTAAACATCCAGTACAGTGTTGAATTGAAGTTTTTGAGTATGCATATCCTTACCATGTTACTGATTTAGGAGAAACACATTCAGCATTTTACCATTAAGTATGATATTAACTGCAGGTTTTTCATATATGCCTTTTATTAGATTGAAGAATTCTTCCCACCCCCATCCCCGCCCCTTCCTAGTGTGCTGGGAGTATTATTTTTTATTAATCATGAAACGATTTGGACTTTTATCAAATTATATTTGAGTATACATTGAGTTGGCCATATATATTTTCCCTTTATTCTGCAAATAAGGTGAGCTACATTTATTCTAAAATGTTGAATCATTTTAATCCTGAGATAAACCCCAATGATCATGGTTTGTAATCTTTTCACATATTGTCATAGCCAGAATAATACCCCAAAGATGTATGCATACTAATTCCTGAAATCTGTGAATATCTTATCCTATGTAGCAAAAGAGGCTTTGCAGATGTAATAACGTTAAGGATTTTGAGTTGGGTGAATTATTTTGGATCATCTGAGGGTGTTGGAGTAATTACAAAGGTCCTTCCTTATAAGAGGGAGATAGGAGGATTAGAGTTAGGGAAGGGAATGTGATTAAAGAAGCAAAGATCTGAGTAATATGGGGCCATGATCTAAGGAATATAGGCAGCCTCTAGCGGCTGAAA
>NW_006442512.1:9034574-9052708 GCF_000325575.1 Pteropus alecto | reverse complement strand
TTAGTAATTTATTGTAATAACAATGAGGAAAAAAACATATATTTTTAGATTTGATGTGCTACTATTTTGAAAAGGGTTTTTGCAATTAATATCTATACTTATAAGGGATATTGTTCTGTATGTTTTTACTTCTTATTACTTTGTTAGGTTTTAGTATTAAGGTTATGATGGCCTCACTAAGCAAATTTGGAAGGTTTTCTGCTTTTCTATTACCTGAAAGATTTAGTGCAAAGTTGATATAAATTTCTTTCTTAAATGTTTGATAGAGTTTATCAATAAAACATTTTGGCCTGAATTTTGTTTTGTTGGAATATTTTGAAAATAAATTTAATTTATTTAATACAGTGTTTTTCCAACTTAAAAAAGTTTTATTAAGGTATTAGTAATATACAAAAATGCATATATTTAATGCTTACATTTTAATAGTTTGAACATGTGCATACACCACTGATATTATCATAATCAAGGTACTAAACATATTCATCATGTCTAAAAATTTCCTTGTTTGTTCTGCTATGTGCTTTTTATTTTTTAATGGTAAGAACATTTAACTTGACGTTTATCCTCTTGTTATGTTATATTTGAAATGTACAATACTGCATTAGATACTATGTTGAACAGCTGACCTTTGAGGCTTATTCATCTTGCATAACTGAAACTTTATACCTATCGAGCAACAATTCCCCATTTCCCATTCCGCCAAGCCACTGGCAACTACCATTTATTATCTGCTTCTATGAGTTTGACTATCATAGGTATATAAGTGGAATCATATAGTATTTGTCCTTCCGCTACTATCTTATTTCACTTAGCATAAGATCCTCAAGGTTCATCCATGTTGTCTTAAATAACTTTATCACACGTAAGAATCATCTTTAGGACTTTTAGAACACAGGCTGGTTAAGTCCCACTCCCATAGTTTCTGATTTAGTAGAGCTAGGATGGGGCCTGAGAATTTACATTTCTAACATATACTTAGGTGATATTATTGTTCCTAGTCCAGTGACTACACTTTGAGAAATTCAACTTTAAAATTTTAGGGCTTTTTGGTAAATTGTGTTTTTCAAAGAATTTGTTCTTTCATGATTCTTGTCAAACTTATTGGCATAAAGTAGTTAATTATGTTTCCTCATTACCTCTGTTGTCCATAAAATTTGCAATGATATCCTAATTTCCGATAAAGGTAATTTTAATTTTCATCCTCTAGTTTTTAGTCAGTCTTGCTAGGAGCTTATCAATTTTATTATTCTATTCAAAGAACCAACTTTTGGTCTTGTTGATTATCTTTATTATTTCTTATCTTTATTATTTCTTCTTGGACTAATTTTTATTTTCTTACCTAGCCTTTTCTTGCTTCTGAAGGTAGAAACCTAGACCATAGATATTAGACTTTTTTTCTTTTTATTAAATTTATTGTGCTGATATTGGTCAATAAAATTATATAGATTTTAAGAGTAAAATTTAATAAAAACCTCATCTGTATATTGTATTGTGTGTTCACCACCCAAAGTCAAATCTCTTTCTGCCACCATATATTTGATCCTCTTTACCCTTATCTACCTCCTCCCACTCCCTCCTTTCCCTCTGGTAACCACTAAACTATTGTCTGTGTCTATGAGGTTTTGTTTTGTTTCTTTGTCTTATTTGTTGCTTTCAGTTTTATATTCCACATATGAGTGAAATCATATGGTTCTCAGCTTTTTCTGTCTTATTTTGCTTAGCATGATTATCTCGAGATCCACCCATGTTGTTACAAATGACAATATTTCTTTACTTATGGCTGAGTAACATTTCATTGTATATATGTACCACATCTTTATCCAATAATCATCGGAAGACACTTGGGTTGTTTTCATGTTTTCACTACCATGGATAATGCTGCAATGAACATAGAGGTACATATATCTTTACAAATAAATGTTTTCAAATTTTTCAGGTAGATACCCAGAAGAAGGATTGCTGAGTCATATGGCAGATCTATTCTTAATTGTTTTGTGGAACTGCTGCACTATTTTCCATTGTGGCTGTACCAATTTACATTTCCACTGGTTGTGAATAAGAGTTACTTTTTCTCCACATTCTATCCAACACTTGTTATTTCTTGTCTTATTGAGGTAACATCTCATTGTGGTTTTGATTTGCATTTCTCTAAATGTCTGTTAGCCATTTGTATGTCTTCTTGGGAGACGTCATTTCAGGTCCTCTGACCATTTTTTTAATTAAATTTTGTTGTTGTTGTTGAATTGTATGAGTTCTTTATATATTTTGGATATTAGCCCCTTATCAGAAATGTTGTTTGCAAATATCTTCTCCCATTCATTTGGTTATCCCTTTGTTTTATGAATGATTTCTTAGGCTGTGTGGTAGCTTTTTAGTTTGATGTAGTCCTATTTATTTTTGCTTTTACTTTCTTTGCCTTTGATGTCAAATTCATAAAATCCTTTCTAAGGCCAAGGTCCATGATTTTAGTACTTTTGTTTTCTTCTATTCAATTTATTGTTTCAAGGTCTTGTATTTAGGCCTTCGATTCATATTTGCCCATATATTTGTGAGTATATTTCTGAGCTCTCAAATCCATTCCATTGGTCTGAGTGTCTGTTTTTCTGCTAATACCATGCTGTTTTGGTTATCATTGCATTGTAGGATATAATTTGAAGTCAGGCAGTGTAATATGTCTGGCTTTATTATTTTTCTCAGGATTGCTTTGGCTATTTGGAGTCTTTTGTGATTCCATAAAAAGCAGTTGCAAAAGGAATTTTTTTTTCATTTCTTTTTCTGAAATTTCATTGTTGTATATAGGAACACAATGAATTTTTGTACATTGATTTTGTACCTTGCAACTTTACTGTATTTGTTTACTGTTTCTAATAGGCTTTTTTGGTGTACTCTTTAGGGTTTTCTACATGAAGAATCATGTCATCTGCAAAAAGCGATGATTTGACTTCATTCTCAATTTGAATGCCTTTTATTTCTTTCTCTTTCCTGACTGCTCTAACGAGGACTTTCAATACTATATTGAATAAGAGTGGTAAGAGAGGGTATCCTTGTTTTATTTCTAATCTTAGAGGAAAAGGTTTCAGTTTTTCACCAGTAAGTATATTAGCTGAGGGTTTGTCATATATAGCCTTTATTATGTTGAAGTACTTTTCTTCTATACCTATTTAATTGTTTTAATCATAAATGCATGCTGTCTTGTGAAAGGCTTTTTCTGCATTGATTAATATGATCAAATGATTCTTACCCTTTATTTTGTTTATGTGATGTATCACATTAATTGATTTGCATATGTTAAACTGTCTTTGTGTTCCTGGAATAAAGCCCACTTGATCATGACATATAATGTTTTTAATGTATTGTTGTATTTTATTTGCTAATATTTTGTTTAGGATTTTTGCATCTGTGTTCATCAGAGATATTGGTTTATAGTTTTCTTTTTTGTGAGTTATCTTTACCAGGTTTTGGTTTCAGGGTAATGTTGGCCTCATAAAATATGTTAGGAAATATTGCTTCTTCAGTTTTGTGGAAAAGTTTGAGAAGAATAGGCATTAAATCAACTGAATGTTTGATAAAATTCACTGGTAAAACCATCTGCTCCTGGACTTTACTTTTTGAGAAGTTTTTGATGATTGTTTTCATTTCCTTACTGTTGATCAGTCTATTAGATTTTCTAGTTCTTTGTAATAGTATGTAGTCATATAGTCTTACATAGTATTCTTGTATGATCTTTTGTATTTTTGTGGTGTTGGTCATAATTTCTCTTTCATTTCTGATTTTGTTTATTTGTGTCCTTTTTTTTTTCTCTTAGTGAGTCTACCCAGTGGTTTGTCAATTTTATTGATCTTTTCAAAGAACCAGCTCTTTGTTGCATTAATTTTTTTCTATTTTTGTTCTCAGTTTTATTTAATTCTGCTTTAATTTGTATTATTTTCTTCTGCTGACTGGGCTTCATTTGTTCTTATTCTTATAGTTCTTTAAGATGAATGTTAGGTTGTTTGTTTGGGATTTTTCTTGAACTTTCCTCTTATTATCACTTTTACTGTGTCTCAAAAGTTTTGATGTGTTGTATTTTCAATCTCATTTGTTTCTATGCATCTCTTGATCTCTCTTTTTATTTCTTCTATGACCCAGTCATTCAGTAGCATTTTGTTTAATCTGTACATATTTGTAGTTTTCCCACTTTCTTTTTGGAGTTGATCTCCAGTTTCAAAGCATTGTGGTAGAAGAAGATGATTGGTATGATTTCAATCTTCTTAAATTTGTTGAGGCTAGTTTTGTGTCCCAACATATGGACTATCCTTGAGAATGTTCCATGTGCTGTAGAGAAGAATATATAATCTGGTATTTGGGATAAAAGGCTCTATAAATGTTATGTTCAGTTGGTCTAATGTGTCATTTAAGGCTGATATTTCCTTATTGATTTTCTGTTTGGATGATATATACATACCTGTCAATGGGATATTTAGGTTCCCTATGATAATTGTGTTATTGCCAATTTCTTCCTTTAGTTCTGTTAGTAGTTGCTTTATATATTTTGGTGCTCCCTGATTAGGAACATATATATTGATAAATGTTATGTCTTCTTGATGTCTTTATATATTGATAAGTATTATGAAGTATCCATCTTTGTCTCTTGTTAAGCTTTTTATCTTGAAGACTATTTTATCAGATATAAATACAGCTATATCCACTTTTTCCTATATGCCATTTGCTCGAAGTACCGTTTTTCCCCCTTTCACTTTGAGTTTATATTTGTGCTTCCAGCTAAGATGTGCCTCTTGAAGGCAGCATATGGTTGGGTTTAATCTTTTGATCCAATCTGCTACTTTGTACCTTTTTTATTGGTGAGTTCAGTACATTTACATTTAAGGTGATTACATGTGAGGATTTTCTGTAGCCATTTTATCTTGTTTTCTGGTAGCTCAGAGTCTCCACTGTTTCTTTGCCCTGTGTTTCTATTTATTATTTTAGTTTGGTGTGGTATTCTATGATTTTTCTCTCTATTCCCTTTTGTTTTATGTTATGTGTTTTATGTTATATGTTATGTTATATTCTGATTTTGTGTGTGTGTGATTACCATTAAGTTTATGTAAAAATACTTTCTCATATAGAGTAGTCCTTTTTCTTCTGCATGCATCTTATCTCAATTCTCCTATGCAAGATCAGAACTTTACCCCCTCATCTTCTCTGTTTTTGTTGTCACAAATTATCTCTATTTATGCTGTGAGTCTATTTCCAAGTTGCAGTAGCTTGTCTTCTCTTTTTAAAATATTTTTCTTCCTTTAATTATTATGTAATATTTAAGTATATGATACCCTATAAGAGTTGCAATTTTCTGTTTCTGTCTGTTTGTTAGTCACCTTACTCATAGTTTTGTATCTTTTTGTTTTGTTTCAGGTAGAATGACCCCCTTCAGTATTTTCTGTAAAGGAGGCCTTGAGGTGGAAAATTCCCTTCTTCTGTGTGTCTGGAAACATCTTTATTTCTCCTTCATACCTAAAGGAGAATTTTGCTGGATATATTATTCTTGGTTGGTAATTTCTATCTTTGAATAGTTTAAATATTTGCTTCCAGTCTCTCCTAGCTTGTAGAATTTCTGCTGAAAAATCTGATTATAATCTAATTGGATTTCTTTTATAGGTTAGCATCTTCTTTTTTCTGACTGCCTTGAGAATTCTTTCTTTGTCATTAATTTTTGACAGTTTTAACATAATGCGCCTTGGAAAAGGCCTTTTTGGATTGAGATAATTAAGTGTTCTGTTTGCTTCTTGGATTCAAGGATCCATTTCTTTTTATAGGTTTATAAAGTGCTTATCGACTATTTGTTTGAATAGGCTCTTTGTTCCCTTCTCCCTCTCTTCTCCTCTGGTATACCCATTATTCTTATATTGCTCTTTCTGATGAAGTCAGTTCCTGTAGAGCTCTTTCATATTTTTTCACTCTCAAGTCTCTCTCTTTTTCTATCTGCATCATTTCCAGATTCCTTTCTTAGATATCATTAATTCTTGTCTAGTCTGCTCTATTTCCTAAGCTCTCTATTTCATTCTTAATGTCTTTTATTGAGTTCTTCAGCTCTAGACTTTCTATTTGGTTCTTTTTTTAAAGTTTTAATCTCTTTGGTAAAGTATTCCCTTGATTTTATTTCTGACTTTATTAAACTGACTATCTGAGTTTTCTTGTATCTCATTGAGTTTTTTTTTTTTTTCTCAGAATTGCAATCTTGAATTCTCTGTCATTTAAATCACGTATTTCCATGTCTTTAAATTTATTTTTGGAGATTTTTCATATTTTTTCTGAGCAGCCTTGTTACCTTGGTCGTTCTTGATATTTGATGAATTATTTCTCTGCCTAAAGGTTTATGGGAATGAACTCCGCTTTTTCAAAAAAATATTATATTATGGGTGATATCCGTTTAACAGGTTGATAAAAGAGGTTTTTGTTTTGTTTTCTAGTAGGTGGCACCTGAAGAGAATACAAACCTTTTGCAGTGCTCAGGCTTCTTGGATCTCTACTGGGTGGTGGAAAATGCCTTGCATTCCCTGGAAAGGTGGGTGTCTCCTCTGTGACCAGGTTGCCTCAGTCTCAAGGCTCCACCCCCATGGGATAATGTGGTGGGCAATGGGGTTCTGAGATCCTGAAGTCCCAGTGCTGCCCCAGCAGCCAGATTCAGGGTTGCATGCCTAAAGTGTCCCAAGAGTGCTCACTAGAATTGGTCTCGATGGGTGGGAGTGGAATGGGTTGTGAGAGGTCCCTGATGTGTTTGTGGCTTTGTTCTCCTCCCAATAATTTCTACCGCCAGACCTCAGCTGTCTCACCTGTTTCTCCATCCCTGGCACTGGATTAGCTGCAGTGTGCATCTGCTTCTCAGGAGCTGTCCCTTCAATTCTCGGGGCTGTAGGCACTATGCCTTGTAGCCCGACGCTTGTTGCTATAGTTTCTTCTTGGGCCCACCGCTCGCTCTGGGAGCATGGGTGGAGGCAGCTAGGCTCTGTGGCTTTATTTTCAGCCTGGTAGTGGTGGCTGCTAGAACACAGCACTTCTGTATTCTGTTCTCTGCCTTGATAGATTTCTGGGTTCACCTGTATTATATGCTAATCACTCAGACAGAAATGCTCCAGGATACAGAGAGCATGGTGCAACCTGATTCCAAAATTTGTATTGCTCTTGTCATATATAATACATCTATATATAATATAAACTTTCCAATATAGTAGTATGTGTGTGTTGTATATATGTTGGAATACACATATTCTAATAGTCATATATCTTGTTAAGGAAATTAAAATAAAAATATTATATGCTCTTTTATTATCCACATATTTACCATTTCTGATGTTTTTATTTCCTGTACATTCAAATTTGCATCTAGTATCATTTCTATCCAGCCAGAATTCTAAAACTTTCTTTAGAACTTTTTTTTAGTGTAGATCTGCTGACAATGAATTACCTTAGCGTTCTTTAATCTGAAAATGTTCTTATTTGAGCTTCTTTTTTGAAGAATATTTTTACTGGATATAGAATTCTGGGTTGACAGTATATCCTTTTAGGACAGAAATATGATATTTCATTGCATCTGGCTTTTATTATTTCTTTTTTGAGTCAACCATCACTCATGTTTTTGTAAGTGTAGATTTTTCTTGTTTTTATACCTATTTTCAAGATTGTCTGTTTATCTTTAGCCTTAGCAGTTTGATTCTGTTGCATTTAGGTAAGATGTTTTTTGATTTATTCTGCTTGAAGTTTGTTGGGCTACTTAAACTGGCAAGATTATTTGCACTGCATTTGAGAAGCTTTCAGTCATCGTTTCTTCAAAAAAAATATATATATAACTTTTATTCCTTCTCTCTCCCTCTCGAACTACAATTACATTTATACTAGACTGCTTGATATCATGCCATAGGTGACTGAGTCTCTATTTATATTCAATCTTTTTCTCATTGTTCTTTAAATAATATAATTTCTATTGAACTATTAGTTCACTTATTTTTTCTTATGTCATTTCTAATGTGGTGTTAGGCTCATCTAGTATCAGATATTATATAGAAATAATTCTAAAATTTTGAATTTTTAACAGGTTGATAAAAAGAGGTTTTTGTTTTGTTTTCCGGTAGGTGGCTCTGCTTAAATGTCCTATATATTCATTCATTATGACCATATTTTTTTAAGTCTTTGATATATTTAAATTTCTGCATTATAGACTTTGTCTACTAACTCCAACATCTGAGTCATAATCATTTTCAATTGCCAACTTTTTCTCAACATTTGGATAATATTTTTTTTCTGACCCTTAGTGTATTTTATAATGTTTGAGGGTTTGCTGGAACTTGTAGATGAAACATTGCAAGGAATATAAATTATGTTATCTCTTTCTAAAATTTGTTAAGCCAGTTGCAGATTAATTTTTCCTGGCTTGGTCTTATTCTTTGTTAGGATAGGTCTATTGTTTTAAATCGAGTCCTAATGGGTGCCCTTACTCTAGGATATGGTTATTTTCTAAGAAGTAGCATTCACTGAGTCTCAACTGAATATCTAAGGTGCTTAGTAAAGACTGTCAACTTTGGATAGACTAGAACTCTAACATCTTCCAGAACTGCTTGACCTCTGATACCTCTAGTTTTGTTTGTATATGTACTAGCCCTGCTACAGCAAAGCACCTGCAGTGATTACCCCATGTAGTCAAATGAATGTTCCAGTCCTGTCTTCCAAATCTAGTCATTCAACAAATCTGAGACTTCTATCATAGATTCTTCATCTCATTGAGACTTCTGATCAGCTCAGCTCCACTTCTCAGCTCCTTAGAAGGAAAGTGCCCTCACAGAGAAAACTAGGGTGATTATGGGAAAATCATAGGGATCACAGTTTTGTGTGTTTTACTTCTTTCAAATATGATAGTCCTGTGCTGTTTGTTGTCCAATGCTTACTGCAATGTTGTCCAAACAGTTACTTCACACATGTTTTCCATTTTAATAATTTTTTCATGGATGAGATAGTTCAGTATTAACTATTTTGTCATGGTTAGGAGCAAAAGTCAAGTAAGAATTTTTTAAATAGTTTTTTTTTCAATTACAGTCAACATACAATATTATGTTACTTTCAGGTGTACTTTGTAGTGATTAGACATTTATATAACTAATTGATCATCCTGATAAATCTAGGACCCATCTGACACCATACATACTTATTACAATATTACTGACTCTATTCCTTATACTACACTTATATCCCCATGACTATTTTGTAATCATCAATTTATACTTCTTAATCTCTCCCTTTTTCACCCATTCCTTCCAACCCCCCATCGTCTGCCAACCATCACTTTGTTTTCTGTATCTATGAGTTTCTTTCCTTTTTCTTTATTTATTTTGTTCTTTGGATGCCACATATAAAGAAATCATATGGCATTTTTCTTTCTCTGCCTGACTTGCTCCTCTCAGCACAATATTCTATAGTTCCATCCATGCTGCCAATGATAAGATTTCATTCTTTTTATGGCTGAGTAATATTCCACCTCTTCTTTATCCATTTCTCAATTGATGAACACCCAGGTTGCCTCCATATAATGTAAATAATGCCGCAATGAACATATGGAAGCACATGTTCCTTCAAAGTAGTGTTTTGTATTTCTTCAAATAAATGCCCAGAAGTGAGATTACTGGGTCCTTCTTTGTCTCTTGTTATAGCCTTTGTTTTAAAGTCTATTTTGCCTAGTTTAGGTACTGCTACCCCAGCTTTTTGTTTGTTTGAATCCATTTTGATGAAATATCTTTTTTCATCCCTTTACTTTCAGTCTATGTGTGTCTTTACAACTTAAGTAAATCTCTTGTCGGCAGCATATATAAGGATCTTGTTTTCTTATTCTTTTAGCTACATTATCTTTTGACTGGAGTATATAACCCACTGACATTTAAAGTAATTGTTGATAGATATGTAGTTATTGCCATTTTATTACTTGCATTTTTTATCTTTTCTTTCCTTCTTCTTAAAGAAGCCCCTTAACATTTCTTGCATACTAGTTTGGTGGCCATGAACTTCTTTAGCTTTTACTTATCTAGTAAGCTCTTTATCTGTCCTTTGATTCTAAATAATAGCTTTGCTGAGTAGAGTCATCTTGGTTGCAGGTCCTTGCTTTTCATCATTTTGAATATTTTATGTCAATTCCTTCTGGATTGCAAAGTTTCTGTCGAGAAATCAACTGACAATCTTATGGGAGCTCCATTGTAGGTAAATAACTGTTTTTGTTGTTGTTGTTGTTGTTTGTTTGTTTTTCTGCTTTTAAGATTCTCTCCTTGTCTTTAACCTTTGGCATTTTAATTATAGTGTGTCTTTTTGCGTGGAGCTCTTTGGGTTCATCCTGTTTGGGACAATCTGCACTTCTTGGGCTTGTATGTCTGTTTCCTTCACCAGGTTAGAGAAGTTTTCAGTCATTATTTCTTCAAATAGGTTTTTAATTCTTTGCTGTCTCTCTTCTCTTTCTGACTGGGTGTTTTCTGTTACCTTATATTCTAAATCAGTGATTTGATCCTCTACTTCATCTAATCTATTGTTGATTCCCTCTGATGTATTCTTTATTTCAATTATTGTAGTCTTCTTTTCTGATTGGTTCTTTTTTATGTTTTTCTATCTCCATTTTCATGTTTTCTGTTTCCTTGCTGAAGTTCTCATTGAGTTCATCTACTCTTCCCCTAAGTTCATTGAGCATCCTAACAACCAGTGGTTTGAACTCTGCATCTGATAGATTGCTTATCTCCATTTTGTTTAGTTCTGTATCTTAAGCTTTGTTCTGTTCTTTCATTTGGGACATGTTTTCTTTGTCTCCCCATTCTTGCTGCCTCTCTGTGTTTGTTTATATGTACTAGATAGAGCTCCTACATCTCCCAGTCTTAGTAGAGTGGCCTTATGTAGCAGGTGATGTGTGGGGCCAATGGCATAGTCTCCTGGTCTCCTGAGCTGAGTGCTCCAGATGTGTTCCTGTGTGGGTTGTTCATGCCTTCCTGCTGTAGTTGAGCCTTGGTTGCTATTTGCATGTCAGTGGGACTAACTGGCCCTCAGGCTGATTGGTTGTAAGGATTGGTCTGTGACTACAGTGAAAGTGCTATTGTGCAGGGGCTGACCCTATGGAGCAGAATTAAGTTTAGCAAGGCTCTGGTGCCTGCCCAATCTGTCCTTTGGCTGTGCTGCCTGTGGATGAGGCCCAGAGGAGGGGGTGCTCTGGCTAGGCCCAAAACCAGCCACTGATTCTGGAGACTTTTGGGAGGCATCCTGCCGCAGGCCAAGTTCGGCTTCCATCTCTACCCTGCCTGGGGTCCCTGGCATAAGTCCAGAGCAATTTACAGATGTCTTTCACCTGCAGTGTACCTGGGAGAGGCCAAGCCTCGAACTAAGGCCAGCTGTCACCAATGATAGACTTAGGTCTGCTCAGCAAGAGGTAGGAGGAACATGGCTCTGGTGCCTGCCCAATCTGTCCTTTGGCTGTGCTGCCTGTGGATGAGGCCCAGAGGAGGGGGTGCTCTGGCCAAATGCTGCTTGTTTGGGGTTTGTGAATCTAAGAGGTTTTATGAAAGTCTGTAGCATGAGCTAAGACAGGTAGGCTATTTGTATAGAAAACCCACTAGGAGTGGCTTGGGTGGACCCAAAAGTTCCAATAAGGATTTTTAAACAATTGGCTTATGAAAGAGTATATTGATTATTTGTTAATATGAAAGCAGTGCCTTTTGGATATAATGATTTTTAAATATATGTTTATTGACTACAAACACTAAATAACTACAATTCCAATATAAATAGGTTAGAGGAAGAAAGGGAATGATTTATTTCTACTCTGGCTTATTCAAACTCAAAAATTTCAAAAATACTGAACTCAAACTTTCCTTGATGTCTTTCTTTCTTTCCTTTTTTTTTTTTTTTTGTTAGAAGGTACTATTTATTATGTGCTCTTCAGTGTAGCAAAAACAGGTGATACTAGCATACTTCTTGCTTCACTTAGCCAGCAACATATTTCAGGAAGGTATCATGCCACTTCGTTTGCACAGAATCACTTGGATTACAATCACACAAACAGAGTACCTCAAGTTTGTATTCCTGTTATAAACTTGGATTTATTCAGATGATATTAGTACTTAAGCGCTAATGCATTCCATTTAGAAACTACTGCCATTTAAATATTCAAATAGATACTCTACACATCCATCAAACCATTAAGTAATATTCTTTTCCTTTACTGCTTTTTCTTGTGGGCTGTTACCTTTCAACTATGTGCCAAATTAATCATCGAAATACTTATTAGATGGATTATTAAATTTTATTATACTCTTTTTAAAAACAAGCATTGTATTAGCCTAGATTTTTTACAGATAATAATTATAAATCCTTTATTGGAATACTGTATTTCTAATTGATAAATTATAATTACAATTAGTGACTTAAAAAAAAACTAAAAAAAAGCAGTAAAATTAATCACTTATATGATGTCTTCTGTGGAATTCACAAGTCTATTTTGATACTTTATACTAAAGATATGTGGGTGAAATATTGGCAACTAGAGGCATTCATGAACATTCGACTCAGTGCAACATGGAGATCAGATGTTCTTACAGGTTTAGATGTCTGTCAAAAGAACACTTAATAAAAATTGTCAATTATGGATTTGTCTTCTGCCTCCTATTTAGATTATATTAGATCAGCTCTTCTAGTATGTTATGATCATTTCTAAAGTGTATGTGAAGAATATCGAAATTGATGATAATCATGATGCTTACATTTGTGAATCAATAAATCAGGGTATATTCAAAGTTATTCCTATAATAACACTTTCAGTCATTTACATTCACATGTGAATTCTTAAATGGTAAAGAAGGAAAGAATTATAGCTAGTGGCCCAAGTTTACTCATAATCTTGTCAGCCATGAGAACATATCCTCTATGTAAGTGTCATCAATTAAATGCTTCAGCAGATAAGTATATATTTTAAAGGTTACATTCTATGGTGAGATCTTTGTTTACAAGGATGTTTTTATTTATTTTTGAATCTTTAGTGCTTGGTACATAGTATTCATTCAATTATTTTTTGAATGGATGGATGTGCATATGAACAAACAGATATAAATGCACTCAGGATTTCTGTATTAAATGAAAACTGTTTTAAATGAGAACTGTTTATATATTTTATTGATTTATAGCTTATAAAGTAATTTGTGGTCAGGAAAAAGTGTTTCAAATGGGCATTTATCTTGAAGCTTAATTACCCATGTTTCTGTGCTTTTGACTAAGTTTACAACAAAATAAATAGTCTTTGGAGCATCTTGTTTAAAGCTCAATGAATACGCACCCAGCAGGTTACTCTGTATTGAGTATTACCTACCAATTTGAAGTGGTTGATTGGCTATATTGGATATATCATATCATCAATACCCTGATGAAACAAGCGACAAATGCTAATGTCTATAAAACATACTTTTTCAAAAAATGTGAAACCTGATTTCATAATGAGACATGGTTTGTTGATCTAAACTAGACTTTTGTATAGAAGTTCTTATTTTAAAAAAGATCTCTTGCAATCTGTAAAGACATTGGTTGTCTCTGTCTAGCAAATGGGCAGGATATTTTGGTCATTTTAGAATAAAAGAAGTTGAAACAATATTTGTTTATATACCTAATATAAATCTGAACTGTGTGGCTCTGATTTCATAAAAAATATTATTCTTTCTAAATAATTACTATATTTTAAAGGCTGCACGAAAGCTATAGATACTTAATTGGTAATTTGTCTTAGCTAACACATTCATCTGAGGTAACATTCTTTCAGTTTGTGTGACACTTTTTGTTTAACTTTGGATTTTTTGTTGTTGTTACCAATGTGATTCCTTGTATCTCCAACTCAAAGGAATCAATTTCTCAAAAGTTATTTATTGATTTGTAAAATAATGCTGAAATTAAAGTAAATATTATAATTTTGAATAACATTTTAAATGTATTGGTAAATAAAATTCAGTGTGAATACAGAATATTAATTTAAATTAACCTTTATTTAATATTTTAGTGTGTTAATTTTGCACAAGTAATCCAAACAGAAATGTGAACTAGATAGTATAATTAATGTAGTCACATTTAACAGCTACAGTAGTTACTGAGCACGCACCATGCATCACGCATTGTATTGGATACTAGAGATACAGCAATGACAAAATAGTTCCAACACTTAGGAAGCTTCTATTCTAGTTGTGAAATATATACATTTAAAAATATTTAAAAATATATTTATATTTTAGATGGTAATAATGACTATGAAAGAGATTAAAATAGAATAAAGGAAATGATAAGTTATGGAAGGTGATGGATGGGAAGTGCATTTTATATAGAATGGCCAGGGAAGCCTCCCTGCTCATGTGACACTGGAGCAGACAACAAAAGGAAGAGGGTAAACATTGGAAAGAAGAAATTTCCATGTAGAGGGAAAAGCAAAAACAGAAAAGGGATGAATATAGCTGGAGTTTAGTCTGGAAAACGGACTTTAAATAATAACAATCAAATAGTTAATTGCAATTGTACTGACTATTATGAGAGACTAACATAGCATACAAATAAAGAATATGTAACCTATGCTTGAATATTATGAAAAACTACCAAAGAAAGTAACTTTGGAAGTGTAAGGAGGGGTTAACCATATGATGGGTTTGGGGGAAAAGGGTGATTTTTCTTGAAAGAGGAAACAGTTTGTGTTAAGATCTAAGGTTGAAAAGATTTGGGAGAATCCTTTTATAGTTTGTACATGGTGTGGGAAGGAGAAAGTGAAAGTATATGAGATTGGAATATAAAGGGGGAATTAGATCTATAGGATCTAATTAAGGATCTGAGCTTTTTCTTAAGGGAAGCCATTGGTTTAAATGAGAAAGAAGAAAGTGACACGAATAGAGTTGAATTTTTTAAGCAACGTACTGAAGACTTATGGGAGGGTCCTTTGAAAGAAATCATTAGAGTTCTTGATCTTGGAAGTAACATGGTGAAACTAGAGGCATAGAAAAACACAGTAATAAATTTGGGAGCTCTTTTTTAAAGTATTAGTTTTTAAAGTTGACTATTTGGCTAGTAACAATATATAGGCATGTTAATTCTTTATAGTAGTGAAATAGTCTGTAAAACTTTGACCACAAGCCAAATTATGTCTTAGGAAGAGAGATTTCCCCATTTTTGCATGTATATGTTTGAGGAATTATAATAATGAAGAACTTGAATTTACTTGCATGAAGTTTAGATGACAGTCAGCATGAAATTCTTTAGAGTCCTTTAAGAAAGTGGGTTCTGAGAAAGAAGAATGGGCACTGGAAAGCAATCATGGTCCAGGAGAATGAAGAGTAGCCATAGAAGAAAACAGAGTCCCTGAAAATTTAGAAAGAAATCAGATTGTGAACTGTCACAATGACATAAAAGTAGAAATTTTAAGAAGAAAAAAGAACTCTTCATTGCTGAATGCTGAAGAGAGGGCAAAAAGTGAACAAATGAGAAAATCTCTGTTGATATTTCAGAGAATTACAAATTTAGGGAAGACATAAAAGATAATTTTGAAGTCTTATGGAAATGATTTTTAAAAGTAGACAGAATTACAATACAATATGCTAATCATATTTTGTTTAAGGATTTCTTTACTTTTAAATTCATAAAAAACTTTACCTTGAGACTTAGTTTTTCTTAATAAATGTTATTTTAAAAGTAAAAAAAAATGTATAAGTTGACTCTATTAGTGGTGAAACTGAAACTGAAAAGAGTATTAAAAATATTGTTCATCAAAATGTAGTTCAACTTCTCTTATTTAAACATACTAATTTCTAGGCCGGATAGAAAGCTTTGCAATTCCATCTGAAGTTCTGATGTGTACCCAGAAAATGAGGTACACCAGGACTAAGTCCATTTCTCAAGTCATATCACTCAGTATAGAGTCAAAGTTATGCCATACATGCTTTGCTATGGAAAGGAAGGCACATCCTTTTGACTAACTCATTTCTATTTAGACATGTAGAAACATGCCTCAAAAATTTAAAAAAATGGTACATCATGTAAAATTCTTTATTACTATTCTCTTTTATTAACCTATTATATATACATTGTTCTAGTCTATTAATCTAAAAGAATATACTTTATTAATAAAATATTCTATTATTTAAGATAGAAACATCCTTATATGTAAGTGAAAATAAAGTGCCTACTAGAAATATTTTCAGAGATAATAAAAGGCTCAATTCTCCACAATTTGTTGTTTTGTATGAAGAATTTAGGCCTTTCAAAAGTTAAATAAGATGCAATCTGGTTCATTTGAAATAGCCAATACTTAGAAAACATAGGTTCAATGAGGAGCTTTACTATTCACTAGCTAATTTCCTTATGCAAGTCAATCACTCTGAGTTTTCATCTTGTTCTAAAACATTAAAATGGTATAAATGTGTAAGAAGATGATGGTAGTTACTCTAAAGATATGTCTCTAAAAAGCTAAATATGTCAATATTAGACCTAGTATGGGAGGTGGGAATAGGATAAGAGTTTCTCTCAATCATTTTCAAAAACTTGGCATATTTTGGAACCTTACATGATTCAAAGATGAAAGACCCAGATCAGAGAAATGACTTGTAGAGTTACTTTCCCTCTGGTTCTAGTTTAATGAAGAAAAAGCTCTATGATTGTCAAGAGGATGCACTCTCTTTCCCAGAATGGGGAGATTAAGAAAGAAACTGAAATGACCTACAAGTCTGCACAGCCTTGTCAGAGTTGGTAAATCTAGATAAGTGATACTGATGATTTTGGTTTGTGAATTGGGAGCTGTTATGAACAGCACCATGCAGATAGGCCCACACTGAACAGTGGGTGACAAACATGTTTGCTCCTTTTTCTATCTAAATTGTTTCCAAGATTTATTACTGTAGGATAATGAGCAGCTATGTAGAGTTCAGTGGTTTTACATCCCTTCAGGAATTGTAAACAGCTGAAGTCCTTAAAATCTGAGTGGCAATAAATGTATCTGCAAATTTCCCTCTGCCTCCATACTGGTCAGTTTTTCTTTATATCAAAAATATCCTTTCCCTTACTCATCCTCCTTTGATTTAGTCTCCCACCATCCATTCAGTCCTTTTCAAAGTTCTTGAAAAATAGCCTGAAACTGACATTTATTCAACTTACTGGTTATTTTAAAAAATTCTTTCAATTTGACATTTTCTCAAATTTAATTTAAGAATCTTGTCAGTTATCTTTGTTCTCTCTATAGCATTTGCCACAGACTATCTTTTCTCTCTTGAAATTCTTTCCTCTTAACCTCCCACATATTCTGCTTCTTTTTATTCTCCAACCTGTCTGAAGCTTCTAGTCTGTGTCTTGTTTACTCAGTCTTGACAGTCCTCATGTTTCCTATATTTATTTATGTTATAGTTTGCTTAACTTTTATTTATATGTTTCAACTATAACCTCTCTAAAGATTACTTCTTAGTATATACCTCAGATTTTCTCAGGGTATGTGATTACTGAAAAATTAAAAATTAAAGAAATGTATTTTGGAAGTGATTTGCAACCTGAGTAGAGAATTTGTCAAAACCAGAAACTTGAGCTGAAAGTCAAAATCCTTTATCTTGAAATTATAGAACATTCGCTTAATGGCCAGTGTTTTTTTTTTTTTTCCTTTCCACAGCATAGAAATATTTTTATTTAGAGTGATATATTAAATTATTTTCTGATTATTAATGTAATGGACATTCAGGATATAAATATGAAAATATAAAGACTAAAATTAAAAGACCAAATGTATTAGATAGTATTAAACATTTGACTCTGTGATAATCATTTTATGAAAAATTTTATATGCATTTATTTATTTCTCACAACACTACAAAGGATATATTAATATTATTTTTATTTTATTGAAAAAAACAAGAGAGGATGTTTGCCTTAGTTCACACAGCTATTTAGGTGTAGACACGGGAGATATATCTATATCAATCTCTCTCTCTCTCTCTCTTTCTCTTTCTCTCTCTTTCTCTCTTTCTCTCTCTCTCTCTCTCTCTCTATCTCTATCATCTATCTCTATCTCTACCTCTATCTACATATATGTGTATGTTTATAAATGATATATATATATCATTTATAAACATACACATATATGTATA
>NW_006442512.1:8973753-9034487 GCF_000325575.1 Pteropus alecto | reverse complement strand
CAGTTCTTCTGTGCTTAGGACTCTTCAGGGGAAAATGTCTATCTATTCTCTATCTGTCTGTCTGTCTGTCTATCTATCTATCTATCTATCTATCTATCTCTATCATCTCTATCTCTATCTCTATCTATCTATATCTATCTATATCATCTATATCTATCTCTATCTATCTATATGTCTAATCTATTTATATATCTATATTTATTTAACTCTATCTCTATCTATCTCTATCATCTCTATATCTATCTCTATATTTATATCTATCATCTATCTAAATTAGGACCTCAACTTCTTGATCCCTATCTTGTTCTACTCGGAGATAACAATGGTAAAAATTAAATGCATCTTCCTCCAGCTTCTATTCTACATTCTATGTCATCTGTGCTCAATAAAAGTACCCTTCTCTAGATATATGAGAAAGAGAAGAGTTATTTCATATCCATCCCTGGCTCAGCACTTGGAAACTCTATCCCAATGGCTCGCACTCCTCCAAGCTATTTCTAACTTCACCAAAACTCAGCTCTTCCTTCATGGTAGTTACCTGAACTTCTACTGCCTGCCAGTCCTCTTAGAATGAGGCACTACCTTTGCATGGGCCTTAAATGAGGAAATGGATATGAAGCAGGCCACGTTTTTCTTTTTGGTCCCACTCCTTTAATCTCTCACCACTATCACTGGAGGCTGGTCAGGTGTGTTAGATTTTACTGAAGAATTGGCAAATATTAAAGTAAATATATAATGATTGTACATTAAAAACTGCTAAGTATGATTGTTTCCTTATTCCAATGGCAAAACATAAAAAGGTTAAACAAAAGTCATAGGAATTTTCTTGTGGACTCAACCTAGTTCTTAGACATCATGCTCTACAAGTAGCCCTTCCTTACTCTTAAAGAGGACTTTCTTCCTCAAAACCTTATAGTTTGAATCTCTCTCTCCCTCCACTTTAGGAAACCCTACTTTAAATCCATAGATATTTGTCCATAGAGGCTGGCCTCTTCTCCCAATTCATGCCTCCTCATTAGGTAATCTGTGAAAGTGCGCCTCCAACAGTGCATACCAGAGGCATCATTATTCAGTGTAAATAGCAGGACATGTTAAACTGGACTTTTGCACTCCAAGTACAACAAAATAACCTAATTATAGTGTTTGACATTCTAACTCCAAGTTGTATCCCCCAGTGGTCTCCCTACTTGTATGAGATGCAAAGATACTTGTTCATTTTTTGTAGTCCTCAACTGAATAACTACTGAATAAAACATAGACATTCACATATACCTCCCACAGACAAGCATTAAATCTCAGGGACAGCAAATTGTAAATCCATTCAGCTTTATTTCTTTACTTGTTACTAAGAGTATTTATATACAAAAGAGGGCAAAATAAAATTTCTATGTACAATAGCAAAAAAAAGGAGTATAAAGGTTTGACCGGAGGAGGAACAACTTAACTCTGGATTTTTTTGTAGACCCTGATTTTGTTAACGATGGATTACAATTTCTACCATCTAATTAGAGACATGGGAAATAAAAGATAATAACATACCATAATAATTTCTTTGAGAATAAATTATTCTTAATGACATTTTGCTTTATTTTCCTTTATAATCTCTTGATGATTGCTAGCATTGATTTTTATTTTGAGATGCATGTTTTTATCATCTAAAATATATTTTATAATTCCTAGTTTCATATGATTGTTAAAATAAGAATATACTTAATTTTTTAAAACTGCTTTGGAACTAAGACAAATTTAATTCCCATTATCACTAATTCATGTAGTAGGAAGAAATGATTTGATGTGGCAATATGAATAAAAAGCAAATGCTGCAAAATAGTGGCATGAAAGATATATTATTTTCAAGACATAAGCACTATCATATCATCAAAAATCTTAATTGCATTCTACATCTTTTGTTTATTTTACATATGTTTTATGTCTTTTATTATAAAGTGAGATACTTAAGTCAGAGAGAGGAAAAATCTGATATCTGCAAGGTGCTTGGTAAATATTTGGTTCTTCATTAACTTTTTATACCTAATAGGGTATACTGAAGACACTTAGATCTTTAGAAAAAGACAAAAGATTCAGATAGAGTTGGTAAGAATTAAAGAAGTCCTCAGGATCTGTGTTGTTCAACACAGTATACCTAGCCACATAGGGGGCTAGTGAGCACTTGAAATGTGGCTAGTCCAAAGTGAGATTTGCTTTAAGTGTAAAATATACAATAGATTTTGAAGACTCGGTATACACAAAAGCGTGTAAATATAGTAACAATTTTATATTGATTGCATTTTGAAATAAGATTTTGGATATACAAAATATATTATTGAAATTAATTAATTAATTGGACCTGTTTTTTTTCCTCTTCATTTTAATATGGATACTAGAAAATTTTAAAAAAATAAAGATTTAATATTACTTGCGTGGCTTGTGTTTGTAGCTCATATTATAATTCTATTAGTCACTGCTGTGTATTTTTTCTAGAATTGAACTTATATAAAAAAATGGCTTTTATCTTGAAGAATGGCTTACATATTTTGTAAAACTTACACCTTATAATGACAATTTACTGTTAACCTCTTGTCTATGGGACTAAATGTTTCTCAGCTTTTAAAACTGGGACAGACACCAATTAGTCTCAGTAACAGAGAAAATAAGTCCTAGTAACAGGGGAAATAGAAATTAACTGGGTCAGAGAAAAACCCCGCAATTAATGTGATTACCAGCAATTCCTGAAACATAAATATCCTTTAGGAAAAAAGTGTTTTTAGCTCACATATCAATACAAAGAAAATTTAAAATGTTATTATCTCTTCAAAAAATGCATTTAATTCCTAAAGAATTACTTTATTTCCTAAAGAGAGGTTGTTTGAGTTTTATTTTTAAACTCAGGTTACATATTATTAATGCTGCAGGCATGTTGCAGTTGCCACTGTAAATTTCGACAATTCATTTTTCTGATTCACTAGAATTGTGCAAAAAATCTGGAGTAACTAGCTGAAATGAATTATATAAAATACCTGCCAATATTGTTCTTCTCTCCCATACCATTTAAACTGTTTTCAGATGTTAGTATTCTGCTTTTTCTATTTCTCAAGACATGACTTTCATAACCTCAAATAATAATTATTTTATTAAATACCTATTGCAGCCACAGGGACCTTTTACTTACTTTTAGAGCTTGATTCCTATAGTAATGTTTCTCAACTAGGGAGCTATTGGCATTTGGGACAGGAAGATTCATCATTTTGTGGTGCTTTCCTGCGCATTGCAGGACCTTTAGCCTCTCTTTATTCTCTAAATGACAGTAGCAAGAACCCATTTCTCTCCCTCTTGAGTCAATAAGATAACCCCGACTCACCACCCTCCACATACACACATATTTCCACACATCACCTGGGCAGTACCATTCTAGTAAAAAACTACCGATCTGAACTTCTGTTATTGTTTTCTTCATGGCCTTTACATTAAAGGAAAAATCTACAATTTCTCATATAAAATATTATGAATCATCATAAAAAATCTGACATTTTTTTCACATTTACTATATGCCAGGCACTATTCTAAATGCTTTACCTGTAATAACTCGTTTAATCCTCCCAACAGTGCTGTAACATACTACCATCATTTTTATTTTATAGATAAGGAAACAAGAGAAGCATGGTCAAGTAACTTGTTCAATGTAATCAAATAATAAGTGTGTGTGGGGGATGGGGGGACAGATAAATCAAGAAGTCTGGATCCAGAGCCCAAGCTCTTGAATACTGCTTTACTTATATAATCGTAAAACTGAAGTTTATTAAGAAATAATTATCTTTGTCTATTATTAAGATCCTATTAGAATTATCTCTTATACATACTCTTTAAGATGGGGCTCACATGTCATGTTAATTTTTAGTCTTATAAACCAGAGTCGAGTGCAAAATACAAAATTGATAGAAATAGCTCATTCCTAAAAGTCACAATTCAATTATTGTTTTATTGTCCCCACCCCTCCACTCTAAATCTTATGTGTTTAGGGAAAAAGAAGTAGTTTGTCAGCAACATAATATAAGTATGTCGCTTCCATATAACACAAAAGAGAAAAAAAAATAATTTTTTTTTAAGTTGCCATCCTCTGTCAATGCAGTAATTACAAGTTATTTCCTCATGGATGTGTTTTATCTTGTTTTCATTATTTTATATTGTGCCACAAGAGCATTCCCAGGCAAACAACTATCTTTAATGTATAGTATATGATTTCAAATGTCTTGGGCTAAAACCCAATATATAATTATGCTTGAAATATAACTACAATTTTATTTATTTATTTATTTATCTATCTATCTATTTATTTATTTATTTATTTAGGTCAGGAAAATTTACTAAGCTTGCTTTTTAAATGTAATTTATAGACCTTTGTTGGAAAATGAAGCTCATTTAAATTTTACCATTTAGAGAACAACAGGTCTTTGATGTATACATGAATCTAAAACTACTATATATCCATTGGAACCAATATTAGGGTGTTTATACCCAAGCAACTATATTAACTCTTTATAAAGTAGCCCTAGAACCCAGACAAAAGATAAGAATTTATCTTATTCAAATGTAAGTAAATAATAAATTGCCTTCATTTTGAAAGGAACATAATGATGAAATCATTGTTCTGTTTTATTTTACCTATGTAGCTGCTAATTATTTTATTAGGTGTATGTATTGTACCATTTCTACATTAGTTTCCATGTGATTACTTTCTTTTATAATTTGTGCCAGGAAGAATTTTCTTTCTCCTGAGATAATGGTATAATCATTCCTTTTTGATAAGAACTATAAGCTTTATTTTCTCCTTTTTCCCCAGGCAGCCAGGAAGCACAGACAAAAATACAAATGTATTCAAAATGGCCTTAAGTTATATTCCTTTACTACGATATTCTATTTTTATTTTATTAAATTATTTTACATGCATTTTGTTGAGTATCACCCCAAAATATTGTTTTTAAAGAACACAAATAAATTTAATAATATCTATCTATGGGGAGCAAATGGGATTTCTAAAGAAAAAAAAAGCAAGGAAGGAAGGAAAAGAGAAAGGAAGGAAGGAAAGAAGGGGTGTCAATGTTGTTTTCAAAAATGTTAACATCACTACAATTTGATGAGGGACCTCCTAGAAACAAAGTTTAATATCTTAACTATGTTAGTTCCACCAATGTGTGTAACCAATGAATCTGTTATTCCTGTGCCCATAAACAGAGAAGAGCTCCTGTAGAAATGCACACATCCTGTATTAATGAAGAAAAACAGCTGACGTGCTCTTAAATGAAGGGAAAACAATTATCATCTAGGCAGATGAATCAGCTGGTTTTACTTCCCATCTCTACCTCTATCAGCAACTAATGAAAATGTAATGCAAATTGAAGGCATCAGCTACAAATCTGTTTTGAATTGCACATTGTACCAAGCACACTTTTAAAAATATCTTCCTGTGAAATGACAGGCTAAAATATGTGTCCTCTAGGATGATATATAAGATGGGTTAGGTCCCTGTTCTTTTAAATCACCGAAACTTTGAAACAGCAGTAGAGCAGGTGGTGATCCTACTTAAATAATGTCAATGAGTCTAGAAAGAAATTTAAAGTACCCCTATATTTAAAGTATTTGCATTGACTTTTCTTTCAGTTGTTTGGAAAGGTGGTTAGAATGTATGCCTCTGAATGTTATATTCACAAAAAGAACAATGGCGAACTTCTCAGGTTATAGATTTATAGCCAATTAAAATATATTATTATATTAAAATAAATTTTCAATTCAAATGTGACATTGCAGTAAAACCTCTTAGTGCTCAATTAACCAGAAAATCTAATTAACCATGACATCTTATTTCTACAGTATCCCATTTTTTTTTTAGCTTTTAATATCATATGCATTACATTATCTCCTTTCTGGTAATTGCAGATAACTATAATGGGTTTCTTTCATTTTAAAATAGTTTTCTAAAGGTTTGATTACTCTGGTTCATGCTGCTATGGACTTATGTAAAGTTAGGGTGTTTTATACAATTATAGTTTTCAATTTTCAAACAAGCTTATGAGGTTATGTCCTTTGGTCATCTATTCTCTTCCATAAATCCTCAGAGTACACTAGATAAGCCTGCTATACACTTCAATAAAACTTTAACATTTCTTATACTTGAATTTGCTTGTTTCTTGTTAGCCATCATCTCTAGACTCTAAATTTCATAACGGAAAGAACTTTTTCTTCTAATTTATCCACTATCTCTCCAGCCCTATTAAAGCACATGGGATGTGGTTGCTTAAGACAGATATAGTGATATGAATAAATGTGTTTAGCACATGAATTAATAAATGCTCTATTTTCAAAACAGTGAATTTAAAACTTATAATAAAGATGTGTGTAATAGGAGTGGATTTCTTCTGAAGGAATGTCTTGAATAATTATTAAATACTTTCACTTTCCAGGGAAGACATCAGGTAAAACATCACTTTGAAAATAAGGCATATTTCAAAGACCACACATAATCTGGTACTAGAGTTTAAATAAATGAGATTTATAAAAACATAAATAAGTTTTTAAAGCAATATACTTCACATAAATACTAACTCTACTAACTACTAAAGCCTAAATCCTTTGAAACTGTTTTGGGTTTTGGAATATTTTCAAGTATCACAGACACAGGGCTATTGGAGTTGACAACAGTGTTATAACATTTTAGGACTTCCTGATTCACTGTTCCTGAGAGAGATTTTGAATTCCTTTGCATGTAGCTATTTGCAAATCTTCTGAAGCATATATTTGTATCGCAGATAATTGAGATAAAAATTCTCCAACAATTAAAACAAAGCAATATAATTTTTGTGTTGTATACTTAATATTGGCTCTCTCTCCCTGACCTAGACTCCCTCTGCTGTCCTTTCCTGTGGAACTTGTCTACTGGCTCAGCTTCATCCTTCCCATTCACTTCTAAACTATAGCAATCTAGTTTCTGTCCCTATGACTTCATTGATATTCATTTTTTAACATTGAAGCTACTAATTCCACGTTACTAAACATACTAAAATCTAATCCTTCATTGTACTTAACTTCCTAACACATTTGCTACCAGTAACCTAGAAATGGACTCTTGCTTTGTGGGGGACAATATATTGACCTTGTGTTATGCCTGTCTTATTTGGCCTCAACTTATCAATGTCCATTGTTGTAACCTCTACTCTTTTCTTTCTTAAAGTGGTGGCAACTTTTGGAATTCTATCCTTGATTATCTTGATTATTCTTAGGGCTTCTAATATTACAGGTATATTAATGACTCTCACGTGGATATTTCTAGCCCAGTTGTCTTATTGTAGGTTACACTCCATCTACCTCTTGGATATTACCACTTGGAATTTTATAGTCATCGTAAACTCACATATGCTTCACCATAGTCATCCTCCTTACATAACATTCAGCTCCCTTTGTGGTACCTATCCCAGTGAATCACACCATACACTCCACCATTCAAGCACCAAATCTGGGCATTGTCTTTGATTTCTCTCTGCCTCTTATCTCATAATCCAAGAAATCACCTAATTCTATAAATTTCTCCTGCAAAATACCCCTTCAATTTTTTTTAACTTCTTGCCCTCACAGTGCCGCTAATTTCAGTCTTAAATCACATCTTGTTTAGATTATGTAACAATTTAACTTCATTTTTTTCCAATCTAGCCTCTATATTTCAATAATCTTTCTAAAATACAGATTTACTCATGGCATTTGCCTGCTTATACTGCTTCAATGATTTTCCACTACACTCAGGACAAAAGTCCAAACTTCTTACAAATTCTACTATATTCTGACCCTTCCAAATAACTCAATTTGTTTGGCACTCCTTCCTTCTCATCCTAAACTCCCACTGTTTTAAACAACCTAAAATTATTATGTTTATATACTTGTTTGATTTATTCACATGCTATTTTCTTTGCCTGGGCTGTTTTCCACACACCCATCTGTCCTGTACTTGGTGCATAGTAGGTATACCCTAAATATGCATTGAAAAATATTCATAACATACTACACATAAAATAAAACCTTCATTTCATTGGGGAAACAAAGTTCAATAAAATAAAAACTATTATTATTATTTCTTTAAAAAAAATTTAAATGGAATGAGAAAATAGTTGTTTTAAGCAAAATATAGAGTTTGATATATATATGTATATAAGAGTTTGATATATATATATAGAGAGAGTTTGATATATATATGTGTATATATATGTGTATATATATATATAAAATAGAGTTTACATATTTATATATAAACTCAATGTATGATGACTTGGATCTATGGCTTGAATAAATTTGACTTATTTTTGAGACTACACAAAAAACTCTTTTAGTAAGCATATCAGATGTTGCAAAAATTATTTCTCTGATGTTAGATTTATTATAATGAAAGTCAAATATTCTTATGATTGTTATAAACATATGTGAAATAACTTGTCATTCTTGAGTCACGTTTTAAGGAGAAAGTTAAGAGCTATAAGAAAATATCCAGAGTGAAATTATGACTATAGATAGCTACTGAAATATTTTTCTATGAGTAAATATGGACTCATCAATTTTAGGTAGCATTTATTTGTATACATGTGTATTACATGAATGTAAGAAGGCATTTAGTTGGGTCGTATGTGGCTCAGATAGTTGAATATTCAACTTAAACCCTATCTTTTCTCAATCATATTCACTTAAATTGGTCCTTAAATCCTACTGATTGGCGGAATTCGGTGGTGTCCCTTTTCCACTTTTTTACATTTCCGTTTGCCTCTATTAATTTATGAACTTTTTTCTTTGGCTTCATGAGGTTTGGGTGTATGCAGCCATGCATAATGGAATGGACTTAACTTTTGCCAAATAGTAAGATGAACACAAAAGAACCAGAAGAGGAAGCTCACTAAATGAATATAGTCTTGATAAACAAAACATGCTGAGGAATTGGAGAGAGTTCTTGGTTACCAATACAGTGATGACTACTTTTTTCCCAGCTCAACTTAACCACTCTGGGTGTATGTATGCTTTGGAAAATTTGGCAAATCAGGCACAAACCTGCCACCATCCTGAGACAATCTTTGTGACCCCCTCTTATGAAATGTGTCACAGATAGAGGACATGGTAACCTTCCTTTTGTGAAATTTTTCCAGAACTGTAAGTTCTGAGGGGCAATGGCAGTGCAACACCTGTGCGTATCAAGATATGATGATGGTCAAAGCAAATCACTGCAGCTTCTGTCTTCCTGATAAGTGCCTCTTTTCTGCTCATTTAGAGATTATTGCTGTCCTTGAAGTATATCAATGCCATTTCATGGGTATATACGAAAATACATTTTCATGCCTAGAAATTCTCTAAAATATTGGGGAGGTGAATCAAGCAAAAAGACTAGATTACTATTATTCAAGGTAAGGGTTTGGAGGATCATAAAAAGGATATTTATATGTTTGAACTCATTTGTACTTAAAGCTGTTAAATCTGTGATATCCCAGTTATATAACGTTAACAGAAATGGTATTAGCTGATTATGCTACTGCGTAAGCATATTCCATCAAGTACAGACACTCATAGAAAATAAGCATTATACAACAGAACATATATTCTTTGCACTTGAAATCAGCCTAATTGGATAGAAATGCTTTCAGGAACATTTCTGATGTACCAAAGAAAATGTTTTTATTCATCTCACTGCTTTAGTTATGCAGATTAAGTATGTTCAGGGTTATTGATACAGTACATGATATAATAAAAGAATATTTAGAGTGTATTTTTGTGGAATAGTTTATTTTAATATTCTTATACAAACTTTTAATGCAATATAGATGAACTCATTGGAACATAAGTGGGGCACTTACACTTTAAGTCATATTTTACTATGTTTTTATGTAAAAACTTTGTGTTGATTGAGAGACATATATTTAACACCTGAAAATTGTATTAACCAACGTTATCCCAATAAACTTAATAAAAACTAAAAAAAAAAAAAAGAGACACATACATTTAGAGATTAATACATATTTCAGGGAAGAAATCTTCTGAAATCACTGCTTTGCATATCCAGGGTCAATTGCTTGCTGCCCACTTTCAGTTTTATCACAAACAACTTTTTTGTTTGTTAGTTTTTCTTTGGATAATTTTCCTTTCTGGTTTTCAGCTATGAAAATGGTTAGAAAATCCACCTAAGCATTTAGTTTCCTAGGCTTCCACAAGACATAAATTTGTCACAGGTTATAAGATTCTGACAATGTTTGCATTTCTGAGAGCACACGATTAGGCAAGCAGAAATTATTCTTTAAGAAATATGTGAATGGTGATTTCCCTAAAATGGCATATTGGGTTACTGTTCCCAATTCTTCACCCCCTCTCTGTAAAAGAATTATTCATACACACTTTTAGCCATGTCACTTTGCAGTTCTATAAAAATCTCACTAGAAAAAGTCAAGTATATTTTCCCTGCACCATTGACTTTGGACTTCTTCATGCAGCTTGCTTTGGCTAATGAAATATTCGTGAGTGGAATAGAAACAGAGGCTTTGCTGTGTGCCTGTGCTTTGGCTTGACTTCTCACACTTCTGCCATCTGCTGTGAGAAGACAATGCCTGGAGTAGCTATGGCCAAAGAGAATGAGAAGACATATGGACTAGCTTGAATACAAGCCATGGCTTGGAGCCAAGCTCAGAGTATTTCAGTTGGGTCTAGCAGATCTAGAGGCTACATGCAGTGTTATAAGTGGGAAATAAATGCTTTCTATTTTAAGTCGCTGGAGTTTAGACAGTTGGCGTTGTTAATCAGCAAAATTGCATCAAAAATCTGATTGTTGCACCCAGTTACTAACTAATTCTTCTATAACATTTGTGGGAAAATAATTTTCTAGATAATTCTCCAATTTTTTTATATAAAACATATTATAAATGTTATATCTTTGTGTTTGTTTCAAACAAATTATATTTTATTTAAAAGTTAATCTGAAATCACTGTTTAAAATGCTTATTTTTCAGTAAAAAAGACCGAGTAACCTATATTCTTAGGAAAATTTTACTTAGCAAAAAATAGTTATATTAATAAAGAAGTTACTTTCAAAATTTCAACTTATATCACAAACACCCCAGTTGCTTATGGAAAACCAATATTGTCTCAGTCTTAAGATATATTTTAATTGAGTTTTTCTTATTATACTGTTCAATATTTGAAGTTAAATTTTAATTAAGTTAAATTGGCATATTTAGTTTGTTGATTTGATAATAATTTAAAATATGTAATATTAGGGTTATAACAGTCAGTCACATCAAATTCTCTCTTATAACAAAATGTTACAGAAACAAAAAACAAGAAGAAAGAAACAAACAAAAAAAAGATGAAAAATATTTTGGATTAGGAGTAGGTGTTTGGGACTCTGACCAATCTTTGTGTCTGATTGTAGCCTTTTGTATCTGCCTAATCTCATAAAAATGGTATTCCTGTAAATGATTTGGGTGGGAGGAGGGTGCCAGTTTTGGAGTATCTGGAGTCTTGTAATTTAAATTCATGCTCAAGACATTAGGAAATAAACTCTTCAGAAGAAACATACTATAGGCGTTGTTTTTTCTTTTTCTTTTTCTTTTTCTTTTTCCCGATTACACCAGTTTGAGTTTATTTTTCTGCCACATGCAACCAAAAACATCCTAAAAGTGACTGCCCCAACACTATCTGTATGGGCTAGGCCTTTAAAAAAATGTCAAAGATGTGTTTCCCTATATATGTTTTGTTACTAAGAAAACTCTGGCATTTTCTAAAGCACGTTAATGAAAGTGCCCCTGCTCAGAGGAAGCAAAGAAGAACCAAAACCCGGACCATCGAAAGATCATGCTGGTTTTTCTTGGTGATGACACCCACAGCTGGGATTAGATCTGAACCAGCTCTATATTTTATCACTCAAATCCTGTTGCTTGGCATTTGCTTTTCTCTGAAGTAGGAAAAGGTCACAGACATAGCTCTTTCTATGTCATAATCTCTTCAGCGGGGCAGATTGTCGTCTCCACCATCGTCTCTACTACTTCCAGCAGTTTGGAGCAAAGACACTATATAAATCCAAAGTAACATTATTGATAATTTGTATTTGCCACAGTGCCTTTCTTTGGGAATCTCTTGAAGCACGTTGCAAAACTTCATGAATATCTTTATTTGTGTAGATAGTGGAAGCCGTATTCTAACACATTAGTGTGTCACATTTAATGTGTAACTGGATTTGCACATCAAGAATCAGGACAGAAACTCTCTGCAGAGTGATAATTTAACAGCAGAGAATTGACACTTCTCAGAAAAAAGAGCAATTCTGCATTATCTTCTAATGTACCTCTAGACCGATTGTGCTTATACTTGTCTCACCTATTTCTCATTCTATCTGTGGCAAACTTAGACCACTGTCAGGGTTTCATAATTTCCAGGAATTGGATACCAGAACAATGTCCTTGGAACTGGAAATTTCAGAGATTTTTTGAAATTATCAATTCTCCTTTATTCTTTTCGCTAACAAACTCCCATGCTTATCCTTTGTTGTTGCAAATCTCAATTTTTCGGCATACTTAGAATCTACCTTACATTCTGTTTTAGGAAGTCAGTGAAGTTTAGTCAAAGCACTATATGGTTAAGGCATCCATTAAACAGTGCTGACTTTGCTGGGGAGTAAGAAAGAAGAGGAGGAAGAAAAGGGAAGCAGAATAGTGTATTGGGGTTAAAACAGTGCTCACTCTATAGGGTTCTTGTGGGAATTGAATGAATAAAAGACATAGAAGATACCTCGCATATTGTAAGCATTGATAAATGCCAAGTCATTATTTTTCATGTGGTCTGTTTTGCAAGCTCACTCATTTTATAATTCCATAATGAGGGCTGTACAGTTATTGTTATATATGTCTTTAAAGTTATCTTTGACAGTTATTCATAGATTGTCTTCAGCAATCTTAATAATTCTCATCTTTACTTTAATTACCTAATCTTTTAATATTCTTGCCAAGGTTTCTTATCAGAATTCTGTTGGCTTTATAAAATGAGATGGGGACTGTACCCTTTTTTCTCTTTTCTGGAAAAAAAGTGTGTAAAATGGGCATTATTACATCTTTAAATGTTTAGAATTCACTGTCGAGGCCGTCTAGTCATAAATTTTAATTGTGGGAAGAATTCTATTTCTGGATTCAACATTTGTAATGGGCTTTTAATATTTTCTATTTTTTCTTGTCTCATTTGGTTAGCATTTTTCACTACTTTTCAGTTTGCCTAATTTTTAAAATTTGTGAGCCTAAAGTTGCTCATAATATGTTTTATTAGTTTTTTAAAACTCTCTTTTTGTCGTTATTGTTTATTTGTGACTCTTGTTCTGTGTTCTTAGTCACTCTTGTAAAGGCTTATCAATTTTTAAGTCTTTTCCAAGAAACTACATTCGGTCTATTGTTTCTATTTTATGTTGGATTCTAATTTATTGATTTTTTTCTTTAATACTTAATATTACCTTCATTATACTTTATTTTTTAAAATTTCTTGTTAATTTTCCAGCTTTTTGGGATTGATGCTAGTATATTGGATTTCATACTTTCTTCTTTCTATTATATACATTCAATGCTGTAAAACTACCTATAAGTATTGAATTAGCTACATCTCACAAAGCTTCGATATGTGCAATTTTTATTATTTATTTAAAAATATTTTTACTTTACACTGTACTTGTTTCTTTCATCTATAGATTCATGTATTTGTTAATTTCCAAATAATTTGTTGTATTTTAGATATCTTTTTTGTTATTGATGTTTAGCTCAATTCTGCTATGGTCAGAGCACATGCTCTGTAAAACTTAAATCCATTGAAATTTGTCGACCATTGCTATATGACCCAAAATATCGTTAATATTATATAAACCCCATATTCCACTGAAAAAAAAGGTATATTTCTGAAACTGGGTATTCAACATATGTGAATAAAGTCAGTTTGTTACGGATGGCAATCAAAGTTTCTAAATTCTTATTGAGTTTTGATCTACTTACTCTAATATTTACTGAGAAAGACATGCTAAAGACTTCCACTGTGTTTGTGTATTTGTCTATTTCTCTTTGTAGATCTCTATATTTTGTTTCTTATAATTTAAGGCTTTATCTGTATAAGTATTAAATTAAAAAAATGTTATATCTCCGATTTTACCTCTAATAATGCTCTTGCATTTCTGTCTGGTTTGTCTGACGTTACTATATCAACTTTTTGGATAGTGGCTAAAGAGTATATCTTTGTCTCTTCTTTTACATCCAAACTTTCTGCTCAATCTTTGTTTTTTAAGTGGAGCACGTATTCTATTTGTATTTAATTAATGTTTTTGTTTTAAATTTGTAATTTTACTAGTGCTTTCTATTTTCTAACCTGTTTTTATTTTTAATATCTTGTCTCTTTTTTGGATTTTTTATTATTCAAATTTTAGAACTTAAATATTCTTATTTAATTTTTTATGATTATCATATATTATAACATGCATTATTAAAAAGTATAATATTAATTATTTCTCTTTAATTCTTATCAGTAAATACAGGACTTTAGTGTCCTTTACTACATTTTTTTTCTTCCACTCTTATAAGCCAATGATGTTTTAAAATTTTTATTCTGTATTTCATTTAAATTTCACATATGATTTTAATTGTTTTATAAAATTAATGTGTATTATGCTTTACAAAATAATATTTACCCTTATATTTTCTTTATTTTATGAGAGTTTATTTTCTTTCTGGCTGAAAAATATCCTTTAGTATTTTCTTAAGATCTGTGGTAACAAATTATTTCACCTTTCTGTAAATGGAATATATCTTTGTTTTACCATCATTCTTGAATATTTTTTCTGAGTTGTTTTTTAGTTTGGTAGTTATACTCTTTAGCACTTTAAAAAGAAGATTCCACTGTATTCTGATTGAATTGTTTTTGTTGAAAAGTCAGCTGTCAATTTAATTACTGTTGTTTTGAATGTAATCTGCCTTTTTCTATGAATATTTTCAAGATTTTCTCTTTAGATGTTTTACCCTAGACCTGTGAGTACTTCAAAGGCACTTATATCTTTTTAGTAATTCAGCCATTTTTTCTGCAACTTGCAGACACTGCTAGAGAACAATATCCCCAAATGTCAGGCTTGCATCTATAATTTCCTTCCCTAAGATTTTGGTCTTATAATAATGACTGTGAAGACTGTGAAGTGGTTTTGAGAGAATTATTGTACACTAGTCAGTTTTATGTTTTAAACCGAGGTGGGATGCATCTGTATTTGTTAAAAAAAATTGCTATAATTTATGGTTAATGAACTATTCTGTATGTTTGTTATATTTAGCAATAAAAATGTTGCATTAGAGAATAATCATATATTTGTATGTATCATTTTATATATTGTAGTTATATTTTTAAATTATATATATTTAATGTGTATATATATAATTTACTTAATTACAATGCCAAGGATCACTTTAGCATCATGATACATATGATCTTTTTCCTTACTTTCAATTTTATTCTTTAAAATTGTTAGTATTTCATGCATCTATATCAATCTATCTTGACTTACTTTATTATTAAAGTAATCATTTAATTGGATAGAGTAATGATCTAGACATCAGGAGGTATGTTATTTTTTTTAATATTCATATTTTGAATAACCTTTTTACTTCCTTAACATCTCTGAATTTGAATATCCTCATATATAGAAAGAATTCTTGTACATACCTAACAGTATAATATTTTGGAAATATATTAATATTTTTAAATTAAAGTTAAATTTTGTAATCTGTGTGCTATTCAGAGAGGAAGACTATATATCTATATATTTTTAAAAATCTATTTTATTTTTAATGAGATGCATATATAACTGAACATCCATTTGAAAAATATACAGGTCCTCCATTAAAAATGCAAGGTAAAAAACCAATTTATTTATTAAGTTTTTAGTCTTGTAATTTTTGATTTCATAAAAGTAAAAAAAAAAACTGAAGTATATTTTCACTTCAAGAAAAACCTAGCTCCAATTTTTGTTGGGATTGGGACACTAACCTAGAACAAACTATTGACACAGAAACATTTGTTATTATGATTTTATGGCTAGGCATATTAACCATATAGTTTATAGAAACATTTCTTTAATATATTTATAAAACAAGTTGATTACAATTAAACACATTAATTCTAAGATTTTTTTAGAATTTCAGTTTACTATCTAATTTGTACCCATTTTTCTACAACTTACCTAAAGTCCAGAATCTTGGGCCACTAAATAACTACACGGTTTTATGTTTATTCAAGAGTCTTTTCACAAACACATTACATTGCTATAAAATACAATTATATTGTTGTATAGATACGCATTAAAAAATATTTTATTCTTTAATTCTTTTGTCAGGGCTCATTAAATACGGCACTATATAAAACAAAACAAAAAAGATATTTTAGAATTAATCTGTTAGTAATAAAAGTTACCGCTGATTTAGAAGGAAGGAACAAAATAACAATGTCTACTAGAAGGGAGAAGGTGGCTTTGAAATCTTAGTCTTGAGGACAATTAAAACAAATTCTGCAAACAAATGTTCCCTTGGGAAGAGATTATCTTAATTTGCTGTTGAGCAGAAGCAAGAGCATAGGATCTTAAATTCTGGAATGATACTGACCGGATCTAAATCTAGATAAGCCTCGTTTGGCGAGTCACATTCTTAGATGTATATTTCCAACTGTGGGAATTAATACAAACATTTTAGTTTGTGTAGAGAAATGCAAGTATTTTGGATAATGTTTAAGGATGGTAGATAGTATAAATAAAGGCGTAGACATAGCAGAAGATTATAGTTCACTTGCTGAAGGCCGATTGGATACAACGAACAAAGAAGACAGGTGGATGGGAAAAGGTAAACTCAATTTGTTTACAGGATTGTTTGGGAGTAACAATAGTCTTTTTGGTAGTTTTCTCTAAAGTAACTCAAATCAGTTAATCCCAACATATATCAGGAAAAGCTTCTCTATGAACAATATGATAAATTGATAAGAAATTGAAATTAAAGCTATTTGTAGCTCATGGATGTATGATGAACTACAGACTAATCGAGTATGTTAAGACACTATATTAGAAAGCAAGTTTGAACATGGAGACTTGATACATGATTGTGTAACAGCTGCTGTGAATATTAATAATACTGCTTAATGACTTTTGTTTTCCCATTATACATTCAGAAATTGTTTTAAATTAATTTTTAAAATGTCTGTTCCTCATTTCCTTTTAGTAGTTTTAGCACAACATTAAGTCAATTTACCCTGATAGGCTAGTGCCTTTATACATGCAAATATACAACCATTCACACAAAGACCTAATTAAACAGTATACCTCCGTTTTGGATTGCGTTTTAATGATTAAAGCTGTGTTTTAGGGATTTAATAATAAAGAGTGTGTTTACATTTAAAATTGCAATCAGTGACCCAAATTTTGGCTGTAAATATTAAACTATGTACTTTTATAAAGATTATTACTGCGTTGCTCTGTTTAGTCTCTAGTACTTTCAAGATGAATTAAACATTAGTGCTTTTAGCATTTTATAATCCTAGACCATGCCAAACTGAAAATGGAAAAGCTTCTGGGGAAAGTGACTTTTTTCTGAACCAATCAGTATTTTTCAAACTAATCTGTTTCAGATTTGATAGGTCTAATTTCCCATGTATACTATTTGTTTTTAACATGCCCTTAGGATTCTGTCAGCTACATAAAATTTGGATCATGATTTAGCTGGCTTTCTCTGCTTCTTTATTGACTTTGTAGACAGTAAAAAAGAGTTTCTTACAATACGACTAGCCATCTTAAAAAAGATAACTATGATTCTGCCTATAACATATGCAGAGACTTATTATATTCTATATAGTCCTTTTATTGCTTCCCTTAAAATGTAAGAAGCTTATGAAGGGTCACAGAATATGCCACCCCAAAATATATCTGTAGGAGTTCAGGACGTGCTACCCCAAAATATGATACTTTGATGTATTGATTATTTTGAGCTGTAGGTACTTGAAAAATAGCAAATGCAGGAGTGGTTTTCTTTGAATTCTTCTTTCTGCTTGAAGACTGATTGATTCTGTGAAAAGAACTCAGTTGTTATAAATCCCAACCCTAGGAATTTCACCAACCAGAGATTAACTCTTAATCACAAGAGAAGAGACTAGAAGTTGGCATCACCCCAAAAGAAACTTTTCCACAAACTATCATGACTCTTATCTAGTCTTCTAATGGCCCATTCATCTTTCCTAAAAATTATTTACTCTCTCCTAAGAGGACCTAAGTCCTCTCACTCCTTTCCCTTATTAAGGCAGTATTTAAGGCTGAATTCTAAGCCATTTCAAGGAGTTACTCATTTTCATCTGGGTATCTTTTGTGTATACATGAGATATACATGTTAATAAACTATTTGTTTTTCTCTTGTTAATCTATCTTTTATTACAGGGATCTCAGCTAAGAACTCAGAAGGATAGAGGGAAAATTATTTTTCCTTTCCAATATAGAGCAGATTTGATATGAAATTTCAAATTAATAAAATTTTGGAATCATTCATTTCATCAGCCAGGAAATTACTTTTTCAAAAATTAATTTTTTTTATCTCCTCGCATCAATACTCATAATAATATTACCATTTACTGTATCTTTATAGTGTACTTAGTATTCTAGTAAGTTTTTTTTCCTATCCTCTTCATAATGTTTCTTTTGCCTCTCTCATGGATTTTAAAACTTTCATGTATTATTTTACTATTCTATCTTATACTCGGATAAAGTCCCAGTATTTTCAAACTTTTTCTTATTTATATAAGAAAGCTACTTAAATGCCTATCTAAAATCAGTGTAACTGCTGATAATGAACATTGCTTTGTCACATAAACTAAAAAAAGATTTAATTTCCAAAGGTCTCTGGCCAGAGAGCTCTTTTGGCTGTTAAAAAAGACTTGCTGTTTTTATGAGAATTTTATCATAATTCATATGCAAGAAGATTGCCAAAGTATGAATTATTCAATGTATAGTGTGTTGCAAAATAAGCTGCTAGAGAAGCATGATTAGCTAATGGCATCTAATTACTGAAAACACAATACCTCCTCCAAACAGGAAGAGTTAGAAAGAGATCTCCTCCACCCCCCCACTGTTTCTACTTAGTAACATGAGCTGACTATTTTCTCAGAAACTTATTCTTTGTTTGCTTAACAAGCTGATACCTGCTGATAAGATGGCTTTACTTTTAAGCGATAAATTCTCTTAATTAACTTTAATTGTTTGTAGACAATTTATGCAAATGGAACATTTAAGAAATAGAAGCATAAAGATTTAGTAGGGAGGATGAGTGAGACTGAAGAGAAATAAAATTTTTAATTCTTTTTGAAATTTAAAATTTATGATAATGTTGACTGTAACAAAAAAAATTGGCAATTTTCATGACTACAGATCAGATGTTGAAGGAAATGAAAGAAAAATATGTAGCTCGCTGTTTTGTATGTGTGTGTAGTTCTGAAACAGTTTTTACTCAGATAAATCAATATTTCTCTCTAAATCAGTTTTCTTTTCGATATTTGTTTCCTATAATTGTGGTTAAACCTAGTTCACACTAGAAATTGAAAGCGCATTAGAAGAGATTTTAGAACACTGTGCTGCCAGGTTATGTTCTTTATTGGGTTTAGTTATAGTCATCTCCTAAGGTCATTGCAATTCTTTCCCATATATTGAAAATTGTGATTGATATGGTCATTTGAAAATACCAGTTTAGACAAACTGCTTTTTACTGTATTTTATATAAAAATTGTGATCTCTTTAACTTGGAAAATTGATTTATCTTATTTATAACTAGAAGTCTATGGTTAATTTTAAGAGGCTTTAAGAGGAAAAATAATATTTGGTGTTTTCAAAAGAGACAATTATTAAGAAAAAATGATTTATTGTACAAGACACTATATAATGTATAAGACACTCTGAGAGCTATTAATTCTTTTTGAAATTTAAAATTTGTATAAGAGCATTTATAATGAAAATTTAAACATGTATAAGAGCATTTATAATGAATCCTGAAAGGTCTATATGGAAGGAACACACACATACACACACACATATTTGGTCCTTCTTGAATTTATTTCTTAAACTATCATCAAAAGGCATTTTTAAAACGTAATGATATTAAGCATAATGTATTCTGTAATAAATCTTAGTTATTTTTTCTGCCTTTCTTCTTTAGGGGAGCTACTTTTGTCTTTTTGTCTTTTTTCTTTGACCTTTGCTCAGACAGAATTATTCTCTTATAAATCCCCTCCTCCTTTATCATAGTGATTGGTCTGTGGGTGAGCATCTGACTCAGTGAGGGCCAGAGTTCCTCATTTTTTTCCCATTAGGTTCTGGGGAACAGATTCATTCCATTTAGTAAAAAGTTGTGAGAGTATCAGTTTAGAAGCCACTACTACTTACATGCACGTGAAGAAAGCCTATCTGCAGTAGAAGATAATGAAACTGTCAGAAGCAGAAATGAGTTTAGAGAGAAAGGGGAAATATATTGACAATATACATGTTACCAGTTTTAGCTTTTGAAGGTCAGCACTATACTTTTTCCTTCAGTTTGATTATTTGCATTGAATAGTCATTTTTTTTTTTTGCCTAATCTGATTCAATTTAAGTGTTTGTAACTGAGTCCTGAACAATATATAATCGCTCCTTTATTTGACTCTTCACTCCCTCCCATTCATTTAGCAACTGCTCTTGTCAGTGTAGATACATCCAAATATTTCTTCTCTTTCTTAATATTGGAGAAACTTTCCTTACCTTTCTGTCATACTAAGACTTTAACTCTTTCCTTCCCTTAACTGATCCATCTTCTTGACTGGGTTATCTGGCTAAACATTTTCATTGCTTGCTCATGAAATATCCTTTGGTATTTTTACTTTCATTTCTACCATTCTCCTAAAAATAATTTCTTAAAGTTCCTGGGGAACAAATTCGACATGTATTTAAAAAATACTTATTTAGTACCTTCTATGTATCACACTCTTCCTAGTACTCGGTGAACATGACTAGCAGTGAACAAGACAAAATCTCTCCTATAATAGAGCTTATGTTCCAGCGGGTGTGATAAGTAGCAAATAAACACATTTTTGAAAGAAAAAGGACAATTTTTCACACAAAAAAATAGAATTTTTACTTTCAATAATAAAGCATAATGCAGTAAAGTCAGAACAACTTCCTTTTTCCCAGACTAAAATAATAAGGTGCTAGTGATAGTTTAGTTTTTTTTACAATGCTATCAACAATTCTGAGAGAATACTGTTTAAATTTGATGAAAAAAATTATTTATTTATTTATTTTCAATGGGAAGCAAAATGATTTATTTTTCCTGGTTTATCTTACGATATAAAACTTGGAACTCAAGATGTAAATCTTATTGAAGACCTGGATTTCTTATCCAATGCTTATCACTTTAAATGTAAGTTTTTTACAAATACGACTGCCTGATCATAGTATGGGATGCATTTAAGCTTAGCTGATGGCAAAGATTCATCTTTTTTATGTTAATAATAGTACAAAACTATTACTTTTAGGTGTTCAAGTTATATAACAGTATGACTTAAAGTCAGGAAATAATAACTGATATGAGGAAAATTCAATCAATGTCACAGAAAAGAGTGACAAGATGGTTTTATTTTTGTCCGGTGGAGAATAGACTTTCTGAGGCAGTGATGTGAATAAAGTGAAATTAGTGTGCAAGTTTAAAGAAGGTAGAAGGAACAGCATGTGGAAAGGCCTTGAGGTGGAAATTTATCTGTCACATTAAGGAAGTAACTTGAAGACTAGAACAGAGGAAATGAGCAGGAGGGTGGAAGGAATGGTAAAGTCAGAGAGATGCCAGGGTCAGCCAGTCTGAGTAGTGTGTTTAGAAGTCTTGGAGAGAGAAGTGACATGACCTAAATTTTGTGTTTTAGAGGTCACCAAGGATGGTCCATGGAGAATTGTCAGTGGTCAGATAATTGCTCCTTCCCGGGGCACATACATTTGGCATAAAGGCCCATCATTCTCACCCCAACTTCATCATTCCATTTTCAGAACTCCTTGCAGGGTCAGCTAAGGTTTCCCTTGAGACTACAACACAACTGCAGCAGCTTTGCTATCTGCTCAGTCTTATTTTCTTCTCTTCCTTTCCATAGGTTTTTGATCCTAAAAAGATGTCCTAAAACACCTCCTGAGTATAGACATGGAAGTGGTGATGCCTTTGCTTGATTGTCATCCTCCTCAGCCTTCACATATCATTTAATATTGGTAGTACCTATCTTCTTGAAATCGTTTCCTCTTTTGGCCACTCTAATATTCCAGGCTTGTGGTCTTTGTTCTCTAGGTCTCCTATCAGCATGAAAGTTCTTTTGCTAAGCTCTTTATTATAGTCACTTCATAATGTTTGCCCACTGCCACCTTCTTGCTATTTTCACTCATCTCAGTGGTCTCACATATTCCCATTATCCTACTGTGTGAGTTTCAGACCCAGACTGAACCCCATGTGCTATAGGTTGGGTTCCTAGAGAGGAAGACTCTGAGATTGTGATTAGTATGCAGATAAATTTTAGGGAGTAAGAATGAGAATAAGTCATAACTATAAATAAGCCATGGTGGGGACACAGTAATTCTCTTTGTAAAAAAGCTATTAATTGGTAGAACATAAAAATGTGCTACAAATAGTCTATTTGTATTTCATCAAGTGTTTTTTAAAGGTCATTAGTGGCATTTCTATAAAGTGAGAAAATGAACCAGAGGCAAGCATAATTATGTAAATTTGTGTTTGAATGCCTGTGTCTAAGAATATCAACCAACATGCTTGAAGGCTGTTTCCTGTTCACTAACTTTCTTTAAGATTTAGAAGAAAATATCAAAGGAATTCTTATGTCGTTTTTAAATGATATGAAACTGGGTGGTTTAAAAACTATGTTAGGTGACAGAATCAGGTTCCAAAAAGGTCTTGACAGACTGAAACAGTGGATCAAATTTAGTAAGATAAAGTTTAATTTTGACACATGTTAGGTCCTGTATTTGTATCTTCAAATCAATTGCTTAGGTATGGAATAAGAGAAACTAGACTAAATAGTAGCATATGTAAGAAGGACTTAAGGCAGTAAATCAGGACTGACTACACATTACAATCACCTGAGTGAAATTTTAAATATTCCAGTGCACAGGATCCACCCACAAAAAATTTATGTTAATTGGTCTGGAGTAAAGTCCAAGCATGAGAAGTTTTGAAAAGCTTTCGAGGTGATTCCTATGTGCAGCCAAGTTTCATAACTACTAATTTTAGGCATACTATGAGTTAGATGTGGGATATTACTGCCTTTTCTCTAGGAAAAAGAGAGAGAGAGAGTGAGAGAGACAGACAGACGAGACAGAGAGAGAGAGAGAGACAGAGACAGAGACAGAGAGACAGAGACAGATAGATAGAGAAACAGACAGAGAGAGAGAGAGAGAGAGAGAGAGAGAGAGAGAGAGAGAGAGAGAGAGGCTGATGTAATCTAAAGAGAAAAAGCACAGGACATCATTCTTAGTAGCATGGGCTTTTGGTTGAGGTAAAAGTGATTCTAGTCCTATCTCTATTTCTTTCAAAATGTGTGACCTTGATCTCTCAACCTGAGTTTTATCTTCTGTAACATGACCATAATGGTGCTTACTTCTTAAGAGTGTCATGAGCACTGAATAAGATTTTGCATGAGAATGCTTGGCACAAGGCTTTTCATATAGTCAATGCTCAAAAAATGTTAGGCCGTTGTTGAACTGTAGTAATAGAATTATCAAATTTAGAATGTAGAAACTGGACTTTGCTATTCTCTGGCCTAGGCAAAACAGAACAGAGTTTAATTTCCAAGCACCAATCTTCGAGAAACATAGACAGTCTAGTTTCAATTCTTTTTATGGATGAAGAAACTAAAGATTTATAAGGAACATTCAAACCCACTGATGGTGTTAGTTTGAAAACAAACAAAAAATATAATCATTTTTTAAAGAAAAATTGAAGTCCTGTTGTGAGGACCAAAGGTTAGGTTATTCTGTACAAATTTGAAATATGGAATTAGGATGAATGGGATGAAACTAATGGGGAGGGAGAGTCCAAAAGTCAGAGCCTCTTTTTCAAAATGTACTAATGGCCTCATCACAAATTGGACTGAATGTTGTGGAGGGCATTTGGTGACCTTCGAGTTCACTGATATTCTCTGATTAAATATTTCTCTTCTGTCACTCGTTCCTTTTTCTTCCCATTCCAACTCATCCTTCGCACTGCTGAAAGTTGAATTTTCTCTACTAAGTGAAGCACAGATCACGGATCTATTTAGCTCAAAATCCTCTGTGGCTCTCAATTGCATACTGAATTAATACAAAATTCTCAGCCTGAGTATTTGAAGTCTTCCAGCACATGCTTCCGTTATTGTTCTAGTCTTGTTCTAGTTGTCACCTGCTGCCACTCCCCACTTCACCCTCCCTACACTGGAAAGACATAGTTGTGCCTCTTCAAATATATCTGGGCCTCTTTGACTTTGTGCCTTTAGCCACATTTTTTTCAATGCTAAACTGAAATGCTATATCAAGTAACAACCCTAAGTGTTCTCATTTGAATAAAATTGTAGCCTACTTCTTCCCGTCCACCTTGCCCGCCTCCCCCCACCCCCCCGCCCCGAAAAATACTTTTTGGTATAACAAATCTAAAATATAGACTTTAGTACCTAGGCCCTTGCCCGCCCCACCCCCCCCGCCCCGATAAATACTTTTTGGTATAACAAATCTAAAATATAGACTTTAGTACCTAGGTTAGTCTTCTCTTGCTTGGTGGAAAATGAATTCAAATGCTAATCTTGCAATCCCCAGTCAGCAGCCCCATTCTGATACAGTAGGTAAGGAATTGCCATGTGGACACATATATCATCACTCCTCCTCTCATGCCTTTGGGAGATTTTACCAATTAATCACAGCTTTATTGCTGAGCCCAGATTCAGCCTAGTATTCTTCTTCAATACAATGTTTCAGGTTGGCTCTCTCTTAATGTATTATGATTGGCACAAACATTAAAGTAATTTTCCTATTCATGCAAGTGATCTTTAACATTTTTAAAGAACACTTAAGATCTTCTTGGACTCGTAAAATTTTTAAAAGTATAAAAATATACATTTTTATAATTTACATATGGACATAATATTACCAACCTCACAGTATACCTGTTGAGATGGAGTAAATGTTTCTTCCCTCTTCCTGATGATTCTACCCGTGGAAAGGGATTCTTACTACTGTAACAGTCCTAGCTCCTCTCCACTCCTTTACTTAGGCTGCTCCAGAGGCATTGGAATCATCATAAGAATGGTAAATTAAGGAATATTAAACAGCACATCTGTTCAGTTTCTCTTGCTATTAGGAATGGGCTACCCACAGGATGTATTGATCTACACTGTCTCTCCTGGGGCAGGCTCCTCCCTTGTAAGAGAGGGTGACCCGCTAGGCTCAGTGCTTCTAAGTGGCTAAGTTGGCCACATCTGGGGTTAGGAAGTCTATTGGCTTTTTACCTAAATGTATACTTGGACCTGTAAACAAATTCCACAGGACTCTTCTGAAGTATTAGAGTTGTATTTGGATATGATTTGCATATCAGAGAACATAGGCTTTGGCATGAAGCAAAGAAACATTCTGAGGTGGGAAGAATAAGTCCAGAGTTTTAAAAGCGGGGGTTGCAAGAGACTGATGATGATCAAGGGGTGGTTGCTTGGGAAAAAAGACCATAAACTTACATTATTCATTTTCTGATTGGTGGGGACAAATGGACTTTCATAGTCAGCTAGTGGGATTGTGAGATAAAAACAATGGGTAGTTTTGGTTGATTTGTGCTTGCTTCCAAGTTTTAGCAATTATGAATAAAGCTGCTGTAAACATCCATGTGCAGGTTTTTGTATAGATATAAATTTTCAAGTAATTTGGGTAAATGTTAGGGAGCACAATTACTGGATTATATAATAAGACTATATTTAGCTTTATAAGAAACTGCCACGCTGTCTTCCAAAATCATTATATTATTTTGCATTTCCACCAGCAAAATTTAAGTTTGTATTGCTCCATATTCTTAACAATATTTGCTGTTTTCATTGTCATAGATTTTAGCCATTCTAATAGGTATGTAGCGGTATCTCATTGTTTTACTTTACATTTCCCTAATGACATATAATGTTGAGCATCTTTTTGCTTATTTACCATCTTTATATTTTCTTTAGAGAGATGTCTCTTCAGGTCCTTTGCCTGTTTTTTAATTAGGTTGTATGTTTTCTTATTGTTGAGTTTTAATAGTTCTCTGTATATTTTGGGTACCAATCTTTTATCAGATAGATGTTTTGCAAATATTTTCTCCATGGCTTCTCTTTTTATCCTCTTAACAGTGTCTTTCACAGAATAGAAGTTTTTAATTTTAGTAAAGTCCAATTTATTTTTTTTTCTTTTATTGATCATCCTTTTGCTGTTTTACCTAAGAAATTAACAAACTCAAGGTCACCTAGATTGTGTCCTGTTATATTCCAGCAGTTTTGTAGTTTTGCATTTTATATTTAAGCTTATGATCCATTTTGAGTATAAGGTCTGTCTCCAGATTAATATTTTATATGTGGATGTTTGGTTGTTCTGACACCATTTGTTGAAAAAACAAACATAGCTTTTTATATCTATCATTTCTACCTGAGAAATTTTCTTTTTTCTCACCAGTGCACATTTGACAACTTCCACTATACCAGAACCAGACTACAACCAAGAAAATGACCACTCGATGCTTTATTGGTGATGTGACAGGCTGATATATGGTACCAGTGATTTAAACTAGTTTATTTATTTGGGTCAGTTTTATAGGTTGTATAAAGCCTGATGTCTGATGATCACATTGGCTTCAGCTACTTACTTGCTGTTTAGTCAAATCCAGTTATACAGTTTCCATGTGCAGGTCTTATCAAGAGATCATATGACAGTGACTTTAGCAAAAGAGAAAATATATATTTTCTATTGCTATTACGACATTGATTAGTATTCAAGGAGGATACCAAGGATTTGAAGTTATAGGTCTCATTTAAACAAGAGTCCTGGGCCGTGATTTTCAATGGGTGGTCAGTGGAGTAACTGCATCATGATCAGCTGAGACACCTGTTAAAGTGAAGATTCCTAGACCAGAGGTGGACGTAGTGAAATCAAAATCTCTAGTTATGGCGATATGGAAGGTGCTTCTGTCTCTTAACATTTGCTTTGACATGTTTCAAATATCTGTCAAATTGAGAACCAGGGAAGTAACCCTGGTTGAAGGCCTAATTTTCCCTGAGTACCAGGTAAAATAGAAATACCCATCTTGGCGTTTAAATGGCATAATTCTGAGTTTATGTGTCTAAGTGAAAAAAGTATGTATATTTGCATGTGTGTATGTTGAGGGAGAGGATATCTTTATCTTAATGTCCCATATACAGTTCACATTTAACTTTTCTAAAGATGGTATATTATCTTTGCACCAAATACTGTAATTTCTGTTTTAGTGATTAATATAAACACTTGAGTGCTCAAACTGGAAACCTGAGAGTGATTCCAAAGTTTTCTTTATTTATCTAATGGTAAGTTCTGCAGTAGCTTACATTTCCCCTAACTATTGCTTAAGTATGCCCATTCTCCCTCATTCACTTTCCCAATGCTTTAGTTTAGGCCTCCATCATTTTATGCTCTATTTTACTTCAATGGCCTCTTAATCCCTTCCTTCTCAATCCACCTTTTACATTGATTGAATCTCACAAAGTCAAAATGAACTTTATACAATGCATATCTGCTGGTGTCATTACCTTGATTAAAACATTGCAATTTAAACTCTTTGGCATAGCAGAAGTCTCTTCATGATCTCGGTTTTGACTACTCTCTTCAGCTTTATCTTTAATTACTCTTCCAGATTTATACTGTGCACCAGATACAAATAATTACTTGTATTCCTTTGAATATTTTTATCTATCTTGGTCTGAAGTGTTCGTTCCTCTTTCTTTTCTTGGCTGAAGATTTAACTTGCTCATGAAGACTTCTCTGAAAGTCATTTGCTTTCCCTGTATTTAACAACACTCTTCTATACTCTCAAAACATCTTCATAGCATTTGCCACATTTAATTACAATTGTTTATTTGCCTGTTTCACCCTTTCATTAAATGGAACTTCTAAAAGACTATTTGTTTTGTTTTGTTTGTTTTGTTTTGTTATGGTAAAAGTTTTTATGTATACGGTACTTGCTGAAACCAACATTCAGAACTTCAATTTCAGACAATGTAGAAGCTTGTGAACTTGGGGCAAAAAAGCTTTATAACTACAGAATAAATAATATATTGAAAAATGCAACATTTTAAATTAATAGAGGAACCCATAGGAAGGGAAGCAGTGTCTCTATGGTCTGATGTGGGATTAGAACTACAAAAGAAAGCAGGAATATTAAATTGATTTTGTATCTCACTGGGGAGAGGATGAGTTGAGTTGTGGTTCTTAATCTCTATAACACTGAGGCCTAGATTTTAATGCCTAGAGAGAGGAAATGAAGCATTGGCCTTGTGAGGTAAGTGAGAATGAGATCTTCTTTAGTCATTTGGGCTCTCTGAGGGGCTAAGAACTTGGTAAAAAGTTGGACTAAATAAAAATACGTTTGCTGGCACAGAAAGGTAAAAAGAACAATTATTTCTTTTTGCTTAAATCCCAGGTAAATAATAATAATAATAATAATAATAATAATAATAATAATAATAAAAGTCATCCCTAATTATTCAAAACCCTAGACGTAACTTCTTGAAGGTTTTGGGTGAGTCTATATTATATACATTGTCCAGCAACCCCCAAGCTGAGAAATTAATACAAAAATTGATCCCAGGCCAGTAAAACACCCAAAATTTGACAGAAGCAAACATTAGAGGACATGCTCTCAAGCAGGCAGAACAGATAGAGCCCCACTGAAGATAAGCCCACAATCCAATATTAAGAAATACAAAAATTAGTAATTAAGAATTAGAGCAGGGCAGTTACAGCAAAGCAGGATTAGACCTCCTTAGAGCTATGAAATAGATGCGTTTCAAGTTATTTAGAGATGTCAGCATCACCAGATATTCTTCTAGAAATAAAAAATAGTCATCAAAGAAAAATAGAACCACAATCAATGAGTTAAACAGCAAAATAAATACAATTGAAGTAGAAATTCATAGATGGGAGTATAAATCTGAGAAGTTTCTTATAAACAATACCTAATTTTAAAATGTACAGGCACATACATGAGTAATTTGTATTAAAGACATTAAATGGAGGCTTTAGTGATCCAGAGAATCCAACAGAGGCACTTTAGCTACCTCTTTAAGTATGAGTTCATTAGGTAAACAAAAGAAGTAAAGTCATTCAGGAAAAAGGGAACAAAATGGGCAAATGCATAGAGGTTCAGAGTCTTAAAGAGAGGAAAAGTGAAAGAAGGATGTAAAAAACATGGAGGATAGAAAGTGAAAGTCCATCATATCTATCTATATCTATATCTATATCTATCTATATCTATATCTATCTATCTATCTATCTATCTATATCTATATCTATATCTATATCTATATCTATCTATATCTATATCTATATATCTAACAGGAATTCTAAGCAGAAAATAGGTAGTATGGAAAACAATATTTGCAGAGTTAATAACATCAAATTTAAGAAAGACATGGTTGTGTTTGATCCATTGGTTGTTTAGAAGCATATGGTTTAAACTCCACGTATTTGTTAATTTCCAGTTTCATGCCATTGTGATCATATATATGATATAATTTGACTGATATAATTTCAATATTCTTGAATTTATTGAGGCTTGTTTTGTGGCCTAGTCTGTAATCTATCCTGGAAAATGTCCCATGTGTGCTTGAGAAAAATATGTAATCTGCAGGTTTTGGATGAAATAAATGCTCTATCAATGTCTCTTTAGTCAAACTGCTCTAATGTGTCATTTAAGGTCAGTGTTTTCTTATTAATTTCTTGTCTGAATGATTTATCCATTGAAGTAAGCTGAGTATTAAAGTCCTCAACTATTATAATATTACTGTTAATTTCTGCCTTTATGTTCACTAACATTTGCTTTATATACTTGGGTTCTTCTATGCTGGGTGCATAGGTATTTACGATTGTTATATCTTCTTCTTGAATTGACCCATTTAAAATTATATAAAGTCCTCCTTTGTCTCTTTTTACATTCTTTGTTTTCAAGTCTGTTTTGTCTGATATGAATACTGCTACTCCAGCTTTCTTTTCATTTCTGTTTGCATGGAATATTTTTTTCCATTCCTTCACTTTCAGTCTCTGTGTGTCTTTTAATACAAAAGAAGTCTTTTGTAAGCAGCATATAAGTGGGTTATTTTATTTTTAAATCTATTCTGTCACACTGTCTTTTGATTAGAGTATTTAGTTTATTTACATTTAAAACAATTATCAATGGGCATGTGATTTTTGCCATTTTGTTAATTGTTCTTTTTGGTTGTTTTTGTTCTTTTCTGTTCCTTTCTTCTCTTCATCTCTTTCCTTTTGATCTGTTGGTTTTCTTCAGTGTTTTGATTAGATTCCTTTTTCTTCATTTTTTGAGTATTTTTGGTATGTTTTTGATCTATGGTTACCATGAGGTTCATATATATCTACCTATATCTATAACAGTCTATTTTGAATGAATAGGCATTGAACTTCAATTGCATTCTGAAAACACTACATTTTTCTCCTCTTCCTCTTTATGTTTTCGATGTCATGTTTTATATCTTTTTGTCTTATGTATCACCTGATTATTTATTGTACTTATGCTTAATTTTGCTACTAATGTCTTTTAACTTTCGTATTTCATAACAACCATATTTAATATGGTTGATTCACTGTGATTATTGTATATTTGCCTTTACCAGTGAGATTTTTTTCTTTCTTGTATTTTTTTATTTCTGGTATGGCCTTTTCTTTTCTGCATAAAAAAAGGCACTTGAACATATCTTGTAAGGCCAGCTTAGTGGTTGTGAACTTCTTTAGTTTTGCTTGCCTGGGAAAACTCTTTATCTTTCTTTTAACATCTTTAATAATATTGTGATGTTTGCACAGAGACAGATGATTACTAGAATTAGTGGGGTGATCACATCGTAAGGTATAAATATGTCAAATCACTATATCGTACACCTGAAATTAATATAACTAATACAATATTGCTTAAATTTTTAAAAATTAATAAAAATTACTGTTTTAAAAATAATTTTTTTAAAGGAAAGAAATGCGTGGACTCTCAGATTCAGGAACTAAAGCCAACTTGAAAGAAGACACATAGAAATAAAACTACACATAGACATATCTTAGGGAAACTGCGGAACATCAAATATAAAGAGGTCTGAAAAATAACTATAGGAGAAAAGATGATCTACAGTGGAACAACAATTAGTCTTAAAGCAGACTTCTCAACAGCTAAATTAGATGACGAAGGAAATAAAATATCATATTAGAGTATAGACAATTAATACTTGTCATAACAGAATTTTATTTCCAGTTAAAATATTATTCCGGAGAAAACACAAAGTAGACATAGGCAGAGATGGAGAGTGTTGACTCCTAATTAACCCTCACTGCATGCCTTTTTTAAGAGGCTGTACATTACTTGAGGTCAGGGAGCCTAATGAATCAATGGCTGTTCTATGCTAGGTCCAGTTCTTGGCATTTGGGATATACTAGTGAGCAAAGTAAACATCCCTGCCATTCTAAAGCTCACATCCTCTTAGAGGGAAATGGAAAATAAAAATAGCCATAATAAAAAATAAGGTATATAGTATGTTTGAAGGTAATAAATACTGTGGCATAAGGTAGGATAGTTAATGAGAACTGTAGGGGGAAGTGTATGTTCATTCCAATATTAACATGGTCAGTATAGGCCCAATTAAATAAAGGTTCGAGGTGGGAAAAGAGTCAGTAAAATAGTTAACTGAGAGGACAGCATTATTTACAGTCAGAGAGAACAACTAACACAAAACTGTACAGCTGGATTATAATTGCCATCTTCCAGGAACAATAAGCAGGCCAGCATGTTTGGAGAAAAGTCCATAGGGGATAAAAAAGGGGCCATTACAGAGTTTTGAAAAGAGGAGTGCTATGATTTGATTTTTGTGCTTCATATGTTACTCTGGCTGCCATGTTGATGATGGACCGAAGTGGGTAAAGTAGATGCAAGAAGACTAACTAAGAGGTGATTTTAGTAACGAAGCCAAGAGATGATGATGGCTTGGACCAGAGTGAACTCCTATTGCCAATCAAAGTGTCTGTGGTCAATGGATCATATATTGAATAAAGAAATTAATATGTTTCTTACAAATATACAGTTTTCCAAGTGTAGAGAAATACATCCCTGATATATTATCTGTTAACTTCAGAAAACTTTCATTGTAAATACCAGATAGATAATACATATTTAAATTAGTCCATCACCAGGATGAGTAAGCACTTTTTATATGTAATCTTGAATGGAAGGTGGAAAAAAGATAAGGTCCCTATTCTCAGGTTTGCAGACTTGTTTTGAAGTTAAGATTTAACCACATAAAATCTATGCCAAATAAGTCCAAGTAAGTCTAGAAAATAGAAAGGTTATCTAATTTATAGACGAATACCTGGAAAACATTCTTAAATGTGATATACCATGTCTCTTACTTTTCTTACAATATTCATGAACATTCCAGAGCATTAAGCCTTATGACTAAGGAGTTAAAGGCACAGTAGAGGCGACCGTACATATTTAATGATTAAACAATTGTAATACACACGACTGTCAACAAAGCAATTTCACATCCATTATCTCATGTGATGCTCATAAAATTTCTATGAAAATGATTGAGCAGACATTAGTTTTATCCCCAATTGACGGAGGAGATAATGAAATTCGGAGAGGAAGGTAGTTTTTTATAACTCACATTACTAGGAATGCATCATAAAGTTAAACTTAAACAATTTTTGGACTTCAGAACTTGATTTTCTTCTTCTGTTCCACAGCTCTGATTAGACTTGGCCAACTAGTCTCAACATTATTGAGGGTTAAAATTTAGTATCAGAAATAATCACATCAAAAAAATTTGTGTCACAGCTACCGTCACAGTAGTTGATTCTTCACTCTCTAATATCTCTCTCTCACACACACACACACACACACACACACACACACACACACACACACACACACACACACACACACACACACACACACACATACAGGGGTGCCTACTACCCTATAATATAGCACACACACACACACACACACACACACACAGGGGTGCCTACTACCCTATAATATAAAGGAGGCTGTGGCCAAGAGCAAGTGCTTATGCTAAGTATGTGAGATATTTTGTGCAACTTTGTTCTCTTTTTAATAGTATTTGTGTAGATGAACATTTATTGCTACACTGTAGCTGAGAGTAATTATGTTTTGAGTTCTGCAGCATTAAATATCATTGCTTGTGTGGAGGCCACACTTTAAATTCACCAACTCCCACCTCAAAACAGAAAATTCAATGAAAGTTTATTTAAGTTTGTACGGGCATTATCAATTCTGGCTTCCCTGAATACATCAGTATTTGCAAAGGCTAATCCAAGTGCAGCATGTAAAATTTAATCACTGAAGTTCTATATTACCTGTGAAACTAAATGTGAAAATTGTGACCCAATTTCTCTGTGGATCTGTTTATATGCTATCAGGTTAATTGGCTCTGTAGAATTAGAATATAAATTTATCTGGAATTGGTTGAATTAAACCTCTTTTTATTTAGGTTTGTCTATATTAGTTTAGGCTGAAAGCCTAAGGAAAAGCCTTTTTTAAAACTAAGTTATTTTTGCAAATAATTTTTTCCTAACGTCATTTTGTTTCCTACTATCAAAAGAAAATTAGCAGGAAAATCAAAATTGCCCTATGATGTGAAACTATCAAACCTATATTAGCTTGCTCTGAAAAGCAAAATAAGTTTCACCATTATAGATGCATAGGCAGTGTTTATCTGACGTTGCCATTTATCTATGTTTAAGATGTATTATGTAAAATTAGTTAAAATTAAAAATCTGATTCAAACTTTTGCGTTTATTTAGCAATCCATAACACAGTTACTCCCAGCTTCTTACTAACTTCTTGTAATGGAGAAGTAAAATAGGACTTTACCCCACTGAAAACATTTGAGGTTGAAAAAAATTCTGTTTAACTACTTAGAACAGTGCTTTGCACTGACAGGGCCTTTACACATTCAGTTCCCTCTGTATTTCTCCTCTACACTAATCTCTACTCTTTCTTCACATTTTAGATCAAAGAAAGGCTTCCTTAGGAATATATTTTCTGACCCCCACCTGCCACCACATCTCCTTTCAATGCTTTATGAAATATTCACTCACAGTACTTATTTTATTGTCTAATTTAATATCCATTAGTGCGAGTACTTAATTTATGACTATACTATAAACTCAATCAAGTAATGAATTGTATTTTTTTTATCACTATTATATCCCCAGTACAAAAAGTGGTGCCTGCAGAAAATAGTTTCTCAATAAACTGTTAATAAATGAATGAGTGAGTGAATTGTCTCATAGTAAGAACTATAATTCACATAGTATTTTTACTTCTTTGCTTTAATATGATGCTAAGTTATGGTTTCTGAAATTTCAGGTAGGCTTGGTTTTCATGTGATCCCTATATGCTTATGCATTTACCATATAAAGACTACTCTGGTAGAAACTGAAAACCATGTCTAGCTGAAACTGGAGTAGCACAAATGCTTCATAAATCCAGTCAAGACTTAAGGCAATGGATAGACAAAACTACAAAATGACCAAATGAAGAAAATGCCTGCAAGAACTCAGACTTAGTTTCAAAATAGAGCTCATTTCACCGAAGATACTTGAGATGACTATCTACTTCATTGTACCAAATACAAATCTGTACAACCATACTTTTACTATGCTATCTCTGCATCTTTATTGGGCCTGAGAACTCCTTTCTCTCACCTCAAATTTCTCCTTCCAATGTCTCCTTTTTGTAGCCCTTCAGGTTCTGTAACATCCAGAATACTGCAGAGCCTTAAGTAGAGAAGGGCTGTTAGTATCTCACTTCTCTATGAGAGATTAATTCTCCCAAGCAAGTCACTGTATTGGAACATATAGAACCCTAGGAGTAAAGCATTCTGGACATTGCACGTTTTCATGCACTTACTTCAAAACATCAGAGAACTAAGCAATGAGATAGGATAAGTTAATTATAAGCTCAGCAGAAGAAGCCAAATGAATACCAAAAAACAAATATTGGACTAAAAGTTGGTCAGCACCAAAATGGGCAGCTAAATAGGATGAAGGCTAACTATACACTCTGCTTGTGGTTAAAAAAAGAAATATAAATAGATCTAACTTCCTCAAAAAAGAGTTAAGAAAAGGAGAGCAAGAAGAGGAGGAATAGGAGGATGTGTTTGTGTGTGTGTGTAGATATGTGTGCACGTGTGTGTGTGTGTGTGTGTGTGTGTGTAGATATGTGTGCACACAAAACTTATAGCTAAAATATAATACTGCTGAATCAGAAAAAACAAATGGAAAATCATATTTAAGAATACAAAAGACAAAATGTTTTTGATGAAGAAACTTGAAGGAAATTTCAGAGAATATGTTGTTATTATCCACTGTATAAAATAAGGCATTCCACCTATGAAATAGGAGGAGAAAGTCATGAGGAGAGAAAATGCAGACATGAAAATGCCATGAGATTAAATTGAGAAAAGGACAAGCCAAGGAACAATTTTAAAAAAATGTAGCCACCAAGTGAAAATCTACAATGACGACCCTAAGAAGAGAATTGTCACGATGAAGCAGAAAAGTTTCAGAGATCAAACTGGAGAGACATTCTTAGATGTAATAGACAAAGTCACAGAGAAGAAACATGACATAGAATATGATCAGTATGAAAAAAAAAAATTCTTAATTTATTTTTAAAAATAACTTTACTTGAGAATAACAATAAAATGAAATAGAGGAATGCCCAATAGTAAAGAAAATAGTCATAAACTAAAAAGAATCTGACCATCCAGACTGAAAAGTTCACCTTGCTCTAGGCAAAAATCGATGAAAAGAGGGCCACAAATTAGATATGTCTGACAATTATTTGTATTATAAGGGTAGCAAATAAAATCTATTGGTTTCAGAGCAAACAACAACAACAACAACAACAATGACAATGACGACAACAACATTACTTTGTGAAAAAGTCAGGTTCATCTCAGACATTCTCATTTTAAAGCTAACTACCGGAATATAATAAAACATCCACATAATTTTATTCTAATTATTTAATCCAGCTAATATGTCTTTCATGTGAATGCAACAGGCATTCTCAAACAAGCAAGAACACATAAATTACACTAGCTCTTTAAAAACTTACTTGAAGATGTATTTAAATCAAATGAGAGCTGAATCTTAAAGTAAAAGAATGAGAATTTTGGTGCTGGAGTTTCTTCTAATTCTTTACCACAAAGAGGGAACTCAAAAATGAAGCTTTTCATGTCAAATGTAATGTTTTAAAAAAATGTTTAAATAATATTTAGACTAAACGAAATCCTTTTATTAAAAGAGACTAGTCATATCATTAAAGGTAAGTGCCTTTATGGACCCTTCATTGTTAAATTATATCAGCAGTTGTGGTTTTAGTTCTAGAGTTAAATTCAAATAGCAGTCGTAAAGCATGAGAAATCCTCAAGAGTAAGGTAACCAGGATGAATAGCTCATGAGAGGAATGGCAGAGGGATCCATCCTATGAAGCCATGAATCTAATACTAAAATTTATGGGGAAAAGTGTATATACCACGTGTCTGTGTCCTTCCAGATGTAGCTATGAGAAAGGCTCTGCTCAAAGGCTCTGCTTAGAAAGAAATTTATAAACAAAACATCTTGTAGTAGATTGGTTGCAAAATGTTTCAATTATTTCCTTCCTTTTATCCATAACCTTTACAGTCTCACTTTTCAACTCAGACATTTTCTCTCTCTCTCTTTTCTTTTTTTATCAACAGTTTCAGTCTTTGTCTCCATTCTTTGAATCTGAACTGGCCTTATGACTTGCTTTGCCTAATAGAATATGTTGGAAGTGACAATGTGTCAGTTATCAGTCTAGTCCTCCAGGGGACTTCAACACTTTCTCTTTCATTCATCCCCTGAGACTGCCATGTGGACAAACCCAAGTTAGCCTACCGGATGATGAGAAGCTATGTGGAGCAGAGTTGAGTTAACTAATTCATCCGAACAGAGTCCCTAGACTCCTGAAAGTGTTCATTCCAAATTAGCAAAGTAATCCATAGTCGCAGCAGTTGAAAGATGCATAAGCAAGGCCTTCTAGCTCTCAGGTGTCCCCAAAGACTTGAGTTAAATGCTTGCTGCAGTAAGCTTCTAAATGTTAGAGTAGTTTGCTATTCAACAAACTAATAAAACCTGTTCAATTGTGAAATGAGCTACTGCCTAGGATACTAACTGTGTCTATTTGCATACTACTGGAAATCAAATACTGTAAAAAGGGATATTATATTGGGTGGAATACATGGAAGATGATGTTAATTCTCCTTGCACCATGAGGGTATCTGATTCCTTGAATCCTTACAAACTACTAGGAATATTTGCTTAGGACAATATAGAACCAACTTTATTTATTGTTCTAATCTTTAAAAAGTAAAGCATGAAAGTAAAGTGAGTGTTGTAGCCAGGCTTTTATATTTAATGCTTAGAAAAATTAAACTTCCAAAATTTTTTACATAAAATAATCCCTGTTACCATAAATAAGTAAATTCTAACAAGTTATTCAATAAAGTTTATGATAATAAAATTATAAACTAGCATTATGCTAAACTGCTACAAATTCTATAGGATGATAACAAATTGTTTCAGTATGTTGATAGCACTTCCAGCTGTTGTTCTGCTTTAGGGTTCCTCTAGGCAATACTTTATTATCCATAGTATCAGAACAATTTGTTGAAGAATGGAAATTTTGTCATACTAGTTTATGGAATTTTCACAATGCTAATAATTAAGATGTTTCTAGCGTTCCAAATTAACTGACTATTGTAAAATTTGACCTGAAATTTATATTTTATATAAATTTATTTATATGTTAATAAATAATACTATACTCATTTACTTTTATGGTTTTACTTGATTATTATTAATTGTCTCTGTCTTCTCCTGTCTTCTTACAGGAGTTTTTGAATAAGCCTTGAATTAGGCAGAAAAAAATCTATTGAAGAAATGATGATATATTGGGAGATTTTCTCATTCAAAAGATAATTTAAATTCCAAATTCATGATATTTTGATTTTTTTAGTTGAATGACGTACTCAGACTACCCAGTCAAAGAATTATTTATTTAGAAGAGCTGTTCATGTTACTCCACAATGGACAAGATGTTCCAGAATAAAATAAAACTACCCCCCCAGATAGTTAAGAAATGGGTAATGACTTAACAAAACAGCCTGAAGTCATCTCTGTCCAACAAATTGAGATATGAATCCATCTGTTCTAAGGGAATATATCTCGACTGATAAGAGGCGATATGGCAGCCTCAATAAATCTGGAATTGGATAAAGCATTATCTGAAAGTTCCTTGTAATATTTCTGTATTTGAAATACAAGAAAAAATGAAATCTCCTTTCATATTAGAGACTAATTACAGATTCTTTATAATTATATTATTTTTCTTGACAAATATTTTACTTAGGATGCTCTTTTAGATGCTAATTATTGATTTTACATATATCAAATATGCTGCCATTTTTTTCTGTAAGGTTATAATTATCTTTGCTGAGAATCAGTTTCCCAAGGAGCAGGTAACCATATGGAATCCCCAGTAATAATCATCAGACTAATATGATGTATCATAGATACAAATATTAAAGGCTGTGCCTTTTTTTGAGCAGCTCATTGTGTAAATAAATAACTCTGGTGGTCATGATCTTGTAAAATGCAACTCAGGTAGCAGATCCACTGGCCGTGACATATAATCATAAAAGAGAAGTAGCTCAAATGACTTTATCTATCAATGAAAAAGATAAAAAAGAACTTTAAGGATTATTTTTAAGTACTAGATGGGTAAGCTATATTCCAGGTGAAAGTTGAACCATTCAACAACCTTTTGTGGTCTTAGCATTATGCACTAACCAAATAATGCAACATCCTCCCCTTGGTATCTCCATTGCTCAAACTGTATTTAAACTAGAAAAGCAAGCAAAAATTTGCTCCGCATACTAGTTCTAAAACATCTTAAACTAATGAGTCTATCAAATAGAAAGCAATTTACATCCATCATTTCTTATCTGCTGGACTTGCATGAAGCCAGTTTGACAATGATCACTTTATAGACAGTGGTCAAGACTGAGTGAAACTGAGGACTAGCATGATCTGTTACTATCATCTTGGGTTAAATTTAGATCACATGAAGTGTATGCAAAAACATTCATTTACTAAATTGCCTAGTTTAAAAGTGTTTTTATTTCCAAGAAATAGATTATTATGTGTTCTGAAATACTAATTTTTCTAAAACTAATGTTAAATATTAGTTTTATAATATTAAAGCTTATATTAATGTTAAAATGTATCCATTACATTTTAACATCCATTAAAAAAAGATGCCAATTTGTAATACTTGATTCATTTTTCATACATTTATATATTACTTTTAGAATTTTAAAAAATTGCCTTGTATAAATCAGATTATACACACTTGATGTAAATAGCTCTCATTTTTAAAAAACTCGTTTTGTTCCAAAATTGTTTTGCTATGAATTGAGATTATTTAGAAATGTATTCAATTCTTTTTATTAAGCTATCCTTCTAGGACTTGATTCAATATCACATGGCATATTTTGTGACTCAAAAATCAATCTCTATTAAAATAATACATTTATTTTTTAATAGCTTTGTTTTCTAAAATTTCTACTTCATAAACATTTGAGATGCAGTTTAGTGTATATCCTCAGTGATTGCTCTCCCTTTACTGCAACTAAAAGGTTCAGATAAACTAACATTTATAATGTGGTTTACAAATTGTTCTCAGGCTTATTATTTTATTTAATTTTTACAACACATTTATGAGCTAGGTGTTATGGCATTTTAAAGAGGTGTAGATAAAAGCTTAAAGAGATTGAGCAATTCTTTATAGCAGAATGATTGTTTTTATGATAATATCATACTCTTTATTAAAACATATTTCTTTTCTTACCTAGGAAAAAAAAGTCCTTCTCTGTGTCACCACATCAGGGAATGATGAAGCTGAAAGGATTTTCACCATATTTAGAGAGTAAACTTGGGATCTTCTGACTTACAGTGTGATTGTAGTGTTGTACACAATATTGCTGTTGGGGACTCTGATAGACCTCAGGGAGCTGAGGAGGCAATCTGCTGAACAGTGTTGAGGTTGATTTGTGATGGAGTTTTTTTCCCATTTGGGCACAGGTGAGACTCTGTAATGGTGCTCTAGGATGTTTAGCAGTGGAAATTTATTTATTCAAAGACAAGTAATGTTTCTTATTAGTGACATTGGGGAGGCCAACTAGCAATATATAAGATTTTTCCTCCTCCTTGTGACTAGATCTTTAAAGAACTATTTCTGTATGTAAAAAACTATTTTTCCTTACAATGGATGATGTCTATATGTAAAATAAGTCCCCTGTGGTCACAACATATTTCCTTTTAATACTTAGAAAGAAACATATCCTGTGACATTAATAGCTTAGAAGTGTTGTTCGCTTTGAGCCATTCCTGAAAAACACCAAATGCAGGCAGTTTCTTCTGAAGTATTGAATATTTTGGAGAATATAAAAGTCACAATGGAGAGACTGGGCAAAGTGGCATAGGTGATAGAAGGTTCATTCATCCTCTCTTGTGACCACATCAAAATTGTGACAGAAACATGGAGCAAACATGTAAGCAGAGCCTCCTGGGGGTCTAGAGAAACAGAAACCCTACAACTAGGGAGAGAAATAAGAAATCACCGTGCAATGGTTGGACATAGGAGGGGGTGAAGACACAAAGCTGTTGGTCCCTGCTGCTGAGTGGGACAGAGGCTATGGCAGCTGCAACTGAGACCCTCTTAAAAGGGCTGTGTCCATGAGCGAGCTTTCATGGTAACGGACCTGCTTACTCTGAGCATTGGCGCCTATTTGGCTGCTCGGGGTGCATCAGGGACTTATAAGGGACACTGAATTGTGTAGCCAGGGCCTGAGGCAAGGCTTTCTCCCAGGCAGAGGTGCAGGCAGCATCCACAGTTCCTCTGCTGAGCCCTCCCCACTCCCAGTGTGCCGGAGGCAGCACCGCCATAGCTGAGGTTACATTGAATTGGGTAACAGAGATTGCTTCACCCAGATGATTCCCTGACTTCACCTCCCTCAACTTGCGGCCCTGCCCAAGCCATATCTAGTTGTGTCCTCTATGAGTCCTGTGCCACTTGCTGAGCAATGCCAAACTCACACTGGTGGCAGCTGACCTCAGATTCTGGTGTGGCTTCCTGAGGCAACTATAAGCATAGCATCTGTGTATTGCTTGCTGAATCTTAACAGATGGCCCCAGAGGGGCAGAGGCTTGGACTAAATTTGGCCTACAGCTGAACCCCTCTCAGGACTGTGCCACTGGACATCTGAATGGAAAGAAAACAAGACCTCTACATATACTGCCTACAAGAGACTCACTTCAGATTAAAAGACACACATAGACTAACAGGATGGGGATAGAAAAAGATATTGCTTTGATGGACCTAGAGGGTATTGCACTGAATGAAGTAAGTCAGAAAGAAAAAGACAAATACTACATGATTTCATGTACATGTCGAATCTAAAGAACAAAATCAACAACAACAACAAAAGCAGAAATAAACTCATAGATACAGGGAATATTTTGAGGCTACTAGGTGGAAGGAGGTCTGGGGGGACAAAAAAAGGCAAAGGGATTAAGGGGTACAAGTGGATAGTTGCAGAATTGACTTGGAGATGTAGAGTGTAACATGGGGAAGATGGTTAATAATGTAATAAATATGTAAGAGGGAAGAAGGGTACTAGATATACTGGGGTGATTGCTTTGCAAGTTATGTGGATCTCTGATCACTATGCTATACAATCGAAACTGGTATGTTACTGTTTGGCAACTATAATTGAAAAAAATTCATTGAATTGTACAATGTAAATACAAGCAACTAATTGTCTATTATATTTCAATAAAGAAGTCAGACACACATGGAGAAAATTAACAGTGCCAGTAGTATTAGTTGTTTACAAATAGTAACAATATTGACAAACCTCTAGCTAGACTGATTGAGATATAAAAGAAACAGTATGTAAATCACTGATATCAGAAATGAAAATGAGATTTTAACTACTTATCTTTTACATTAAAAGGATAACGTAAGAATATTATGAGCAGCTTTATGTCAACAAATTTAGAAACTTAGATGAAATGGACAAATTCTTTAAAAAATACAAGATTCAAAATTGACACAAGACAAAACAAGAAATCTGATTAGTCTTTTACTTATTAGAGAAATTGAATTCATTATCAAAAACATCTCTATAGAGAAAACTTCAGTCCCAGATGATTTTCCTGGTGAATTCTATCAAATAGTCAAGGAGGAAATAATGCTTATATTAAACAAATTTTTGAAAAAAAAAGGAGTAGGTACTATTGTACAACTTAATTTCTGAAGCCTATCTCTAATAACATCTCTAAAAACATAACTCTTAACTCTAATTAAACAAATCCAGACCATGACATTACAGAAAAGAAAATTATACTGCTATTTCTCATAAAGATAAATATAAAAATACTTAGCAAAATACTAGCAAATCAAATCCAGAAACAGATAAAAATAATATACTATGACAGAATAAGATTTATCTCAGGAATGCAAGATTGATTTAAAATTTGAAAATCTACCATGTAATACACCATAGTAAGAGAATAAAGGAGAAAGTCCACATAATAATTTCTATAGATGCAGAAAAAGCATCTGAAAAAATGACTTTAGAAATCAGACTACCTCTATTTGAAGCCCAACTTTCCCACTTCAGAGCTGTGCGCCCACAAGCAATTTATATAAACTTTCTGTGCCTTGGTGTTATTATATGTAAAGTGGAGATAATCTTGTTATGAAGACTAAATGAGTAGTATTTGTGAAGTGCTTTGAAATGAATCTGGCACAAAATAAACTTGTGTAGGTGTTTATTATATTTTTGAAATAAATATAAATAAGAACTAGAAACTTTACTTATTGTATTCAATTAATATATGATTCTATAGAATGTTTTAAAATTCATAAAAAAATATTATATAGTAAAAAACTAACATTTAAATTATTATTGGAAGTAACTTATATCTGAGATATAATAATATGTCCTCTTGAGCAAGATCTGTCCCATGAGTTAGTCATTATTTAAACTTCATAGATTACTTTGCAAATTGGGGCACGCAAATATCAAATACAGCAGTTTACTCATGTTGTTTAATGCAGAATAAAGATTCATCAATAAAAACAATAAAACAAACAGCATGGTAAACATCAAGGCTGAAACTTGGTTTCCTGCAAATGACATTGATTGATTAATTATATTGTTCCCCAGATAAAAAGAGATCACTCTTCAGTTTCAGGATTCATTACAAATAGATATAATGAACATAGGATTCTTGTTGCTATTAGAATAGTACTCAATTATTGAACACTGAAGTTTTAAAAAAATGTTAAAAATTGTTGGTTATACCTCTTGGAATATAGAGGCCTTTCATAAAGACTTTTGTTATCACTTAATATACTTTAAAGTTTCTTATTGAGATATCGGAAAGTAAAGACACCTGAGAATCCATATAATACTTTTTGAAATATTGTTCTAGTATGTATATCCCTGAATGGCATGCTTTGGTACATTGATCAAACATGGTCTACAAATTAATTTTAATACTTCCAATTTTGAAGTCTTTAAGATTTCTAATCCAAATTCAGTCTTTATGAATGTCAAAAACACAAACTTCTAACAACTGCCTAATGTAAGTGCCCTTGTTAAAATTTGAAAATCAAGGTAAAAATTAATTCTAACTAAAATTGTAGGCATAGAGGATGATTTCAAGAAATCCTTAATGCATTTTAATAACTGACAAAGGCAAGAGGATAAATATAATATTAATTATATGAGTTTTTATGCTTGAATAAACATAAAATGTGTAATTATATTTACAAGGCTTGGCTGTCTTGAAAGATAAGAAATAATTACATTAATGCCTGATGGGGAAAAGGCTGCACAATTTATGCGAGTTTTATATGTTAACAGAACTGTAATATTAGAAAATTCAATCAAATATTAATTAATTACAAGAAAAAGTGCTATCTATGAATGTATTACAGCAAGTAAATCTATATATTTTAGGAATTGAAAATATTTCCATATTTTCTCCCTATATTAACTTCTCTGTCATACATAAAATATGACACAATTAGGCTTTTACTTCAGGCAGATAATTATGATTAAAATAATATTTATACAGCTTTCCTGGATAGATAAAATATAAAACTATGAGCCTTAATTCTAATCTTGACACAGGTCCTAATATCATTGTTTTCATTAAAAATTATGGGTTAGATTTTTTGTCTTGCAGTTTCTAATATTGTTAATTCCAGGAAAATCAAACTTTTCTAAATATCTTTTACAAATGTATTTACTGATTATTGTAAAGTCTTTTCCTGTGGTTGCATTTATATACATAACAAATTCAACATTTGAGATAGTCAACTTAAAAAAAAAATAAAACAAATCAATTTTCTGAATGTTGGTCCTTTTTAAGACTTTAGCCAATGTAGGTCAGATTTAAATACATATTACTGAAATGATGAAAATAATAACAATATTAAGAGAGTCTCATTCAGTCCTGCAAATTTAAATCATGGAAGTCTATTCACATTCTGAGTGCCCGAATCTATATGCAAAGAATTTTACAGGTGTGGAAAGGCAAATGAAACAAAGTCATCTTGAGCTGCTTTCCCTTGGAGTACTGAAAATACGACAAAATCAGAATGAGGTCATATTTATTTATTATTTATTTATTTATTATTTATTTATTTATTTATTTTTATTTTTCAATTAGAGTTGACAGTCAATATTATTTTATATTAGTTTCATGTGTACAGCATATTGGTGAGACATAATTTATGAAATGATCCCTCTAATTAGTCTAGTATCCACCAGACACCATACATAGTTATTACAATATTATGGATTATATTCCCTATGCTGTACTTTATATCCCATTACTATTTTGTAACTAGCAATTTTTACTTCTTAATCCCTTCACCTTTTTCACCCAGTCCCCTTACCCCTACTCCATGTGCCAATTATCAGTTTGTTTTCTGTATCTATGAATCTGTTTTTGTTTTGTGTATTTATTTATTTCATTCCTTAGATTCTACATATCAGTGAAATCATGTTATTTGTATTTCTCTGACTTATTTCATCCATCCATGTCACAAATGGAAAGATTTCAATTTCTAATGGCTGAATAATATTCCACTGTATTTATGTACTACAACTTCTTTATCCAATAGTCTGTTGATGGGTACTTGGATTGCTTCCATAGTGCTGCAAGGGATGAGGTCATTTTTTAAAAAACCATGAAAATATCATGCAATTTGAATGCTTAGTTGATTTAATTCATTTAAATGGATCCATGTCTTTTGCATTTGCTTTTAAAATTCAAATATTCATTTATTTCTATTCTGATTAAGCTGAATACGGGTACTTTATGGGTATATGTTTTAAATTTGTTCATTTATTAAATAATATCTTTCTGTGAATAAGCAAAGTAGTAGTTAACGTTGTGGCATTTGAATTTTATATTTTCTTGTTCATAAAATAGAGTTTTATATGATTTTTAATATTGCTGTACACAACAGAAGTTTATATATATTCACACATAACCAAGATTATAATCATGTTTAATTTGGGAATAAATTTCTAACATGCATATTTGGTTCCATTGATTAATAATAGTTTTATATAGAGAGATATGTTTTGTTTTTGCTTTACTTATTGATTATGTCTGACAAAAACTGGTAGCTGAAGATCAATCTTTGATTAGAGCAGCTATTTACACAAAGCCATTGACTCACTGGCTTGATTTAGGGACTGAAAGATGAATTTTTCTTTTTATTCAAATTTGAAACTTTTTTTTTTGGTAAATGGGTACTGGTGAGAGGTCGCTCATCTATGTGATAAAAGAAAATTGCTTGGCAGCATGCAACTTTTGAAATTAACATTGACAGTCTTCCATGCTTAATAGAATTGAAGTGCTGAAACCACCATATTCTACTTTCTTTTGGTTCTGTGGTTTCTAAATTTCCCAGCTGTACCAACAACCAGCCTTGGTTGTGACTTAGCTGGTACACTGTTTTTCAACAAGTTTTCTTTAGTAACTGAAAAGTTCCTATGTTCAAGTAGGCTATGTACATTCCTATCATAAAAAAACCGTGAAATGGAGTATGATATAGCATACTCCATTGCTTGTATATATTTGCTATATTATTTAAAACATATACATAACTTCTCAGCTATGACAAATAAAAGAGGCAATCAAGCTATTTTACCACTTTGTACATATCTTTTATTATTTTAAAATACTTTATCACGTGATTAGAAAGTTCAAAACTGCAGTTGAGAGAGGTTCAGAGAAAAAAATGAACTCATTTATAGATTTTCCTGAAATTTGGTCACATGTCACTTCACTTTAAATTAATTGCCAAGTTCTGATTACTGACAGGCAGATATCAAGGAATTCATGAAGCACGAGATATGAACATTTGATATTTTATTCACTGGACTGTCTGCCTTCTAGTCTGTTTGTAGTAAATCCTTACTCATCGTGAAGATGAGTAATGAAGCAAAATGAATATTTTTATATTGATTTAGGTTTTACACAGAACTACTTTAGAAGCTTAAGATAAATCAAGCTAATTTCTGCAAGAGTAATTCAATGAGTTGGTTGTTAATTGTAATTATAACACAATTTATTTATACAAAATTCTGAGGACACTCAACAGCTGTTAAGGGTTCATATCATGTTGGAAGCAGAAAATCCAGGGGCTTAGAGGACCTTTAAAATAGATGATAGGTGAATGGTGTTTCACAGCAATTTTAGATTGGGCATTAGAGTTAATTATACTTAAGTCAAGGATGTTTTGTATGATTCCGAAAGTTTACGAGTAAATTCACTCAACTAAAAGCTATTTAAAACTAGACAGTTTTAGTCTATTCAAGTAGTTTAAAGTGATGTATTATATAATTATATACAATGAAGTCAACAAGAATACGATAAGTAAATGTATCATCCTCAAATTCCATCATCTAGAAGTAAATATTAATATTTGTGGACCACAGTTCTAGCCTTTCTATGCATATGTACAGACAGATATAAATAGGTTCAATAATTTGACTAAATATTATAATCGTTTTACCAAAATAATGAAAATTTTGTTTGATGGCATTTAAAAGAAGAACAAACAACTGAAATTAAGCTTAATTGTTGTCGTTAATGTTTTTCTTGTAAGAAGCATTAGTTTCTAAAATATCTCTAACTATACAAATATATAAGCAATATTAGCAGATTGAGGTAATTTATTTTGCTTTCTTTAGGTACATTTTTCAATTTGGGGCAGATATCTATTGTCTTCTGGTTTAAAGTGAAAGGAATTGAGTATATACTAACATCCACCTTCTTTATGCTCCAACTGTCCAATTATTTTCCATTATATATTTACTCTTTTAACCTTGCTAATGTTTATAATATTTGCATGTTGTTTTCAGTCATTATTCATGCATTTATTTAGCTTTATTTCAAATAACTTAAAATAAATTATTGAATATGTATTATAACTTTTCTATTTGCTATAGTTTTTCCCACTTGTTTTTGCTCCAATAACTGCATTTAAGGTCTTATTTAATTAAATTCTTTTGTTATTATTCATCTTTGAATTCATCTATTAGGGATATGGTTAAAATAATATAGAAAGAGAAGGGTGGGAAATTTTGATAAACAAAAGCATAAGTGGTTCTAATTAGAGTTTATCTGGAACATCCTTTCGTCAAATTCTATGACTTTTGTACTAGGAGCACTTCACATTTCAGTTTATGACCACTGTGCTTCAGGTACTCCTGAATTCACACGCTTCTCTGGATTATACCCTGGTCATAGTTTTTCTTTATCTTTTATCTAGCTTTATCTAGGAACTTCCCTTATTTTATTTATTTATTTATTATTTGTATTTATTTATGTTAATGCCCTTTTGTATAGAACTTGAATTTTCCATTTAAATATATTAATAATCTTGATAAATCACAAAAAAGAACATGATGGGAAGATGATAAATTAGAAATGGCAAAAAGATTAATAAGATAATATTTAAAAGTTTAATAAATTCTCTAAATTTTTTAGAGTATTTTAAGAGACCTGAGCTACCATATTATATAAACATATATTTAGAAGTAAAAATATATAAATTAATTTAAATAGTTCAATGAATTTCTGCTATAGAAATTGCTAAAGAGTTTTGCTTGGATTCAATTGAATTTACAACAGGAATCCATTAATTATTATTTTGTTTCAATATTATGACAACATTATACTCCTAAGATGTAATTTTTCACATACCTTTGTATAAGGAACAAAAGTTCTGCTTTCTTTCAGGTAATACAATTTTTTCCTGTGTTTCTCTTCTTATTCTTTTAAAGGATTATATTTTGTTAACATTTTTTAAGATCCGTTAGTTTTCGTTCATTAGAATTATTTGTACCCCTTTGAATGAAGCCATATGCCTGATGTGAGCAGTATATATATGTTACAAGTATATATAAATCTAGTATTATACATCTACTGCTAGTGGCATTGATTTCTTTTACAAGAGATAAGAATCTTTATTTACATACCCAATGATTATAAAATCTACATAGCTAAATGAATATGTATGTATGTCTTCACCCACCCTGTCTTGAAATGGCAATTGAAATTATCTTGCCCAATAGATAAAAGAATACTAACCCAGAGAAAAAGCTGTTGATCCAGGATAATATTATTTATATGAAGATGAAAGTTTACAAGGGCTATATATCAATCAATTTTTTTAAAGACTATGACTATGAAATATAACTTTGTAAAAACATTTTTGGTCAACTTCTTTTGAGATACTCTAAAATACATATATATGCTGAAATAAGTTAAGAAGTTTTTCTGCTCATTAGAACAAAGCCTAAAAAGTGCAAAAAGTCAGGTAATTCTTAATTTTCATTTCTGTTTTTATTCATATGTTTGATATCAAAAGAAGATGAATTAAAAACTTTCATATTATGATGATTTTTGTTTCCATATGGAAGCTTATAATTATGGGATTACAATAATAAATATTTTAAAGAGAAATATTATATATTGCTTTTCTCATGTAGCTATTATATATCATATATAATATATTATGTTATATAATGTTTAATATTATATTGCCGATTCAATTTAATTTTATTTAGTACTCATTGATACGTTCATTTTTTAATACTTTTTCATTTTTCAATTATAGTTGATATACAATATTACATTAGTTTTAGGCGTACAACACAGTGATTACACGTTTATATAACTTACAAAGTGATCACCTCAATAAGTCTAGTACCCATCTGACACCATATGTAGTTATTACAATATTATTGACTATATTTCCTAATGCTATACTTTACATCCCCCTGACTATTTTGTAACTACCAATTTGTACATTTTAATCCTTTCCTCTTTTTCGCGAATCTTCTCAGCTCCCGTCCCATCTGGCCACCATCAAAATGTTCTCTATATTTATGAGTTTGTTTCTTTTTTGTTTGTTTCTTTATTTTGTTTTTCAGATTCTACATATAAGTGAAATCATATGGCATTTGTCTTTCTCTATCTGACTTATTTCATTTGGCATAATACTCCCTAGGTTCATCCATGTTATTATAGATGGCAAGACTGGGGTTTGTGAACTTTTTTGAGATTTTAGGAAAGTCTGCAGCATGAGACAAGACAGACCATTTATATGAAAAAGCCTTTGGCTTGGGTGAGTCCACAAGTTGGATATGGTGAGGTCTCAAGGAGTGACTGGGGTGAGTTAACAATGTTAGCTAGATTGATGGATACTCAGATATGGCACCCACCTGCATCTACACACTGGGAGAGCAGAGGACCCGACAAAGGAACCATGGCTTTGCCAGCAATTTTTTCTGGTAGAAAGCTCCTCCTTCAGCTGCTGCCCTGAAACCAGGCAATTCAATTTCCCCTCATATGTCTCTGGCACCTTCTGAGCTATTGCCCCAGCCCTGGAGCTCAGAGTGAGCAAGTCTCTCTGAGAGTTAGTCCATGTGCAGGCCCTTTAAAAAGAATGGGACTCCTATAACCCTCCATCTTGCTCAGCCACAACCTCTGCTGCTTTTCACAGCCAGAAGTTGTGAGGACTTCTCTTCCCAGCACTGGAACCTTGGACTGGGGAGCCTGGTGTGGGTTGAAATCCCTCACTTCTCTGGGGGGACCACCTCAACCAAAATATCCCCCCTGATTTTTACCACACACGGTGAGAGGCCAGCCATTCAGTATCTCAGCCCCTCCTACCAGAGTCAAGGTGGCTTCTTCTGTATGTCCTTAGTTATAGGACTTCTGTTCAGCTAGATTTAAGATGGTTCTTAATGATAGTTGTTCTGCAGTTTAATGTGTTTATGAGAGGAGGCGAGCACTTTTACCTACTCCGCCATCTTGATTGGATGCCCCTGATACATTTACTTTAAATTATTCATTTATGGAAAAAGATTAATTTAAATAACAATTTTTTTCATTATTGAAAATCATCAAGATTCCCATGGATTAAATTCCCAAAGAGCTATATTTTAACCATTTATCATTATTATGTATAATTTCAGGTGTGGGTATATACTAAGATGAACAAAGAAAGATAAGTGAAAAAAATAATTAATCATTATAGAAAACTTGCAAAATATAAAAGGATATAAGAAAATGAAAATTGTACAAAATTCTATTACTCAGTGAGAACTAATGTTACTACTGGAAATTTTTCTTCCATTGTTTCTTTCCCAACAGATAGATGGATGCATGGATAGATAGATTAGATAGATAGATAGATGATAGATAGATAGATAGAGATAGATAGATAGATAGATAGATAGATAAGATAGTTAGATAGATATAGATAGACAGACTGACTGACTATATTATATATTTATATGAAACATATTAAATTCCTAATTCTCATTGCATAGAATTTATCCTGTATATTCTACATAAATATTATACAATACTTATGTAAGTTTGTATGTAGGCTCTTTTGTATACTTATTTTTCACTTAGTTTTGTAGAATTGCTTTTGATATTTTGAAAACAGATGGTGTCACAGAAATTGACTATATGACGTTTTGCCTTTTTTTCTAGTCATTGAATTTCATGTTTGGATAACCCTTGAGAGAGCCAGCCCTTTTTCTTCAAGTAGACAGAGCATTATTATTTTCATCTTACAGATATGGTCTGAGATCCAGATACATGAATGAACAATTCAAGTAAATAAGTGGTGATGGGGTATGTGGGTGGGAATGATGGGTCTAGCTACATTGTGCTGATTTGTGTTCCTTCAACATAAATCTGTGAATTCTCTTCTCACCAGCCTTTTGTGTTATATTTTTCTTTGTGTTTCATAATATGTTATAATTGAAAGAGATTGACTATGAGACAACTTCTTCTTTGTACTTTTAGTTTGGAACATAGAACATACTTAAACAGTCGAAAATAAAATGACTAATTTAATGCTGACCGAGTGGAATCCCTGAACAATAGTATTAATTATTTTTGATACAAAATTGAATTCTTGATTATTTAACACATTTTTTCAATCAATTCTTTCTCATGACACCAAATGTAACCACAGCATTCATTTGAGAGCATTCCTTTGCTCTAAAATTACTTTTCTTGATGCTTTATCAATCCTCTATGTATGGAGCAGGGGAGCTGTGAGGCTTAACTATTAAAAAATATATATCCATTCAATTTTAAAAGCCGAAAGACAAATTGCAATCTATAAATACATACCTTTTAGAAAAGACACTGTAAGAAAAAGAAGTACATTTATAATTTGTAAAAAGTAAGACTCCTGAAATAAATAAGTCAATGTAGGAAGAAGAACAGTTACCCTTTGGGTGTCAGAAAGTCAATAATAAAGTAGGAGAAGCAGCTGCACACATCTGAAGGCTCTCTCTCCTTGTGATCTGTGAAAGAACTAGTGATCTTACATAAACCATTCCAGAAAGTGCTAAGAAATTATATTTCCCACATAATCCCATGCTTAAACAAATCATATTAAGTAGATCCACAAAACAATATTATGAAGGGATGAATTGAAAAGAAATAAAATAATAACCATATAAACATATAATTCTCCATATACTAATAGAGTAACTTAGTTGCTGAGAGGTAGCTCATCTTTTTGCTACGTGATATTAGTGGTCGTTTCTTTACATGGTGTTTATTGTAATCATTTATATTAGATGGAAACATCTACCTATAGAGTGAGGATCTGGAATTGTAGACACATAATTTTGACTCACTCGACTTTAAAGACCAAAGGGTAAAGAGACGTAAAAGCCAGACCATTCTACAGGAAAAAATATAAAAGAACATTGATGCTAAGAGAGCACACAGCCATAGTATATATAGTAGGGAGACAATAACACAATGATAGCAGTGGATAGTGTACCAGAGATGCATAAATTATGACATTAATTTGGAGGAAAAAATAATCCACCGTGGAAAGAATTATGAAAACATTTCATCTGGTGGCAGGGAAAGGCCCTTTAGTTTCTTAGAGACTGAAAAAGTGTGGTAATCTGAATAATGCCTCTCCAATCCCAAAGAAGTCTATACCTTAATGCCTGAAATATGTTACATAACATGGCAATAGGGACTTTGGAGATGTAAATAAAGTTATTGATCTTAAAATAGGGAGATTATCCTGGATTACCTAGGTAAACTCAATCTAATAACCAAAACCCTTAACTGCAGGGGATTTTCTCAGGCTGTAGACAGAAGAAAGATGCAATAAGACAAAAGAGAAGGCTAGAGAGATTCTAAATTAGAGAATTCAATATGCCTTTGCTGCCTCTGAGATATAGGAGCTCACTTGAAGATATTAAAGAGGGACTTTAAGAGTCATTTCCGGTCACCAGCTGACAGCCAGAAAGCAAACAGGGACCTCCATTCTGCAATCACAGGGAACTGGATTTTGCCAACAACCTGAATGAGTATCCTAATAAGAGCACAGGCACCAACACCTTGATCTCTGCTTTATGGATCTCAGAGCTGAAAAACAGCACAATCAACTCAGACTTCATATTTATATAACTATGAGATCATAAATTTGTATTAAGGCACTAAAATTGTGGTAATTTCTTATGACAGCAATTAAAAACTAAGAAAGTAAGCCAATATTTATTACCAGTGAAGTGAAAATAAGTTGGTATTTAGACAGTTTACTGTTAATTGTTTTTGGATTATTATGTGTTCACAAAATTTCTCTGTATAGAGAGTCCTAAATATTTAGGCCTATTATCCTTGGTGTCCATATGTCCCCCAAATCCCTGCCACTTCACAGTGGCAGGAAAATATAATAGGTCAAATTAAGGGGAACCAAGTGGTGTATGAAATACTTTGCTTAACATCTAATCTAGAAAGACATAATTATTACTACTATCAATAACAATATATGGGATATAAAACATTATTTGCAGATGACATTATTGTGCATATAAAAACCAGAAAAACTACATGTAAGTATGAGATTGAATCAAAATTGATATAAAATTTAGCAAATTTTTTAGATTACGGTCAATATGTAAAAATCCACTTATATATTTTTATAAATAACAAGTCTAAAATATCATTTAAAAAAGATTACAGTATTTACAGTAGGCTCAAGAAATGTAAAATATCTAGCAATGACTCCAACAAAATTATATAGGGTTTCTACTAAGGAAGACTACAAAAGACTACTGAAAGTAATTAAAGAAGATCTAAATGAATGGTTATGGATTGGAAAATGGTTATGGATTGGCTAGGAATTCAACATACGAATTTTGGGGAAACACAGTTCAACCTATAACATATGGTAAGACTGTAAGAAATTGTCAAACTGTCTGTACCAAAGGTGGCTGTACCATTTTCCATCCCCACCAGAAATGAATGAGAGTTTCTATTGCTCCATATCCTTGACAGCATTTGGTATTATCAGGATTGTAGATTTTAGCCATTCTAATAGATTTGTAGTGGCATCTCATTGTTGTTTTAATTTGAATTTTCCTAATGACATATGATGTTGAGTGTCTTTTCATATGCTTATTTTTCATATCTATATCTTCTTTGCTAGGATGTCTGTTTAGATACTTTGTCCATTTTAAAATTAGATTGTTTGTTTTCTTATTGAATTTTAAGAGTTCTTTGCATATTTTGGATATAAGTCCTTTATCAGATAAATGTTTTGTAAATATTTTCTCTCTGGCCTATTTTTTTCATTCTCTTGACACTGTCTTTTACAGAATAGAAGTTTTACATTTTAGTGAAGTCCAATTTACTAATATTTTCTTTTATGGATCATTCTTTTGGTGTTATACCTAACACTTTTAGTTTACAATTCATTTTTAAGACTAATACTTTGTAATACAATGGGACACTGGCTGAGTCTGAATATTTTTATCCACATTATCTTGTATATGTTATCCTAGTGTCTGGTACATAACGGACATGCATTAAATATGTCTTGAATGGCTGAATGAATGAATGGGGTAATGGGTAAATATTTGAGTAAGTAAATAAACACATGAATATGTATATTTAGACTTTAGTTTTCCTTTTGTATTTTTAGAGTCAAATTTTGCTATAATATTGTCTTTATAAAATGCAGTGGGAAGTTTGCAGATATTTGAGTTTTCCTCCAATTTTGTAAATCTACTTGTATTTAGTTTTGATCTCCTAAATGATTCCAGTGTATAGATATATTCTTGGGAAATATAATAGATCCTTCCAGATATCTAAGCTACTTAAAAAATAATATATTTCTCATTCAAGCTGACATTTTCTAATGTATGCAGAATCCTTAAGCCTTATAATGTATTAACAATTCCCTTTACAGATGGTAAAAATTTTAAAAATATTTTTGCTTTATGATTTTATAAATACTATAAAGTTGATTATCACTTTCCAATAGGCAGTGAATTTTTATACTAATGTGTATGTATTTTGAATCTTAGGAATAAATGTCATGTAACGCAAAGGAAGAATATTGCTGGATACCTGTGAGTAAACAGAAAGATATCAATAAACATGGACTTGGTCTGTAAACTTTAATTAATAGATATCAAGGAATAGTGTAGAAGTAAATCTTTCTGTTAATCATTATAGTTTAATAAAAGGTCTTCCTAATTTAACTGTTAGGTGCTGCAATCATTAGGACTACTTCTGTTTTTGAAACCCTAAGCATCAAATCCATGGGGCATTTTTATTAGTTCTTATACCCTGTACAGCATTTCTCTACTAGATTCGATACTGGAGATCACGTGCTTCCTCATAAATTTGTTTTTCATTTTTTTTTTTCTTTTTTTTGCCAATCTTCGATTTATCTATTGTTACACTTCAGAGAAAAATGAAGATTTTTGTGCTCTTACTTGCTTTTTGTAAAATCCCTCTGCACATCTAATTTTATAAATTGTCATCATTACATTAATATTGTTAAAATCTAACATATATAGAGTATCTAGAATGAAAAAAATTTGTCCTGATATCTAAACTGAAATATCAAAAATATCTAAACATAAATTTAATTTCAACAAGAGCTATAATTTTAGCTTGTGATATGTAATTTCTAAAACATTTTATTACTGTAGGTAATCCAAGGCCAAATAATTTTTTTTTTTAATCGTATCTTCATTCCACATAAATTTGCAAATGCATATGTAGTATTGTGGAGGAATCAAAGAAGCAAATGCATATTGGTCATATTGCTTGCGTAACCCATCTTTGTGTGTGTGTGGCAGGGGGGAGGAGGGGAGGTTCTGATATTTTCCTTATAAGAGCACTAATCCCATCATGAAAGCTACACCCTCATGACCTAATTAGTTCCCAAAGGCCCCATTTCTGAATACTATCACATTGGGGGTTAGGGCTATTGCATATGAATTTTGAGGAAACAAACATTCGGTCCATAACAATAAATATGAGTTAAAAGGATATGAAAAGCCAAGACTTTTTCTAGAACATGGCTCTTCAATTTTAAAACATGACTAAGAGTTGTATGTTAAGAGTCAAGTTATCTTGCAGATGAAGTTCTTCTCTGTGTACTATGTGCTACAATGGGCTGTGACAATAGTGGGCTCAAGCACTACAGCGAGAAGTTTCTCAGGAACTCCTTGAAGAGGAAGATAAATCATCTTATGAGAATACTTAGATAAATATGCACACCCATCTGAAAGGATCCATTTGTGTAGCCTGAAAGACACAAAGACTCATAATAAGATAAAATTAGATTCTAACTAGATAATATTATATCTAAAGAAATATCAATTATAGAAAAGATTTTTTCATTGATGGCTTAAAAAAAATCATTCATTAAAATGTTGGCAGTGCCTATCCAATCACTGTCTGGGGAAGGGAATCTTATTCAAGGGGTTTTCAGGATCCCAGTCCCATTGGCAAAATCATTCCAGTCTCAGTTGGGCGCTATAATTACCTGTGTTAATCTGTCTTTCCTTCTTCTGATCTCATGTCTGACAAGCATCCATCTGAGTAGAGATTGCTTGTCTAGATCTGACTGTGTGGTTATCCCACCCCCTGAGAGGGATATTTCTCATTTTAAATCAATTAAACAACAGCGTGACTTCATATATTAGTTATTTCAGCTTTTGGGAACCTTCTTGAGAAATGAAACCCTTCTCAGTTTGCTAATAAAACCAAATATCTAAGTTTGTCGGATCAAGAAACTATGGTAAATGTACAGAGTGCTAATCTGTGTAATGTGATAGCAATCACCAGTCTCTCCTGGTGACATCTAGAGATTGCTCCTAATTATATGTGTCTTTTATTCCCTATGTTAAACTGGTACATAGCACAACTCACTTTATTATCACTGATAATAACAGTCTTTATATTACTTGAGTTATTTCTTGAATAACAATAAATTCTCATGTCTCTGTTTAGTAATGGTTTGAATAAGGAAGAGATCATACTAATTATTGTTTCAAAACTTGACCAGACCTATGAGAAGTCAGATGACTTTCTTTTTGTGTGTATGTATGAATGTATGTGTAATATAATTTCTTTACATTTTTATTTCTTTAGAAAACTTTAGTTTTAAAAACTTTTGTCACTTATAGCATTTCCACATTTCGCAACCATTTTTGGAGATTATTTCCACTTATAAGTTATTGTAAGTCACTTTACAAAATTCAAGTATACTTTGTGGGAGATTTAAGGAGGAATATTGCCTGAGCACAAATTCCTGAACTTCTTCTTACCCAAATGTTCTATTTGGAGAAGCTAAAAATCTAAAGTACCTGTTTTCCAGATTTTCTGAAGCAATAGGTTTTGCCAGGTTGTTCGTGGAGAGTCGGCAGAGAAGTGTCTTGTCTGCCTCACTGGAGTGCTTTTCATTACTCAACTGAGTCCATGCAAACAGGTACCTCTCTGTTTAAGGGTCTTAGGCCACCTCAGATTGACCCATCTTGCTGCCATAAAACCTCTTATCTCAGTGTTTCATTTGATATGACACATAGCAACCTGGTCCTACATTTCAAATAGCCAGGAGGGAAGAACTGTTTCAATTTGCAATTTTTGAAAGGCTTAGACATTTACTTTGCATTTAATAAAAACTAAGGTGGTCTTTCTAAAAATGTAAGCTCAAATACTCTAAACAGTTTATGCCTTAAACTTCTATCTATGGCCATGCCACCCTGAACGTGCCAGGTCTCGTCTAATCTCAGAAGCTAAGTAGGGATCTGCCAGATCTCGTCTGATCTCGGAAGCTAAGTAGGGATTGGGCCTGGTTAGTACTGGATGGGAGACCGCTTAGGAATACCAGGTGCTGTAGGCATAAAAAAAAAAAAAAAGCACCTTTCATTGTACTTTGCCCTTTTCCATGCCTTTTTTCACCTTGTACCCACCGATATTTACTCCAGTGATAAATATTAGTTAGATTGGACTCACAGTTGTTTGAGTTCAATAATTAAAATCAATTCTTTTATTTAAGTAACAATTTTAAAACAGTGAGAATTTTCTCTCATTATTGAAATGTTTACTGTTAAAAAATGAGAACTGGGATTCTGGTATTGTAGAATCTTTCTTTAAATGTTCTATGATTCTGTCGATTCATTACATATTTACTGACCAGTTATGAGATGCAAGACTCACTGAGTTATAGTGATATGTGAGTCAACTGAAAATCATTCATCATAAGTTATTTTTAACTTAAACATTTATAGGTAACAGTCTGTCCATCTGTCCTTCCCTTAGTATTTGTAGATGTGTATATGGTATTTCCAGCATTTCATTTTAAAAGATAATTAAATGACAATTATTTTAATTACTTGGAACAATTTAGCATTTCTAAGCTATTTAGAGTATTATTTGGGGAAAAATAAAATTTGTCTGAAGTACATTTAAGTCTGCATTTCTCCTTAACATTAAAGAAGGTTAAGATGTATCTGTACTATCTTTGAAGTATTTTATGTCTTTCTATTCTTAGAAATGAAGTAGAATATTGCTCATATTTTCCTTAAAAAAGGAAATTCACGTTTTGAATTCATGTTTGTCAACTTAGTTAACAAACATGAATTCAAAAGTTAAATATTGAGTTCTTACTAATGTCTTTATTCCTTGCTCTGAAATATAAAAAAAACTCTCCAAATGGAATTCTGTGTTCTCTTCCAACTGCCTATAAAAATTCTATCTATGCTTCAAAACAGTTCAAAATTACTCCCAAAATTAGGATCCTAATTTGCCCTACTTAAAGTTTGTTTGTTTACCGGACTAAAAGGTAATGTTCTGTTAGGCAGAGGAACAAAACAGAAGAGTGTGTATACACAGAAATCAAGACAAGAAAGTTTTTAAAGGAGAGTGTAATCAGCTGTGTCTAATACTTAGTTCTGTTTAGACAAAGCTTTTGAGGGTTATTCAGTTTTAAACTACACATTCTTTGGAAGCAATTTATCTGTTTGTGACATTATGAGACTACTAATGTAATTATAAAATTAATATCAATAGCTAGGAATAATTTTAGTACTTATAAAATTAAGTGAGATTATAACATTCAAATAACTGTTATACATCCATCAATCTTATATATAATGTTTTTGTCTCAAATCTTATAGTCTCGCCTGGTCACTTCTGCAAGTATCTCAAATTCCCTTGAGATTTAGTCAAACAGAGTCATTGATAGAGAATATGGTTTGGCACATCTAAGATTCAAAACTGTAAATGATGTCAATGTGGAAGCCATTGAATGTTGTATATAGAAGGTTAACCCCATCATTTTATGTGAGGCCCTGAGATTAAAGTTCTTAATCTTATCATGATTAAGAAGATAAAGTTGGTAGCAGAATGAAGTGAGACCAATTCCTTTGAGATCCAGTACAGTGTGTTCTTTACACAGAAGGATGCAGATAAGGGTGGTACATATTATTCCAAACAGGAGCTTATTTCAGCCTCTCCTTTATTACAAGTAGGGAAGGAAACAATAAACATCAAAAATTCCTCAACTCCAGTTCTCCAACTGACCCAAGGAATTGTCTGTTCTTACTGATTTTATCTCCTAATCACTATTTTCTTCTCAGTGGACTCTGAAATTGCTCTTTTAAACGTCACTAATAACTTCCGTTTTCCCAAATCATGATTATTAAAGAATGATCTTCTATTCCATTTCTGAGTAGTAATATTTCTTTATTGTATTTCCACTTGACTAGGATTTTGCTTTCCTGAGGTTTACCTCATATTCTGGATATAAGCATGCATTTAATTGATATTTTATTTTTTAGGTAACCATAATTTTGCTTTAAAAACAGCTTTGATTTGATGCTCACTCTAATATGACTTTTCTGTGCAAATCATTGTCTTTACCAGCTTTATCAGCCTCACACCCAATTGTGTAACTTAGAATTATCTCAGTATATACTCATGATGTGCTCATACTACTTTGTAATCAAAACTCCTTGATTGGGCAATTTAGACTTCTAATCAGTAACTACTGTTCCAATTTATAATTAATTAAAACTTTGATAATTCTACTCTCTTCTTAAATTTTCATAATCATATAACAGTAGGTTTTATTTTAGATGTACATAGTTAAATAATACTGATTCCAAAGAGAGTATGCTCTGTTGGGTTGACTTTGGGTGGGGGACAAGAACTTTTATAACTGTAAATTGACTCAGTTTTAATACATACACTATTATGAGTTAAATTGAACTAGCATTCTCAACTTAGAGAAAATTGTTTTAAAAACCTGGACCATAACGAACAATCTAAGTTACTATGATTTTGATTGGAGAAGAGAGAGGAAAAGGATGTGTTTTTGATATAG
>NW_006442512.1:8888649-8973712 GCF_000325575.1 Pteropus alecto | reverse complement strand
CCCTACAAGTAATATTTTCTCTTCATGAACAATTTTAACTTGAAGGTAGGTAGAAGATAAATAAGCTACATGCCCATTAACCAAATATAATAATGATCTACAACTTTGCTTCATTTCCTTTCAGGCTTTTTTTTTCAACCAATATAAAACAACATCAGTAACATTACCAGTTATTATTTATTATGTGCTAGACATATGACTTCTTTCCAAAAAATTACTTTTTAATCATAGCACTATTTTGTCTATTTATATTATAATTATATATTTATAATCTTATCTATATTAACATGTTCATATTATTTTAAGTTATATTCTGCATATATAGATTAAAATATGTATATGTATATGCTTATATCTTAAAATAATTGAATTACTCCCAGTATCAGAGTAATTTTTCTCTCAAAATTGTAGCTATTTACCAAGTAATTTCAAAGTTTTTAACAAACATATTTAAGGAGAACGAATATTCTATAGGCATTTAAGGCACCTTTAAGTGTTTTTGTTGTTGTAAACAATACTACAAAAAAAGAGAATACAAAATTTGGCTTTAATTTCTTAGAATAGTTTTCCTCAAGTGAATTTCTGTGTCAAAGGATGTAAATATTTTTAAGGCTCCTAAATACAGATGGCAGTGAAAAAGTCTTTTTGAGTTGTACTATAGTCAATACAGGTTATTATTTAAAAAAAAAAAAAAATCTGAAGTAATAGCAAAGCATTCTTTTTTAGCAATAATTTATATATCTTATGTTACTAGCATGTGGCTAACATTTTTTTTTTTTTTTGTATAAACCATCTATTGTCCTCAATATAAAAATTAAAGATTCATAGTCTTTGTCCACGATTTTAGTGTTTTAATGTTTTCTTTATTGACTTAATGAGGTCTTTACATGTGAAGGCCATTTGCTGAACTGTCCTTTCAAATTGTTTTGTGAGAGCTAGCTATTAAAAATGGGATGTTGCTTTCAATGAATGGGTGCTGTCTAAGATAACGTATAAGCATCATGCAGTGTTTCTCTCAGTCTCAAAAATAAAATTATTAGCCACTGGCTATGTATATTGAGGCTGGTTTTGTCATTCCTATTTCTTTAAGAAGCTAAGAGTTGAACTACAGATTATTATTAATTATTACATAGAATATTATGGTATTTTTCTTCTAATTGTATTTTTAGTTTTATCATGTATTCCATTAATTTCAACCTTTTAATTTACTAATCATTACCCGTTGTAATGACATACATATTCTCAAAGCCACCTCATATCCTGTTTTTGAAAGAATGAAGGGTATGAAAAAAAACCCCACTGATTAAATAAACAAAACAAGCACTTAAAATAGCTATTGCTGATGATATATTTCATTTTCATTTTTAAAAATCTTATAAAGAATTATATTTTATATAATCAAATTGAGTTTTCCTCCATGATACCTTTTATTCTTTTTTAAGTGTAAGGAGTGCAATAAAGTAAATGAGACCCCGAATGCTTCGGGTGCATAGATGAAGAGATGAGGAAATGGGAAATGGACCTGAGATTTTCCCATTCCGTATTGCCTTTCTCCTTGTGACAACAGATTATAAGACTCCTAGGTTCCACTCTACATGAATGAACAGTGCTTTTTGAACTTGTAATTTGACAGTTATAAAATCTTGCGCTGCAATTAATGGAAAACTCATTCCATATCAGCCTAAACAAATAGATTTTTATCCACTCAAAATAAGTGTAAAAATAGGTGTGTGACATATTTGTGAAGTTTATCAACTTTTGTCTCGCATGGCTGCAAGATGATCACCACCTTCCCAAGAATTCCAGAAAGAAATAAACTCAAAATAAGTGTAAAAATAGGTGTGTGACATATATGTGAAGTTTTTCAACTTTTGTCTCGCATGGCTGCAAGATGGTCGCCACCTTCCCAAGAATTCCAGAAAGAAATAAACAGAGAGAGAGAGAGAGAGAGAGAGAGAGAGAGAGAAGCACCAGCAGAACTCCACTTGAATCTTGAGAAGCAAAATTCTGTTACATGGCTGTCTTAAGCTAAGAATTAAATGTTGTCTTCTCTAGTCTCACAGTGGAGGTGAGCAGGAGAAATCACGGAAGCCAATGACTGTTGAGAATTATTTAAGGTTTGTATATAAAGCCACTTTGTAAATTTTAAGGCAATTACTTTTTCTCATTCATATTCTAAACTGGTTCTATTTTTTTTTCTGTCTCTACAAGAATATCTAGCAAAATACATAACATTAATATTTCAAAATTATTTATTTAAATTTTATGATAAAAGTAAGTACATTGTTATTTCTTATTAGGTGTACACTCTTATAGGGAGATGTAATCTAATTTTATAAATTTCGTTTACAGTAGCAACCTTCACAATTTGTATTATAACCACGAAAGTATTTCTCTAAGTATTTTACTCAACACATGGGAATGGAGGTGTACACAGGACCCAAACCAAGCTAAATATTTAGAACTGTGCCAAAAATTAGATTACTGGTTCTATTAGTTTCTATTGTTGAGTAATAAATTATATAATTTAGTAGATTAAAACAACACAAATTTATCTCGCAGTTTCTGTGGACTAAGAGTCTGGGTATGGGATAGCTGGCTGCTCTGCTCAGTACCTCATCAGGCTGGAAACCAAGGTGTTAGCTGAGGCTACAATTTCATCCAAGGTTCAAAGATCCCTTTCATACGTAATCTTTTTTGACAGAATCCAGTTTCTCGTGATTATAGGACCAAAGTCCAGGTTTTCTTATTGTTGGCCAGAAACCACTCTCAGTTCTTAGAGGCTATCCTCAGGGCCTTGCCACATGGCTATCTCTGCTGGCAGTTCACAGTATGGCTGTTTGCTTCATCAAGGCCCAAAGAAACACATCTCTGCTGCACTGAATTACTCTGACTTCTGGAACCCCTCCATTGCTTCTAGTTAAAGGGTTCACCTGATTAAACCAGGCTCACTCAGAACAATCTCATTTTCAATTAAAGGCAAACAATTAAGGCCCTTGATTATTTCTGCAAAATTTCTTAACCTTTGCCACATAGCATAACCTAATGACAAGAGTGGTATCCTATCCTACGGTACCCTATTCATAAGCCTCACCTGCACTGAAGGGAAATGGGTTATATAGCACATGTATACTAAAAGGCTGCAATCGTAATCATGTGAACTTTAGAATTCTGCCTACCATGCTGTTAAAACTCCAGTATTGTTTTTAATATTTTCAAGAACTAATTATGAAGCATAGAGTTAGTAAAAGTAAAAAAGTATATAACAAACATATCTAAAGATCTAGAGAGCCCTCTGAGGTAATTTAAGGACTTATTTGGACATAGAATGTTTTCAATGTAAGTATAATGAGATCAACTTTATCAAAAATCAGACGAATTCCATTTCTGGTGTTCTTAACCACTATACACTTTCCCACCACTAAAATGATATGTAAAACTTGGTATGGTTCCTCTCACATAGAAATTGTTCATTAAATGTTATCTAAGAATATTCTGTTTTGTGATGGATTAAAATGTTTTCTTTTTCATACCACTGCGTGGTTTTGAGGGTTGGATGACTAGCATTTTTTTTTTAATGGAATGATTAAGTATAAGCTGTACCGTGTGGGTGAAAATGGGTTTTGCAGAGAACTAAAAAATGGTTTGAATTCTTGTCCTTCAAAGAGTGTCAAGAGAAATCAAACTGATTACAAATTGACTAGGATTGAAAAGATTTTATGTTCAAAATTTGGCTTTATTCAGAGAATTCTTATGAATCATTTCTTTGTATCTTTTTTAGGGCATCATATTGTTGTAGCAATCACATTATTCTCTGGAATCTCCTCTACTCTTATGAACTTTCATTATCTGACACTCATTTCATCAGGTAAAATGAGGTAGAAGCACAAAATTGATATATCATTTTGAAAAAAATATCTGGTGATTTGATCATAACTGTTTCTCAAAAGCATCTATGCAGAAAGAGAAAGAAACAGCTTATTATTTATAGTGCAGAGTCATAACCTTGAGGTTCATCCTAACTGTACCTCAACTAACTCTGAGAAATTAGACAAATCTGACTTTTGGAGAAATAATTATCTCTAAACCCCATTATATTACTAATGTCTTGGTTATACCATATGAAATGTATTAAAGGATAATTTTCTACATTCAATTAAATGTATGGATTTATTAATATTAAAATTTTTGTTCTGAAATTTATATTGATTTTTAGATGCATTGTTGTTTTTAGATAACAAATGTGACAGAATTATGTTTCCATTCTTTAACTTGATAAGATTTGAGTTAAAAGCTCTATTTGCACCATGTCACTATGTGTATTTTAAAATATAATGGGAAAAGTCAAGACACAGATTTAGAGAAAAATCATTAAATTCAACTTTTTTAATCAGTAAATTTTCACATCATCAGTCCTTTTACATACCCATAGAAAGACCTATAAAAAGGAGAGCAAAGTAGTTTGGATTGAGTATAGAATAAATTAGATATTCTACATTTATAGAAGATCATCTATTTTTTGGATGCAGTAAACTCTTGGTTTTTATTTTACTTAAATTCCAAAGCCAAATTCTAATTGTTTTTTTAGATATTGATATGACCATTTTATAAAAATCTTTTGCTTCCTGCTACTAAATTTTTAAATTTTATATTTTATTTTTAATTTTAGTTTTGTTTTAAGCATCAATGATCATACCATTTCAAATTGGAGAAAATGTATTTGTTGGCTTATATATTTACTCTAGGACTCTATGTAGAATAAATACCTCTTATACCATTTCTCTCACGGTTATAGAAGAAAGTTTTTCTTTCTATCACTGATATTTCAGTTAAAATGTAATATTTAGAAGTTCAATTTAGGATTTTTTTTCCTCTTAATTTCTGTATTATTTTGAATTGTGGAGTAAGTGGGATGTATGTGGAGAGCATAGAGGTAAAAATATCTTAAACTATACAAATTAAAACTTTTAAAATTACTTTCTTTGACCTCCCTTTTTTCAACAATGATTTCTCTGACACTTTTTAATGTTCTTTGCCGAACACTTTGTAAACCTATGGTGATATTTGTCAGCTGATTTGAGGTAGAAACCTTTTATTCTATTTCTACTTCAGCCTCTGACTCCTTGAATGACCTTTAAAAATTAATATTCTTACCAGCTCTAAGGGTTAAAAAAATTTACCAACTAACTCACAGAGATGTTCTGAAGCTTAATTATGATTCATAATAAAGTCCACCAAGATGTTTCAAGAAAAGGTGTTGTACAGAGACAAAATATTATTATAAAACTCTCTAGAGTCTTAATTGGTAGGTTATTATTTATAGATTTCAACAGAACTATATTTCAATTGTGCCTGTAAGATCTCTGATGTTTTTCTGTCCACTACAACTATTATTCTCCAAAATAAATGTTTACAAAGCCATGCTTCGCCAAAGAAAAAAAAATGGAACCATTCAAAATTGTTAAGTAATGTAAATGAATTTTAAATTACTTCCTCTTTAAGATCAATTTGGGGTGAGTTTAAATTTGAAGTATTAAGATAGCTAATAGAGTCTTAGAGTAAGACTGCATAAATTATATTATTCAATCTACTATACTTTTACATTTTGATGGGGTATTAAAAAGATTTGTCCACGGTCATTCAACTGTATTTTTTTCATATTTCTGTATATACAGTTTGGAGTACAGGATATAGTCCAGTACCTAAGCATCTGAATTCTAGTGTCAGATTGTGGACAAATCTTTGCTCGTATTATATAAGCTGTGTGACTTTGAGCAGCTTATAAAATAGTTCATACCATAATGTTTCCTTATACAAAATAAAGATCATAGTAGAATAGTCTATTAGGTGAGATAATATATTAATGTTTCACACATAATAAGTACTTAATAAATGTTAGCCTTCCCTATAGGGCTAGTCATGGCTCTATTCCTATATGTCAGTAGTCTTTTTATATTAAGATTAGAATTAACTTTGGAGGGGTGAATATTTTCATTCCTGGTTTCACCTATGTTTACAATGTGGGTTGTTGCCTGTCATAATTTTTCTTTGTTAATGTTTAAACTTCTTCCTTAGAGTCTTCATTCATTATAAGATTTCAACTTTTATATTTATGGATATGACTTATATTATTAAATCTGAAATGATCATGTAAATATTTATTAATAATAAGTATAAAAATACTTAATATTTATTGAGCATGTGTTATGTGTAGGAATAGTTTAAGTACTTTATTATTTTATTTAATTAATTCTCAAAATAATAATGTTAGTTAGATATTATTATTATCCCCATTTATAAATAAGAAAACTAGGGCTAATTGAGATTGGCCAAGACCACTTAGGTATCATGAGACAGAGACAGAGTTTCATCTCATATTATCTGGCAATAAAGTCCATTCTACTTTTTTGTCTTTCAATCGAATGTCCTTCCATCACTTCAAAATATACAAACTCACATTTTTCTTCCCAATCTGACCTTTTTCTTACATGTATATTTCTAATATTTCTCTGATCACTCCTACTTGGAATTCATGATTATCTCTTGTAACTTACTACTTTTTCTTTATTTGGCACCATTGTTTCTGTTCTTCCTTGGTAATATTTCCAGCTTAAAAATATGTTCCCATGAATTACCCACTGATCTCCATGACTGTATGATTCTCACTGCTACTACCCTGGACTAGACTTTCCTTAATATATGTCTGGATTACCACTTTAGCTTCCTAGTTATTCTCCCCTAACTTCAGCTTTTATAGATTACACTTCAACTTTCCATTTACTAGCAGTGTGAACTTGACAAATAAAATTATCTTCCAGTGACTCACTTTTAAAATGTTGATAGTGATATCTACCTCATAGGGTTGATACAGACTTTATAACCTAACATTGATGAATTTCCATAATTTGGCCCAACTATGTCTAACCCACTTTAATTCCTCAATCTATTTTAGCAGGGCTAGTTGATCTTTTCTTTGTCTTCTTAGTCTATATTCAAATCCTTGGAGTTCACTCAACCAGACTAAGAAGGTCTGTCTCCTCCTTTCTTAGTATCTATTTTTCCATGAATACATCAAATTCCAGCTCAGGCCCTACTTTCTCAAGGTCAGTAAATTTTTCATTATTATTATTATTATTGTTGTTGTTGTTATTATCATTATTATTATTATTATTATTATTATTATTTTGCTCCTCTAGAAATTTATATTTTTTGTGGTATCACTTATTTTAATGCTTAAATAGGTATGAAGTTGATGAGCATTCCTTAGTTCATACTTCCTCATTTAGATTGCATCTTGCCTTTTATGCCTCATAGTACCTAGTTCAAGGCTTCATAGACAGAAGGGCAGTAGGCATTTGATCAACTCTTAATATATTATTTTGACTCCAAGGTCAATTTCTTTGTTACCCAGTTTATTCCTATTGGGTTTATAATTGAACCCAATGGAAATTGTCATTTTACTCTACAATCGCCATTCTTCCTTTTTCTCATTGTGTTGCCATCATAAAGTTTGGATGAGGTAAATCTCACTTCCAGCTACAAGAACAGTCCTATTTTCAAAGACTAATTAGAATTATTTCATTCTCATTTCCCCAGTGATTGGCTCAGGAATGGTGAATCAGTATATCAGGCTGAAGATAATTAGTGTGTGGCAATTACCTGGGTTTCCATAAGAGTAAACCCAGGTCTTTTGTGTATGATGTAGGTCAGTAGTTTTTAAATTTAGTGTGCATCAGAATTATCTGGAAGACTCATTGAATTACAGATTTCTGGGCCTCATCACCAGAATTTTGGGATTATAGGTGTAGCCCAAGAATTGTTATTATTATCTTGGTTGGAAGTCCATACTCTGAGAACCAATGATTTAGGGCCATGCTACTCAAAGTGTGTCCACACACCAGCAGCTTTAGCTTAATCTGGGAGCTTGTTAGAAATGAAGGATTTTAAACTCAAATCTGATTTTCAATTTAATAAGATCCACACCCAGGTGATTCACATGCACATTAATTTTGAGAAGCACTAGGTTAGGTAGAGACACTTAATCTCTCTCTGGCTGTCCAAAAAACAGATAACTGGCTACTGTTGTCAGTCATCCATTGACCAAAGTGGAACAGGCTCTTAGATGAAGCTGATGATAGAGATGGTGGAATGGAGATATGGAAAATGCTAGGTTCTTAGTGAAATTGTTAATCTGGGTTCACTCTTGTCCTAAGTATAAATTTTATTTTATTATTTTGGACCAAAAATTCCCTTTATTGTTAAGTACATTTTGAGTTGGAATTTCTATTTCTTACATATTAGGTATACATTTCTGTCAAGAAAAGTCTATATTGTTTTGGATTAGTAAGATATTACTGCCATTTTATTTTAAAACTTATGAATTTATTTTCCAATAAACTGGTATATTGACAACACAAGTATTTAACAGTAATAATTCATATTATTTTTTAAGAGTTAAAACTGTAATAAGGGAGAGACACACAAGAGGATAATCTCTTCAGGCAGCTGGGCAAGAGTTGAAGAAAACATTAAAAAGAAAGAGAATTGAAGACAAAGAAATTGCTTGTGGTGAATGTCTCTAAACTCAGACCATATGTACAACTGCACACTTCAACTGAGAGGAAGAAAAATAATAACAATATTCACAGACATTCTTTGAGTACTTATCACATGTCAGGCATTGTTTTAAGTTTCTTATACTTTATCTCATTTAACCATTGACAGCAGACAATATTAAAAGCAATCCAATATAGAGTGTATGATATTCCTATTTTATTTATTATGGGACAGAAGTTATAAGAGGTTAACTACTTGACTAAAGTCACACAACAAGTAGGTAATAGGGCTATAGATTACATATGTCCTCTCACCCCATAGAGTAAGTTATTATCACAAAATGAGAATAAAGCTTGGGAGTTGAAAATGTTTAACTTTTTTCCTGGGAGGTATTATCTTAGGCGAGTGATAAAGGCAACATAAGCTAGTTAGTTGTATATACTTAAGGAATATCAATTATAGACATATTTTTAAAGTAGGAAAATTATACTAGCTGGTATAAATGTGTAATAACTGTTAATTCTTTCACATACAAACTATACCACCTCTATCCAATAAATCTATGAATGGTCACAGCAACAATAAAACACTAAATAATGATGTTTATTTAATGTCTTATTTACATATAAGACTTCATATAATTCTTTAAAATATTAAAATGGGGGTAATCAATTTGAACTGAATTAACAAAATTAAAATAGTTATCCTCTAATTGACATTAAAAGCTATTATAAAACTCAGAATATTATAACTATTTATGAGCTTCTACATGTGTTTAATAACTTGTGGCATGAAAGCAAAAGAAAAATAATATTGCCATTCTTTACTTGTCATTTGGAAGAAAAAATTAAATTAAAGCCATTCCTTAGAATGAAGAATCATCATCCTCTAGAAAGCCTTCTATGTGGTGATTATATTTCTCAGGGCAAAATCTTTTCTTACTAGATCTACAATACTACTCTTACCTTAATTGCAAAAATGATTTTGTGTGAATATTATTTGATAACATCACTAGTTTTACATATTCCCATTTTAAGTGAGGAACTATAACTTTAGAGAGAAAGGAACTATAGAAGAAATATATCTTTGATCTGTAATTAATAGCATATCTTTCATACTAATGTAGAACAAAGAAATAACTATAGGCACTAAACCTATTTCATATGTATTCAAGGTGTTAATGAACACTTCTAAGATCTGGTGGTTTTATCTATTAAAACGATTATGAAATAGGTCTTATTTACAGAACATTTCAATATTATGCCATAAAACATTTAAAACAATAAACAAAATTATAAACGGTTTGACTGAAAATATTTACAATGCAAAATATTTCCATGACTTTGAATTGAGAGGCGATATTACAAACCTCGCTCATACATTATACAAGAATAGCAATGAACAGCTTTTTCAAACTCTAAAAATAGTTGTATGCCAATACTTTTTACTGATAACTTTTACTACTTTTAAAAGTTTCTTAAGTTTCACTTTTGAAATAATTTCAAAATTACAGAAGATTTACAGGAATAATACAAATAATTCCTATATAGTCTTCATGAAAATTTATTAATTCATCAGTTACTAACATTTCAGTTGTTAAAATTCGGAGGGAGGGAGATGGAGAGGGGAATGGAGAGAAGAGGAAGTGAGGGAGAAAGAGAGAGAGAAATCATCATGTGTTAATGACATTTTGGTCAAGGACAGACCGCATATCCAATGGTGGTCCTATAACATTACAATGGAGCTGAAAAATTCCTATCACCTAATGATCTCCTAGCTGTCTGAAGTGTAGATAAAAGCATTCCTCATGTGTTTGTGGTGATGCTGGTGTAAATGAATATACTGTACTAATAGTTGTATGAAAGTATAGTACATATAATTATGTACAGTACATAATACTTGATAATGATAATAACTTTTTTACTGGTTTATGTATTTACTATACTGTAATTTTTATTGTTATTTTAGAGTGTACTCTTTCTATACACATACAAAAAAATTGCTTTAAAATGGTAAGCCATGTTACACCAGCTGCAGCCTCACTCATCTTGTGTTTACCATGTCTCTTGATTGGCATCATTTTCTCTTGTGCTTGATTTAATCTCGTGTTATATAAATTTAGCATAGCCCAAATGTACAGTGTTTATAAAGTTTACAGTAGTGTATAGTAATGTCCTAGGCCTTCACATTCACTCACTGCTCAATCACCAGATCACTCATAGCAACTTCTAGTCCTGTAAGCTCCATTTGTGGTAAGTACCCTTATACAGGTGTACCATTTTTTATCTTTTATACTGAATTTTTCACTCTATCTTTCTATGTTCAGATATGGTTAGATATACAAGTACTTATCATTGTGTTACAATTGCCTACAGTATTCAGTATAGTAATGTACTTTATAAGTTTGTAGCTTAGGAGCAATAGGCTATATTATATAGGCTAGGTGTATGCTATACCATCAAGGTTTGTGTAAGTGCATTCTGTGTTAATGAGATGATGAAATCATCCCACAATGTATTTCTCAGAATGTATATCCATTATTAAATGACACAGGACTATATATCATGACTCCAGAAAAAACTGAGAATAGCAAATTACTCAAAAAAGAAAGCCCATACTAAAGTGGTTAATCTCATTTAGAGAAAAATATTTGTTATGTTATGAGCACACACACAAGCAAATATCTAAAATATCTAAAGTATAGCCAGAAAATAGAATGAGAAAGGATATAATAAAAAGGTCAAAAACACCAATAAAATGGTGATGTAGAAATGAATGAGCAAATGGTGCTGAATAACAAATCCATTTATAGTTAATCCTATTATATTGTGAAATTGACTTTAAGCAGTAAATGGTGGCTGTTTTGTCATCAGCATAATATAAGCTTTAGGCCAACATGCTAGAATCTTCCTCTATAGTTTGAGACAGATGGCATCAATTCTGCCCTGCTACATGTCTGAGTCAGTGTCACAGTTTTCAGATCAAAGGTAGCTGCTCCACATTTTCAACATACCGTGAGAAAATGTGACCTGTCAGTTTTTGGTCAAATCTTGCTTAATCATATATAACTTAAAATGTTAAGTGACAAGTCAGGAGAATTTTTTTAACAGAGTGCTACAAAATGGCTGAGGTCAGTGTAATTTTGATCTTAAAAATATGATTTGAGATTAACCTTGGAGATGCTATTACATTTATTTCATACTGCTGAATTTATACGATAAATATTTTTAAAATTTGCAGATTCAGATTGTTATGAAGAATAAAGTATGGTTTTGGGAGAAAGTCTACACTAGAATATTTTTAAAAGAAATGCAGTCTTCTTACACTTCGCTATATATAAGTTAGGCTAGTAGCCAATAAGGTATTTCTAGTAAATAGCAGGACTTTTCTAAAGAGGAGATTAAATCAACTACTTAAATTGTAGTGTTATTTTATTTATAAGTATAAAAATAATAATTTTATAAGCATTTTAAAATTGCAGTTAATTTTTTTTTCTTGTTCTCATCTCTACTTTGCTGACTCCTCAATCTGACATGCAATGGTGACTTCTGAAGCAAACCATTTTATTTTTCCAGTAGGAATATTAACAAAGGGACAAAAAGAAGAGAGAATACTGTGCCTGACACAATATTACATATGCACATTAGGTGCTTAATAAATGTTTGCTTGTTGATTTACATGTAGAAAAGTACACAATTAATAAACTCAATAAATTACCCCAGAGTGAAGACGTCTCAGTAGCTATAATTCAGATCAAGAAATATTATGTTATTAGCAACTTAGAAACTTCTTTAGAACCCCCTGAAGTTAATTCCCCCTCCTCTCTCCATAGGTAAATGCTGTTTTAATTTTTAACGCTACCGTTTATTCAATTTTATAGCCATAACACCTCACATATGGAAGATGATAAATGTTTATTTTAAAACTATAATTTATGTTTATCTGTTCTTGAACTTTATGTAAATACAATTGTATAGTATATATATTTGTGAGATTCATCCATGTTGAGGCATATAGTTGTAGTTGATTCCATATACTTGATACCATAGATATATGGATAAATTTTTAAAAACAGTTTTAGGTTCACAGCAAATTGAGTGGAGGGTGCAGAGATTCCTATATGCCTCCTGCCCTTACACTGCATAGCTTTTCCTGTTATCCTCATTTCTCACCAGTGTATACATTTGTTATAATTGATGAACCACATTGGCACATCATCATCCAAGTTCACAGTTTACACTGGGGTTCGTTCTTGGTGTTGTACATTTATGGGTTTGGATAAATGTATAATTATATGTATCCATCATTATATCACAAAGAGTATTTTTGCTGTCTTAAAAAAATCCTCTTTGTGCCACCTATTCACCCCCTGCCCCAATCTCTGGAAACTACTAATCTTTCTACTGTCTCCATACTTTTTCTATTTCTAGAACATCATAGAGTTGGAATTATGCAGTACACGGTCTTTTTAGATTGACTTCTTTCACTTATTAGCATATATTTAAGATTCCTCTATGTCTTTCATTGCTTGATAGTTCATTTCTTTTTAAAGTCGAATAATATTCCATTATCTGGGTGTACCACAGTTTATCTATTTACCACTAAAGGACACATTTTGATTGCTTCCAAGTTTTGGTAATTATAAATAAAGTTGCTACAAACATCTATGTATAGCAAAAATTTTTTTTAAAGATAAAAGTAAACTCTTATTAATTATTTCTAATAATGAATCAAGTTCATTAATGAGGATAAATATAATAAAGATGACAGAGGAATTACTGGATTCGAGGGTCACATAATGACATCACAGAGTTTTTATTTTCAGTGGTCCTTGAACTAAGCAGTTATTAGTTATATGAACTAATATGATGAGCCAAAGATCAAAATATCTATTGATTGGTGTAAAATACTCATCTAAGATGTGACTCATTGCTTTACCTCAAGGGTTTAAGAAGACATTCAAATTATGTATTTATTTACAAAGCCTACTATTGTGGTACTAAATTTCACAACAACTGCAAGACAGAAAAGTGTTTTGTAGCCCAGGGCAGTAGGAGGATATTGTTTCATTTGAGAACAATGGCTATCAGCAGTGTTAACTCCTTTTATATTAAGCTGCAGATGCCTTATCTAATAATATATATATGACAGCATTTTTGTTAAGTGCCAACTGTTCTTTTGTTGTAGCAAGTAGAAAGAAAATGCATTTTTAAGTTTCATGAATTCCTCTGTGATATTCTTTTGCAAACTTAAATAAATCATGTTCCTGTAGTTATGTAAATGGTGTTACTTTCTTCTGCTCCTTTTTTTTAAAGCTAAGGTTACTAAAATTATGTAGTGTCAGACCATAGAGAATTAAATCTGATAGCATATGCTGCTGGAGCCTGGAATTATTAAAACAGACAGCATGTTGAAAGACAAAAGTAGTGTGTGTTGAGATACAAAATTAGCTTAATTATTTAGTTATGCTGTTTCAACCTTCACAGTTGACTTCTCAGGACTAATGCATTAAAGAGGCCATGCCAAAGAATAGAATCATCTTTTTTTTTTTGCTTATTGTCGTTTAAATGGGATCTTGCTTGAAAACAGAAATATGGATAAGAAAACCAAAATGAATTAATTAAACTAGCTGACATTCTGTCCTTGGCCTAGACCAGTGATTCTCAAAGTTGGCTGCATATAAAATTCACCTGAGGAGATTTAACAATTGAAGCTGGGTTTCATGCCCAAACATTCTGATTTGATTGGTTGAGTGTGGCTTCAGCTTCCTAATTCCAACATACAGCCAGGATTGAGAACTACTGACCTAGTCAGAAAGGAACATGGATTTTGGAGAGTCAGAATAAACCCAGTTAAAACCTCAGACATGAGTATGATTTATGAAGCTTAATAAAACCCAATGAGCCTCTGAAACAGAGCTGTTAAGAGAATAAAATTATTCATGTGAAAACTGGTAGCAAACTGGCATATAATAAGCATTAATAAATGTTATTTTTTATCCTCTACTGCCACAGCCCTCTGAACCCTTGGCCTTTAAAGGATAGAGGACCAAAAATAATAGCCACTGTTTACTGCTTATGTGGGGTTTCTATTTTCTTTGTATTCTAGTTCTGGTTAGAATCACATTGCTGGGTAATATGGAGATAAAAAAGTTAATAAACATATTATTTTTCTATTTCTCTACTCCAAATTCCTTTTTGCTGCTTCCTGTTCATCCTCTAGGTCCCATCTGAATGTTATGTCCTCTGAGAAGACTTTCCTAACTACGCTCCCACCTAGGTTGGATTTCACTGCATACCAACCTCCATGATGTTGGTAATGAATCTATAGAATTTACTGCTATATCTCCCAGGGCACACGGTACACACTTAATAATTTTAACTGGATGAATAAATGAAGGAATTTGAAATAAAATAACATTACAACAGCTAGTAGAAGGTAGTATTTATCTGAGTGGCAAATAGATGATTGTTTAATATTAACATAATTTTTAAGAGCATACAAAGTGCTTTAACATGAGTAATTTTGTCTAATCCTTCAATTTATTATTATTTTTTTTTTCATTTCTATTCTCAAAAGAGCGATACAAAGTGCTTTAACACGAGTAATTTTGTCTAATCCTTTAATTTATTATTATTATTTTTTCATTTCTATTCTCAAAAGAGCATCTTAGTTGTCTTTGAATTCACATTCTAGTCAAGGTAGTAGGAAAAAATGAGTCAACAACATAGTATTATTTTAGCAGTAGTATATGTTCCAAAGTAAAGTATATGAGAGAAAGTGGTTGTGGTATGTGCATGTAAAGATTGTTGCCTAAGGAGCCCTTCTCTGAGAAACTAACATCACAGCTGAGATCTCAGAGACAATAATAAACCAGCAATGTAGAGATCTGGGGGTGGGAAATTATAAGTCAATGAAACTGAAAGTGCAAAGTTTTCAAGGTGAGACTGAGTTGCTAGATTCTATGAATAGTAAAAAGCTCCCATGACCACAGAGAGAGCAAGGAGAGAAGAGTGGAACATAAAAGTAGAGAATCGTCAGGGACCAGCTAAAGCCTTATAGGCCATGGTGAGAAGTTTGTTTTTTATTCTAAATATGATGGAAAATCATTGTCATATTAAAGATTTTAGAGGCTGGAACATTTATATTTAACCCTATCAGATTTATATTAAAAAACAAACAAACAAACTTGACTAACATGTGAAAAATGAATTTTGGAGATGGTAGTAGTAAGGAATGGGGACTATATGAGCACGAGAGTGAAAGCATTGTAATTAAGATATGATAGCAAATCATCTTAAGAAACAGCAGTTAAGATGGAGAAGTGGATGAAAAAAATACATTTTGGAGTTATAGCAGGCCGATACTTGCTGATGGGTTGGGTTTTGGGTGGAGTGGTACTTGTTAAATGTGTGGACAGGCCAGCTCTACCCCTTGTGATGTGGCTTGATGGTTGCAGGGTAAGTGTAGGTCTAGGTCCTTCCACTGCATCCCTGGGGACTTCCAAAGCTCAGAGATCAAGCAGTGATTTTTAATCATTCCTTCTGTGTACAGCTTTGGTCGTGGTTGTCAAAAATTAATTTCTTCAGATAAATATCTCAACAGTTCTTTAAAAGATGATTAGGGTGTGGAAAGTTTCATGCAAAAGCTTGAAGGTAGCAAAGAAAACAGCTTGAAAAAGTTTGAGAGGCAATGAATAGATCAGATAAAAGATTAGTATAGGGGAATAGTGAATATGTGGATGAAGGATTAGTATAGGGGAATAGTGAAAGATACACATGGAAAACAAACCTAGGTTTATTTTGTAGAGAACCGTGAATGTTATATTAGAGCTCATGCTTTTTGGCTTTATGGAACTAAAAACATTCTTTGAGAAAACCTGATGATAGCATACCAGGGGGACTGATCTAGCAGTGCTCACTTAACGGCCTAGAGGATAAAAAAGCCTGAAATCAAGAAGACTACATAAATACCATTCAAGCAGAATTATTCATCCTTTAATTTATTCATTTGTTCAGTTAATAAACTTTAATTGAGCACCTGCTGTATGCTAAACACCGATGACCACCACGACTCTCTTCTTATATAAAAATAGAATCAAATATGATTGGGGAAAGCTGTAGCTTGATAGACACTCCCAAAGAGAGGTTAAAATACAAATCTCTTAAATCATCAAAGAAAACACCTGAAAAAATAGGCAGCTTTTATTATTTTGATTCTGTGACATTATGATTCATAGCTCTAAGGTGTGCTTGTGCACTTGAGACTGATTATTTTCAAGGGATAGATTTTAAATACCTTTAATATTGTCCTGTAAATTAATTATATATTTTACAAATGTGTGTTTTGAAGGTCACTAAACTGCTGAATATTTAAAAGATCCAGATATTATAATTTAAATCAAACTATTCTTTTATTTTATAATATTAGTATACTGTATTCCATGCTCTTTAAATATAGATATATTTTACATATAGACAAATTACTTGTTTTAAAACTAAAAGATTCCACTTACTAAGTCCTTTTTAACTTATATATGCAAATCTTCTCCTTACGTTAGATTATATGACATCTGGTATGGATTTTTGTGAGATGGAACTTCTAACAGTGCTGTGTGAAATCCTGGCCTAACTGTATATGACACTCTCAACCTTGACAAAAAGAGACATATAGGGAATATAATAATAATAATAATAATAATAAAACACATGAGTATAGTCTAGGAATTTGAGAACAAAGGGAAAATATCTGATTTTTCAGCCTGAACAAAAAATCACTGACTAAACACTAAAGGAAGATTTACAAAATTCCAGTTTAAGCTAAAACATAAAAGGAGATGAGGATGAAAGCTAATGCTGGCCACAGCTCTGTCTGTAAGCTATAATGACCAGCACGTTGAGAGGCTGGCTCCGCCTTTCCATTACTAACCAAATGTTTTAATTCCAAGATTGGAGAGCTCTTTCTCTGAACACCTGCCTAATTTTATGTTAATGTCAATGCAAAAAAAAGTGTTTGAAAACCACTTAAATACAACATTTTCAGGAATTTTAGGAAGTGAGTTTTACCTATGTGCAAATGTAATTTTACTCTAGAATAGAATGGAAGCACATATTAGAAGAAAGAAAACTTTAAATATTCCTGATAAAACCACATGTCAGTATTTACGTAGTTGGAGAAATTTGCCAGTCAACTCCTAATGTAGATTATTTTGCTATGAATTTTACTCAGAGTCTCTGTGGTTATTTTTATACTTTTACTTTGAAACATTACAGCCAAACAATAGTTATATTATTCTTTATGTTATCCTAGAGAATAGAACATAACTCTGGGTTTTAATTACTCATGAGATAGTTAAAATTTTCAGAGTGGAAAGTTATCTGATAAATTTAATGTAGAAATCTGAACAGAGTTATAGCTACAATATAGACTAGAGAGTTTTCTCTTAAAAGAGTATTTCCTTTCCATGGTGTTTTTTGAAACCTACACTCTGTTTTCAAAGTAATAATTATATTAGGAAATATGTTGATAATATCACATTTCTTCTAGAATACTTAAGAAACTTTCTAGAAAACATAAAAATGTGCTTATTATGTAAATAATTTAACTTATTAACACTTAAATTATTGAATAAAACCAAATGATTACATTAAAACAGTAAAATTACATTGTTCTTAATACCATTTTTTTTCTTTTTATAAAGGACCATATTAGTTAATGAGCAGTATTACAAAAGGGAAAAGAAGAGCGTTTAATCAAGATGTAACACAGCTCTACAGCTCATTTAGCAAGCAATTACTTCTGTTTCACTGAAAACCAGCAGGCTGTGCCTAAAGTCAATTTCCAGGTGAGACAATGCAAATGGCACTGATGTCTTGGTTTAAAGATAGACAAAGTTAACTAATCAAAATTAACACAATTCATGACTATAAGATACATAAATTTTTTAACTAATTCAATTACTTTTAAATAAACTTGAGTAAAGATCTTGAAGTCATGCTCAGTAGTCAATTAATACAGCTTAATTTAGTCTAATTTCTTTAACAACAAAAGGTATTAGAATGAAAAATTGTATTTTTTTACAGGATAGTTAAGGTTTTTCAGTTACTTAGGTGAAAACTCTGAGAGTCTTCTCCATATAGAATATCATAATGCATTAAATTTCCTTTTGACAAAACTCCATTTAAAAATGAATTAATAGACAACATTCTAGTTTCTTATGATCTTATTTCCTCTGATATTACAAAACAAAAATAAACGATTGAGTAAAATTGTTAGCTCAGAGATATTAATAGATATGAGCAGAGCCTGTGTCACAGATGAAGATATTTTTTGAGCAACAATTGAATAAATGAACTGACAGCTGAATAGCTGATGAAAGTCAAATATTCTTTGACTTTTAATGACATCTAACTTTTATTCTTCAGTTTTATTGGTTAATAAAGATTAGTATGTGTCCTGATTCAGCCTGTCTTTCTGCAACTATTATATATGGCTTTATGATGTTGAAGGTAGATGATTTAATGACATAAACAAAAACACAGAGTTAATGGCATCTAACACTCCCTGAAAGAATCATGAGGCTTTGTAAATGAGGTGATTGTTGAACTAGATCTTAAAAAGTTAACTTTCACACACACACACACACACACACACACACACACACACACACACACACACACACACACACACACACACACACACACACACACACACACACACACACACACACACACACACACACACACACACACACACACACACACACACACACACACACACACACACACACACACACGCACACACACACACACACACATATAGTGAGAAACACTAACTTAAATTTTTATGTAAATATTTTAAGCTCTTAAATTTTATTAGTTATTTCAGGAAAAGTTAAAACTGTTTTTAATAAGTCTATCTTATTAATTTTGCGGTTAAGCAAATCGAATGTGTAGTAATTAAACTTTTTAGAGTAAACATTTTTATGAGAGATGTTAATTATGAAATGCTTCTTACTTTTAATTGTTATCCCTCTATCTTTTATAACTTGATCAACAGGCAGTGTTTGCAGCTACTATACATAGCACTCTAGAAAGCATTAGGACGAAAACATAAATTTGATATGTTGATTACTTCCACATTTATTCATTGAAAAAACATGATTTAAGCACCTACTATTCTTGGAACTATGCTTGTCACTGGCTAGTAAATAATGAGGAAAAACTTACTCTAATAAATGTAAAAATGCAATTAGGACAAGTACTACAAAGGAGAGCTATATGGGGCAATAAGAGAATATTCAGGAGGGGTCTGACCTTATCAAAGATGCCAGAAAGTTCTCTCTAGAGCATGTGACAGATGAACAAAAGTCCCAAGTAATAAACTTGTTGAAAATAATTGTGTTAGAGATGCGGAAGAGCATTTCAGGTTGAGGAAAAATCACGTGCAAAGATGAGGACTTATTAGGAGCAGAGCAAATAAGATGAGTGAAAGAATGCCAGTGTGCCTAAAGAGGAATAAGCCAAACTTTCTGGAATTTATAGAACAAATTACAGAATTTTTATTTACTTTTAAGAAAAGGGTAAGTCATCGAAATATTTTAAGCCAAAAGGTGAATTCACTAGATTTGTGCTTTGAAAAGATAATATTGGTTGCAAGATAATTCTGGAAAATTTATTAACAGGAGTCCAGACTAGAATTGGGCACAAAAATTAGGAAAGAAGCCCCAAGGAAAGAGAATGGCCACCTATTTTAAGATACTAGTGCAGCCAGTAGAGAGAGATGGACATATTCAAGATATTTTTAGGAAGTAGAATCACTTGGTGATGGATGAATAAGGGAGTAAAGGATGATCCCAAAGTGTCTGGTATATTTAAGTAGCAGAATCACATGCCATTAATTAATATAGTAAGCACTGGGAGAAGATCTGGTATGGGAAAGGGTTCAGAGAGAATTTGAGTTCAGTTTTGGAGAAGTGAGGTTCAAGATAGATGCCAAGGGAGAGATCAAAAAATATCCCAGAAGAGAAATCTGCTTCTTAGTAGGTCTAGAGTTCATAAAGGAGGTCTGAATTGGAAATATAGATTTGTGAGTCATCTGTTGCCATGGTCTGAATGTTTGTGTCTCCCTAAAATTCATATACTGGCACCCTAACCCCCAAAGATGATGGCATTAGGTGGTGCACCTTTTGAGAGGTATTATTAGTACATGCAGACCCAGGGAAAAGCCTTGAGACTGAAAATCTACTTTTGTGAGTGGAAGGCAGGGAAAGACCAAAGAAAGAGGCAGGCTACTCCAGTCTGGCAACTAACAGAGCTTGTTAAAGGAAACATATAGGAGGCACATCTTGGGTGGCTACAAGATGAAGTAGATATTCTCTGTGCTGCTTGACAGGCACCAAAGAATTATATAGGGTAAAAGAGGGGGATAGTTATGGGTACTACTACATGATTACTTCCAGGTATGAGAAATTATGTTACATGCTTGACCAGGTCAGGACATGAGATATTATATTCTTGACCAGGTCAGGACAATGGCTTGTTCCAAGAACGAGCACAAAGTAGAAGGCAGGGGAAGGGTGTGATTTATGTCAGAATGAACATTGATTATGGACAGATAGTCTCTAAGAGAGGTTTATGGCAACCAATCTCCATTATGGTCAAGGTCTAGTACTCAGGACAGATAGCTGTCACATCATGGACCAGTTTCTCCACCACAGGGACTTAAGTCATAAGGGTGGAGCCCTCATAAATAGGATTAATGCCTCATAAAAGAGGCCTCAGAGAGATTCTCTAGCCCTATCCACCATGTGAGGACACAGTAAAAAGGTACTGGCTATGAACCAGGACAGGACCTTCACCAGAATTTCATCATGCTAGGGCCTTGATCTTGGACTTCCCAGACCCCAGAACTATGAAATATAAATTTCTATAATTTATAAGCTACCCAGTATCTGGTATTCTTTCTATAGCAGCCTGAATGGACTAAAATCTGCATGTAGGAGGTAACTGAAACCAAAGACATGGGTGATATTATCTTGGAAGAGAGAACAGAAGATAAAAAGAAGAAACAAGATTTGGAATTGCATCATTATTTACTCCATATTTTAATAGCCTTAAAGAGCTCATATTTTTGAAAGGGAAAGAAAGAGAGAGAGAGCAAGAGAGAGCGAGAGAGAGCGAGAGAGAGCGAGAGAGAGCGAGAGAGAGCGAGAGAGAGGGAGGGAGGGAGGGAGGGAGGGAGGAAAGAAGGAAGGAAGGAAGGAAGGAAGGGAGAAAATAAACACACACACACATCCCCCAAACCATTAAAATATTCATCATTAATGGCCATAATAGTCTAATTTCCTTCTGTGAGATCCAGGACAAAACATATGACTGATGTTGCCAAGGAGTTCTGATCAGCCAGTCAAAGAAAACACACAGACATGCAAGAGCAATTCACACAAGTTAGAGTGAGATCATTTTTGCAACAATATCATGTAATCTCACATGAAAGGAATTTTGAAGCCCCATACACTGGAGATGAAGTACAAGGCTAGAGCAATGAGACACAAGGTAAAAGGGGAAGGGTGGATAATATAAAGTGCTTCAGGGCACAGTCTATCAAAACAATGTTGGCATTTTGGATGCAGAGAGAAATCAGAGGATAATGAAAATATGCACACGGTGCTTTGGAAACACAGAACATAGTTCCTAACTCCCACTAATGGAATTAGAGTCTTCAATTTAAGTAGCACTTGTATATGAGAATTTCCCATGTGCACAAGGGAAAGAAAAAAATTTAAAATTAGAAAATATTTCTAATTTAAATTATTAGGAAAGAGATGCAAAAAGTATTTGTCTCCCTGCAACTCATGAGATAAAATATCTGAAGAGAGAGAGAATAAATAAAACAAATTCCACTGAAAGAAAAAGTGGTGGTGGGGGTAGGGTGGAAGATGAAAGGATAAGGAGGAAACTATTATAAAATAGAGGATTAGCTCTGAACAAAAATGTCCCCAAAACTTTCTCAGAAAGCATAGGAAGAAAGGATGAGTTCTGCTTAGAAATGACTTATGGAGAATATGAAAGGATTTAAGGATTGTCATGTCTCATTGTGTAGAAGATGATGAGATTACTGACAGAGGGAATGGATATGTGGCATGGCTTAAGGGACCTGAGCAGAGTAGTTAATTGTGGACTATGAATGTTTCTAAACAGCAAAGATGCCTATTTTCTTAAAGTGTGTTGTGTGTGTGTGTGCGTGTGTGTAGTCTTTGACCTATATATAAACATATTTTACAAAATATTGTTTACATATAGCTTCATATATATATATATATATACACATATTTTATAACATGAAGTATCTTGGGTCTTAAAGAGTAAGTAGGCATTGACTGATATCTATTTCTTGACATAAATACTTGAATAGGTACTCTACTATTTTAAACTTAGTTTTTGAGAAAATTGTATTACCTAAAAAAGACAAGTCTTAAAGCAGCATATGCAACAGGAAAATTTTGATTCTCTTTGGCAAAGCTAATTCAAATAATAAAGGCACCATTTATTGAACAATTACTATGTTCCGAATACTGTCCTGAGCATTTCGTGTCTGTCATCCAGTCTAATTCTTCCATACCTGGCTTTGTCATTTTCTCATTCTTATTCTGTAGATGCTAAAACTTTTGATCAAGATCACTGAATCCTGAATGGGGAAGCAAGGGTTCTAACTGTTAAAAGTCTTTGGCCCAAACTACTCTAGGTTTATTCCCATAATGATTTAAGCTTTGCAAATCAAATCCCAGGAGTTGATTTTTTTTAAACCTACCTTTCTTTATTTTCATATTTCCTGAATTTAGCTCAACAGACTTTACAAAATCCTCTGCCATCAATGCATACTCAAAGGGAAACACATAAATGCATACAAACATGCATACACCTGACTTCTAAAACCTTAATAGATAATGTATATTTTTAACAAAGTTTTCATGAAGCAGTGGAGAAGAGAGTTATATTACCTTTCTCACTGCAGGACCTCATAAAAATCCTCTTTCAATGCCAGACTTCCACCAGAGTTTCTTTCATACCATTGCTGTTGTAATCTTTCTACTTGCACTCTATCGTCCTCTTCTAAAACCTCGTTTTTAGCCTCTGTCTCTCTTCCCCTTCCCAGATGTAGCTGTCACAATCCATGCTTTCTCCTCCCACAACCAGAGCTTTCTGGAAGGTGGTATCTTTTTTTTTTTTAATTTTTATACTCTCCCACTGCAGTCCATATTCCAAAAGGCCTACCACCGAAAAACAATTTCCTCAAGATAATCTAATACTTATTTTCTGTCATTGAAAATTTTAGACAGTATATAGAAGGTAATCATTAAACTCACTTTATGAAAATTTTTGAATGCTGATAAATATGTCTTATTTTAGAAATAATTAGAAATAGGGAGTTAGACCCTAAATTCTAATACTGAATTGTATTTATCAATTAAGTGCTAAATTAATTGGAATCCAAATTGGAAAGGGGGCAGAAAATATAATTCATACTTTTACTTTGGAAAAGCATTTGTTAATAACTTGCACTGCCTTTGCAAGAAAAATCCTGAACTTAAATTTAGCTTCCCCTCCCCCAGAAACTCATATCTGTTACTTTTTTAGACTCAGAAACATATCTTGTGAATAACTTTGTAGCTCCATGTTCTTAGTCACAATATCTTTACCACAATATTTTTTAGGAAACTATGTTGAAGATCTGAGTCTACAATGACTCATTTTAAAAATGCAGGTAAACATTTATTGTAATTAAAATATGAAATCTATATGATTTGCTATATTTTACACACATGGAAAAGGCCAGGAAGAAATAGGGAAGACCTAGCATAGAATTATTAATTGAATTGTTAATATAGGAAACATTTGACGAAGAAGTTTTAAAATTATATGCTCAAGAGATATCAGTTGGAAATTAGTACCAACTATTTCAGGAATTGTATGGATATTCATAAAAGAATGAAATAAAATTAACTCAGCATAAACCATATAAAGAACTCTTAAATCTTTTTTCCTCTGCTTGCGGCTGAAATTAAATAATGAAATAGCATTTTGAAGCTATTCTGAACAGAACCACGGAGCTAAATGTGCTAGGAGAAGCAGAGAGTTTTTGCACAGATGGTCTGCCTCGAAACATGCCAAATTCACCCAACGCACAGGAGCTCTGGGAAAAGCTTTTCTGCCAATAGGCAAATATAGTGCTTTTCAAATTTGGACTGCAAAAATTAAAGTCTGAGGATGTCATATTGTGATATTGCTTACTTCTGATGAAAATCATAAATAACAAGAACATTATAAGGTACAGTTATGATTAAAAAAAAAAAAAACTGATCCAAATTACTGGACTGAAAATTTAACCTTAGAGTGTTCTTGCAACTACTCTTTCCTCACTCGTCTCCTTTCAGCAATAAAGCCAGAGTGATCTGTTCAAAATGCAAATCTTATTATGTCACTGCCCCACATGAATCTGTCTAATCCCTCCCTTTCGTTCTTGGGATAAAACCACAAATACTTGACATATTGCAGTCTTGCATGCTACGATTGTCTCTTCAGACTGATAGCAGATTATACTGGTCTGTTGCTCTCTCTGACACAGACCTATGAACCTCATTCTGGCCCATGGACATTCTTTGTTTCCTATTCATGCAAGTTCTTCCCCAAACACTCACCAACTCATTTCTTACCCTTACCAAGTAAATTGGACGTTATATCAAATGTTTCTTTCAGGAAAGCCTTTTCTGACAATTCTTTTCTGACACATCCTCTCACTAGATTAGAGTGCTCTGTTTATATTTTTTCTTTAAATCAGTTAGTAAAGTTTAACAATGTGCCTGAAGTATATGTTAATAGTTGTAGAATGTTACGTAAATGGAACTAAAATGTTTTAAACACGATGGGAAGGTAATTTTTGAAAGGCATTGACGTTATAGTCATAAATATGTTTGTGGTAAAAATTTCAGCCTCAAGAAAAGTGGAAATGAGTGTAGCAACTACATCTACATAAGAATTTTTATGCAAGATTTTTAAAGACAAATGAAACACTAGTTTACTCCTTTACTGACATAATTCATAAGGCAATAGCCTAATCATGATAGCTATACAAGCCTCAGAATATACCAAATACAATTTAAAAGGGTAAATTTTGTGATATGCGAATAAATAAAGCTGTTATTTAAAAAAAATCAGTATCTTAATGTAGCACTGAGAGCTTAAAGAGAAAAATATTCAGCCCTCAATAGCAGTGGTTTATTCTCTATGTTTTTTATGTTATCAAATTCCGACTTAAGTAAGGAGAAACTTTATTCTAAAAGTCTATTGCAATAAGTGGAAGAGAACCATTGCCATAAAGTGAACATTCCCACTCACGAGAGATGTACGTGTCTCAAAGGTCAGGCAAAGAAGGTTTTTCTTTTTTAGGGAGGAATACACAAGGCTACAGGTAACCAGAGGGAGTGGGATGAGTAGATGGCATGATCAGACAGTGGAGCAGAAAATGCCTTTCCTTGTGATCAGCTGATCCTCAGGAGGGACAGTGAAGAGTAGATTGTTCAGCTTGCTTAAGCTCAAGGGTGGGTCAAAGCTGAGAGACCTGCGGGAAATGTAGAAGCCCCACTAAAGCTTGGTCTATTAAAATGAGTGAGTGTTTTGTCAGCTTGGGCAGTGGAGACAAACAGTTCAGCTAACTGTTTATGAGATAAATAATGGGAATTTGAAGAGTACGTGTCTAGTCTTGCTGTAGATAAACAAAGGGGACACTTGGGAATCTTATCTAAGTCATATGGGGAAGAGTCGTTCTTTGCAGTAAACTATATCCTGAGACAAAAAAGGTTAGGAAGATTTCTTAACTCTCACTTTCTTCCAGGAGGATGGGACTCAGGTGAACTTCAACATTGTCAGCACTCTCTAATAAGAATTCCTCAGAAAGGTTACATTCGTGAATATGATGGTTCATGCAGATTTTCCAGTGGAATAGATCTGAGGTCACATAAAACCAGGGAATTCTCTGCACCTCATACATAATTAGGATATCTGCAGCAGATGTATAGGCCAAGGAGGAGATCTAGGTTTATGGCACAAGAATTTTCCGTATTTGAAATATTCTCACTTTTTTTGTACAGTATCAAAGTTCACAAATTTATGATTGATTTGGGAAGCATTTCTATGGGCATCCTGATAGAGAGGGTTAGAACATAGTTTTGGCAATAATTGTAGGCAGTATTAAATGTTTTATGAGAAATACATTAGTGTAAATCACCATTTTTAAAAGTGAAACATGAATCACTACTGTAAGAATCAGACTTCAGTGTAAGAAATCCTGATTTATCCGCACCGTTGATACTGTATATGTAAATGCCATTTCTCAGAAGCATAAAACTCTGAGTATAATATATTGGTTAGTGTAAGCAGTACAATATATATTTTTCAGGCTGTGCTAGTTTCATTAATCATATATTTTAAGAATTTTAAGCTTATTTTTTATGAGGCATTGCATTACATGTGGCATTGATATGCATGTGTAATTTATTACTTGGCAAGTGAATTATCCTGCACTATTTTATGTGCTTGATATATTGATTTTTCAGTTGTGATAGATCATTTTAAGATTGCACAGCTTTACTCATGGTGATTTATCCACAGAATCACATTGACTGTGGGGAGAGCTGATGCAGCCCTTTGAACACTTTCTATCAGCTATAAATAGAGCTGTTAACTGGAATTCTTAACCCCAATAGAAAAATATATTTAGCAAGTTGAAAGAAATAACTTTTATCTGAGATCTAATTAGTTGTTGAATAAGTGCTCATAAAAAGTAGTTTCAATATGTCTTTTTTCTTCCATATGCTAACCATGTCACCTATTTTTTAAATCAATAGGCAATAAAGTGTACAGTCAAAGAAAAAGGTGTCACCAGTTTACTTAAAAGGTGTCTTCTATGACTGCTGGTTGTCTTTTAATCTTTATTGACTCAAACACACACCTTTGCATTGACTTGAAGTAGTATAACCCTCTCTCTTCCTTTGTAGAAAACTCCCTCTGAATAGAGTTCCATGGAGAAAAAAAAAAAAAACATGCAGTGCCCAAACATCAAGTATGTAATGGCCACTGGTGTAGATGGTGCATAGAGGAACCAGATAAGTAGAAGGGACTATTTTTGGAATTCAGATAGTATTTTTGGAATAGTTTGTAGAATTTTTAATAAACAACTTCAAGGCCATCCTGCAAGAATAAGCCATCTTGTCACTGGTCCCAATGTACTTAAATCATAGGAACATTTGAAGGAATATGTGATGAGAAGTTGCTTCTTTGTTCTCTTATGTCCCACTGAAATCCCTCCATCTCTTAATTGTTATTGTCTCCTTCCTCCCTTCCTACTATTTGTTGCTATTGTTATTGTTTTTAAATATTGCTCTTTATTTTGGTTTCCTAGAGACTAGAAGGGCTTGTTTTTAACTTACATCAAGTCTCTGCTTAAATATCATTTAACTAATGTATCCTGCGTATTGATGTTTCTTGGGAAAGAATGAGTGAATGAAACTGGATTTGAAACTGCATGTTCCCTGCAACATAGTGGTCTTTAGTTAGGCCCTGGAGTCAGTCATTTCCTTATCATTTCCTAGCTGTTAGGTCTTAGACAAGTTGCCTAACCTTTTAAACCTCAGTGTTCTTATCTGAAAATGCAGGGAAAGACAATATCTTATCCCAAAGAGTTTTTTATGAGTATTAAATGAAGGGACATAGATAAATCACTTGTCACACAATTACCTGGCAAATGGAATGCTTGCAATAAATATTGGCTGTCGTTTTTATTATTATTTTTATGTTCATCACTTAATGTTCTTTCCCGGCCTCTTCATGCATTTACCTTTTTCACAAATGCGTGAGTTGTCTTGAAAATAAGAGCTATAAATAATGAAGGTGTGATTATTTTTTATGTGTTTAAATAGAATACCTTGCACCTAAAATAAATATAAGATTTCAATTTTAATGTGGTATTTCTGAAATAATTTTCAAAACATTTAAATGTGAAAAATGATTTAATGAGATGAGAAATATAGAGCTTCTATGCTGTATTTTTAGAAAGAATATATTTAAAGAAAATAATCAAAGGGTTTTGAAAAGTTTGGGGAAACAACACTAAGCATTCTTTTGAGACATGGGGCTGAATCGTATAACCAAAGTTGTATAAAAAGACAATATGATTCATATGTCACAAATATATAATTGCAGTTATGATTTAAAAAGAAGAAATTTGTAAATAAGGAGCTCAAACTTACCTGGGCAGAATTGCATTAAAAACAAAGCACTTGTTAAACACCAAAAGACATTTTTGAACTGTACGTTTGACCAGATTGTTAGCTTTTTCTGTTTTATCTCTTTTGAGAGTCTTTGAATAAACACCTGAAATGAAAAATAAAAAAAAAAGCAAATTTCTCAGTAGTATATTAGGATTCTAAACTGTTCTTGCAGCAACTGCCACTAGATGTCAGGCAGTTCTTATTGTCTTCACACAGGTTTGTAGGTTCTATTAAAGAATATTATGTGCCTTAACAATTTAAATTTCAGGCTCTCGATGGACATTGGTAATAAAGTTTTTAAGCATACATTAGGATTTGATAAAGTTAACTAGTACTAAGATTGTATCTATCTATACAACTAAGCAACTATTTTGATCAAATTGATCTATTAGTTTAGTCAAACTTAGATTTAATCATTTTGATGTCTGTTTTATGGATTTGACAAATGCTTGCCAGGATTTTGTCTAATTTTACCTATAAATATAGATTTAAAACATGGATCTAGTCCTTGTTGTACTATATATTTAGTCAATTTTAGCCTCTGAGGAATATTTTTGTATTTGTGTTATGCAAAGTCAATGCATATTGAGTCTATGTTGTGACTTTAGCAGGGTCTATTGTAGAAGCAGAACCATCTTGGATTCTATTTACAGACTTTTATTCTGGAGTAATAAGAAACAAAACAACCTCTAAAATATGCTCAAATGTCAGGAAGAGAATACTACCTTGTTTTTAAAATAAACTTTTAGGAAGCTTGTTTACACACTATGATTTAAAATAGAATATCTAAACTCTTATTTTGAAGTTGGTATATTATTTCTTCGCCAAAAATATTTGGAGAAAATTAGCATAGCTAAGAGAATATGGATGGGGTTTTAAGTCAGAAGACTTAGAAGACTTGTTAAATTGTTTAGCTTTCACTTACAGCTTCCTAAATGTATCATATACTACATAGCCATTTACCTATCTGAATTATAATTTTCTGATCTGTAATTCACTTATGTGAGAATCACAGGAGATAATATGTGTAAAAAATTATTATGTAATTAGAAAGTCCTGGTCATTGCTGTGATTCACATGTGAACCAGGCAGGGGGAAGTTCTGGAATCTCTCCTAAGTGCCCCAGTAATAATTGGGGGTGGAAGAGTAGAGATGTGTATGAGGACAAAGGACAGGGGATAGACTTGTGCTTCTCTTAACTGCCTTTTTTCCTAGCCCTGCTCTTTTGAAATTAGTTTTATTAGTGGAACTTCTTTGCTCTGTACTAAAAATCAGTCCAATTTCTTTATTTTTCAAATACCACTGACATTAGGTTAAATTTGCCTCTGAATATTAATGTTTATATTGAAGCATCACAAACTTAAAACTGAATATCAAACTTCCTTGTAAAATTGTCTGTTAGGTAGCCCAGCACTGTTGGGTATCCCACCACTGACATTTTCTTTTTGGCCACACTTATCTTCACTCTGTGAGTTTTGGCCATGCTCTCTTCTCTCTCCTTTGATTCCCTGCTCCCACTTTAGACAACAAACCTCCTTTCTTCTTCTTCTTTTTTTTTTTGTTCACGAGCACTATACATTTCTTGCTAACTTTTTATGTAGAGTCAATTACCTATCTTTGGATTTAATGACTCTTGCCATATCAGGTTCTTGAGATATAGCATTCTCACTGAAAGTGACCTATCGAGATATTTTCTAAATGAAATGGTTCTCACTCTGAGTGGAGCTCTTGATGACAGCTGTAAAAATTACGTTTTATTTTTTCTTAAATTCACATGGTACATACTTTGGTAGTTAATGCACTAAATTAATAAGACCTGTAGTCCTAGTGTCAACAGATACTATGGTATGAGAAATAAAGCCTTTACATTTTCATATTATGGATATTATTTTCTAACATTTTAAACTCAGGTTCACAGAGTTAAAGTAATTCTACTCTATTTCATGAAATGCTATTTTATTGGTCTATGCAAGTCCCTTTATTTGTTCTCTTTTTATTATTATTTTCATTGTTTGCTATCCTCACTCTCATATTTTTCTTACTCTTTTGAATTTAATATATATCCAGCAAATTTTCCTCATATATTTATATATGTAATATATAATACATATGTAATATGTATAATATATACAATGTAATATATATCTATTATTCCATGTGTATGTTTAAAGAAGCAAAAGTGGCTTTATTCTAAATCTTATTCTCTTCCTAACTATTCTCAACCTTCTGTTTATTTCAAAATGTATCTTGGTTGCTATATGTAGATCTAGCATTAAGTGGTATATCATTTTGCAACATTTTTTTTTCCCTATGTCAATGAGAATTATAATAAATGAGGTGTATTTCTTACAGACATCATAAGAATAATTATACTTAAATTTTACATAGTATTTACATAAAAAGTGCTTAATCAGTGGTGAAGGGGTTCAGAACAATGCTCCCCAAAATATATCACTTTAGCATAGGATTATTTTGAGGGCGAAGGTAATAAAGACCCAGCAGATTCAGGGAAAAGCTTTTTACCTCCGCCTAAAAGAAATGTAAATGTCCTCAGTTGAGGGGAAAATCTGCAATTATAAAGGAAATTTTTATTCAAAAGAGGGCCTATATCAGAAAGAGAACTATTACCAGAGATAACTTTTTTACCTAAGAAACTTCAAGCAAAATTTGTTTATCAAATATTTCTTCCTCTCGCCTTCCTGTGAATTACCTTTCTCTCCTTTGTAGCTTCAGATTCCTATTCTTTTTCTTAGCCCAAGACATTATATAAGTCTCAACTGCCTGGATGACTTTTGAGTCTCATAGCTTTGTAGGAATCTCCTATGTACGTAATTTACTTTGTTTTTCTTCTGTTAATCAGTCTTATGCCCTTTTAATTGTTAGACCAGCCACAGAACCTACAAGGGTAGAAGAAAAATTTTTCCTACACAACAATGGCAATTAATTATGAGACTAATATGAACATAGCAAACAAATCTAGACTTTATCTTTAACATCTATGATTATGTGTTTAAATATATGTCTTCTGTTTCTTACTTGTGGAACCAAAATGTAAATTCTACATTGAGTAATACAATCAAGGAGCTAGAAAAAGTTCTGAGAAATGTCATGTCCTCAGCTTAGAGGTTTTCAGATTTGGCTGTACATCAGAGATACCTGAGACCTTATAAAAAATATTCCTCAGCCACTCCAGCTTTACTGAATAAAAATCATTGAGGAGAGTTCTGGCCATTTTTCTAATCTACATGTCAATTAGGTAGGAGGAGGTCATGGAATTTCTCCTAATCTCTCCAGGGATAATTGGAGTGGGGAGAGTAAGGGTGTTTGAGGGGTGAGTCTTGAGTCTGTATTTTATCATTTATTTAATCTATCTATTCTATCATATATCTATCTATTATCTATCTATCTATTATCTATCTATCTATCTATCTACCTACCTAATCTATCATCTACCTATCATCTATCATCTATTATCTACCTATCATCTATCTACCTATTATTTCTCTCTCTCTCTCTTTCTCTCATCATCATCATCTATCTACTGAGAGAGAGAAAGTAAGAGAGAGAGAGAGAGCGCGCTTATATATCTTCACCTAGATCTATTTGTCTCTCTCTTTAGAGAGATCTAGAGGTAGAGATAAATAGCTTTAGATCTTATCTAGCTATCATCTATCTATCTTATCTATCTAATCTATCTATCTATCTATCATCTATCTATCTATCTATCTATCTATCTATCTATCTATCTATCTATCTATCTATATCATCTATCATCTATCACCAATATATGTATTTATTTTCAGGCAATTCTGATAGTGCCAGTTCTGAGTATCACTGCTTAGTACACATGGCATTTCTGAGACTGATCGAAGGATAGCCAGATCTGCCATTACAATTCTATCACAGAAGGTATTACCTTTAAATGTTATTGATGTTGTCATTGTTCTGAGACTGTAAAGTGCTATTAGTTGTTTAGCATTTAAAATCACGAAAAAATTAATAGTGGTAATAGTTATTGCACAAGAGCCTCAGATTAATGATCCTGTGGTTGATAGTCACTAGCTTGAACCAGCAGCTATTTCCGGAAAACAACCTTGAGTCACATCTCTTGGCCAATAAGAAACAATGAACAGACAGAACCATAATTGCAGGAGAGAGATATGCAGGTCCAGGGAAAATTCTTAAAGTCACACTTGCGCATTAGTTAAAAAGAGCTGTCCTATAGTTCAGTGGTCTCCAACCTCTGGGTGGCAGACTGGTACCAGTCCCTCGCCTATTAGGAATCCTGCCATACAGTAGGAGGTGAGCGGCAGGCCAGAGAGCAAAGCTTCATCTGTATTTGCAGCTGCTCCCCAGCTCTAGCATCACCGCCTCAGCTCCACCTCAGATCATCAGGAATTAGATTCTCATAGGAGCACTGGTCCCTGGTGCCAAAAAGGTTGGAGACCACTGCTGTAGTTAACTTTTCTTCATTATCATAGTAAAAAACACACCCTTAGGTAGAGATTTAAGATGCTAAGGAGACATGTGCCACATGAAGTAGCATGTAGGTATACAGTACAGGCATAGTGTAGGGCCAGCCTCAACATACTGTGGGGAGGGAAAGATGTGAGCCACCAACCCCAAAGGCCCATAAAACCACGGTGCCTGTGGACTTTGGGGAGCCGCATTCATTCTCCTCCAGAGCTCGCTTTGTTGGTGCATCAAGATTTTGCTTTAATAAACCTTTCTCTCTGCAAAACTGTTTCTCCCATTCTCTTGATTTCTATCTCGAAAGGGGCAAGGACTCCTGCACCGGTAACAATCTCATTGCTAATATTAGCTAAACTTTGAAAATTTTAACATCTTGAATTTATTCTTGGCCTAATAATTTTTATGTTTGGGTTTTTTTGTTTGTTTGTTTGTTTTTGTTTTTTGTTTTTTGTTTTTTTTGGGGTTCTCCTTTGCATCAGGTATTGATGAGGAAAAGCAGTTTCAACATTATTTTGGATCAGTTAACTTAGTGATAGTCATTTCAGATCACTTACATTTATGTATAAAATTTCCAATTCTTTAGCTACTTATTTAAAAATCTTTTTTCATGTGCAAATATTTATTAGTAAAAGTACAAGCTATAGTGTAAATAAAGCTCCCTACATCAGACTTTAAATGCTAGTCTGAAGATCATGAATATTTTCAAAATTCATCTCAACACTAGTCCACCAATAGGAAGAGGGTTTGGTCAATGCAGATAAATCCAAAACAAACTCCTGAGTGAACGGGCTTTTATTGGTTATAAAGGAGAAAGTGGCTAACAGGTGTGCAAGTCACTTGTGGCTAAATATGCTGGCCTCATCCATTTGAGAGTAAACAATTATGACACATTTTATGTAGTTGCCAATCAGAATTGTACCACAGTCATTTTTAGAGCCAATTTTTATAATTCCCTATGAATATATTAACTCTGCTCTGGCTGGAATTTATTTATTTATTTACCAATAGCTGGATGATTTCTAAAAATAGTAGCTGAAAAATATTTTCTATATACAAATTGTTTAAAAATGCCTGTGTATTATTTCATTGAAGAAACATTAAGACACTAATTAACAAATAATATTTTATGTTCTTTGAGGAGAAGAGATTTCATTTATAAAGTGATGGCAGAAGTGATTTAGGAAGGTATTACACCGAGGTTGTATTCCCTGAAGATGTGGTAGTGGCTTTGTTTTTCCTCTTCTTAAGCAATGGGCAGCAGGAGCTCATTAAACTCTGAAGGTTTGATAAGAGCAATTGAAAAGGTACCAATAAAGTTTTAATGTTACTCTATTTTAGCAAAGAGGAATTAATTAACCTCAATTCACAAATTTTCAACTATGTGTCAAATCTTCGGTGGTTTAGGACTGCTACAGGTAGAAAATTATGTGGCAGAAAAAAATGCACAATATTTTTCTTCAAATGGAAGGGAATGGAAACAAAAGATGAGAAAACAAAAGATGATCACGTATGTTCTACAGCTGATGGGGCTACAAGGTAGTCCCAGTAGACAGAGGACTGAGTGCACTAAAGTGTTTGGGATAGTCTATTTATCTTTTGGATGAAAAAAAAAATATCGTTGACCTATTGTTGGTCTTAGCCAAATAGGGAAAGTCCCTCCTCCTCTTAATGTTCTAAGGACCACCAAGCATCTCAGAATGACTCAAAGTTTGGATATGTATGGAGGAAAAAAAAAAAAAACCTAGAAGAAAACTACCTGTAAAGAATAGTAAGTTTAGGCTCAGCATGACTCAATTAAATATTGGAAATCTGTTGAATCACAATAATGGGGGAAAATTTTATGCAATAATACTTAAGTGAAATTCTGAATGCACAAAATTTTAAAGTCCCACTAATAGATTTTTAATTATTTTTATCAAACCAAAGGTTCATATTAAAAACACAATCCAAGTATGTAGTTTTCCATATAAAACCTTTTCTTGAATATGTGCCATTTATACTGCCTCTAGCTTTCTAGTACTTTATTCATTGCACTTGAGATCCATGGTATACTACGTACCGGCATTCTGAATATAATTGTGTCAGGAAAGACAAACATTAATAATAATAGCAGCATCAAAAAAGGTGACATTTTAAAAAAAGCATTTTACATTTAGTTGTTTTTAATGAAAGGAATATATGCAAATATTATTATAGAAAACATAAACATCTTAAGTTTTATTAGTCTGAAGTCAAAATAATTTTATGCTCATAATATATGTATATTCACATCTGTGGATTAAATTTTAGCATGAGTTTGATGTTACTTATATAAAGGAGAAATATACCAATACTTGGAATTGAATAAGAAGTCTCAGGTAATACTAGAAAATATCAAGTCATATCTTTTAAGTTTTATTAACATAGATTGAATCTTTTTTCTTCACCAGAAAATGAATTGGATTTCCTATTCCTAATCAGCATGCTGATTTATTTTATATATTTCACTCTTATATTTTTATTTCTACCATGTCTGATGAGAACTCTTTTTCAAATATTTCCATGGGAAGACAGTATTGAAGGAATTTGCTTTTAGCAATCAGATATAATTTTCCAGTAATAAAGACTCATTATTGTTTTTCTTAAAGAAAAGATATTTTCTAGATACTCACATTATTTTTTTTCTCCACCAACTCCCCTAAATCAAAATATTTCATTCAAATATAGTTTCTCAAGAAACATTGAACAGCAACTTAGACTCTTGGGAAGTGTTGCTGATAATGGAGAAGCATATGGCACAGTCTTTGGAATCTGCAAACAGTAACAAAATCCTGGCTCTGCCATTTTAAGGATAAGTGATCTTGGAAAATTGCTTAGCCCTTGACCCTCAGTTTCATCATTTCAATTTAGTATAATAATAATAATGAGGCAACACATAAAATGTCTCTAGTCAATATCTAGCATTTAATTATCTCTCAATAATGCTAGCTATTATTATTACTATTAGTAAAATCCTTAAACCTACTGCCTATGCCTAAGACAGACTTAATGTTCCTCCTCTGCTTAGTTATGCAGAGATTTTTCCTGAATCTAAGCTCCTGACTTCTCTTTTTTTCATATGTACCTTAGAAAGCCAGTTATTGTATATTTTTTCTCTGCCTCTTTGAGATGTAAGTCTATTTTAAAAGCTTCTTGTCAGTTTTACAACAGAGGCCTGTGTTTCTCAAGGGCCCTCAAGGAAGATAGCGGCCCTATCTCCCAATCTCTGTAGGAGCTAGGAGCCTAACTTCAGTGGTTGCCTCACTTCAAATTGTAAAACAAACTCCTTTCAGAAGACAGGAGAAGCTTTATTAGCAAACACAGATCCTACAACTCCCCACCTTCACCCCAGCTCTCAAAAACTCTCCTGCCTTTTTCAATGGAGCTGAGTTGCCAGAGTTGCTCTGTGTTCTTTTCCCTATTGCTGTCAAAAGTATCAGATCAACTTATCTTTGCCCGTCTTGTCTGGTGCAAGCTTTTCTTTAACAGCTAATGCATATCAAGCACTCTATAAATGGCAGTAGATAATGTTTGTAATGTTTTATACTAGAGATGTTTGCTTAAAAAACTGGAAATGTTGAAATATGTGATGGGAATATGGTGTTTCTGTATTATTTATTTATGGACAGGAGAACTTTGGGTGAAGACAAAATCCGAGTGTTGACATGAGTATGTAATTTTGTTTGAGACGAGGCACTAAAGGAGCTAGGTTAAAACTAGATGGGTGACCAAATAACTAATAAAAAAAAAGATACAGGAGAGATACAGGAAAACGTCATCTTGAAATGAAAGAAAACTTATTCCTGTATCCCAGTGATTGTGGGGTAGGGGGTGCCAGCATGTACATAGCTGACAATGTCAGGTATAGGAAGACAACATCTTCAAAGGATGATGAAGGGGAATGGCCAGACTTGGTAATGACCTGAAGCTCTTTCTTCTTGATTCACTTCAGCTTGATGATATCCCAGAATTCAGTTCTTAACATGTTGTGCCTACACTGGCATCATCAATGTCACCTGGGAGCAACTTAGAACTGCAAACTCTCTTTTCTCATCCCAGACCTACCTGAGTTGATTTTCAGCAATCTGAATTCAGTAAGGCTGAAAGTAGGTAAGCTACTAATATTTATTTGTTAGGCAAAGCTTTCCAATTAAATGTGTTTTCATTATACATGTTTCACAGAAATGTTCCAGAGGGTTTATTTCAGCCTCAAATTTTATTTACCCCAATCTTTTTCAACTTAGAAAGTTTAATGTTAGGTATATTAAAAAATATGAAAAGAATAAAAAAGAAAACATAATGGGGGAAAATAGAGGAAAAACCAAAGGTAAAAGGGGAGGAAAAAGAACCAAAAGTCTTAAGGCTCTTCGACAAGTAAAGCTACTTCATTCATACCAAAGACCAAATGTGCTTTGCATAACAAAAGTTCAAGAAAGAATTTTGTTTCACACATAACAGAAGAGGCCAGTTTGTTTTTAATGCCTATGCTGATACTTCAGGGAAAACTGGAATGAGAAAAAAAGACAGCACAGCTGCTTCTTCTATATCAGAAAAGGTACAATCAGAGGCTCTCAAACTATTTGATTTCGGGACACTATACATTCTTTAAAGCTATGAATGGCCTTAGAAATCTTTTGCTTGTGGGAGTTTTTATCTATTGATATTTATAATATTAGAAATTAAAACTGAAAAACATTTTAAAATATTAACTTATTTTAAAATGACAGTAATGTCCATTACATGTTAATATAAGCTATTTTAAGGAAAATTACTATATTCTCCAAAAAAATATTGAGTGGCATTGTTTTACATATTTTTTGGAAATTTCTTTAATGTCTGGATTACTAGAAAACACAACTAGAATCCTCACCTCTGCTTCTGTTTTCAATCTTCTGCAATATTTTGTTTTGGTTTATGCATATGAAGAAAATCCAAATGTATGCAGATCCGTAGTTGGAAACGCAGAGTTTCATGGAATACCCCAAATGGTCTTAAACACCTCAGAGGTCCTCAGACCTCATTTCAAGAACAGCTGTACTAAATTATCCCAGAGGCCCCAGATATCAATGGTTTACAACAAATGCTTCCCATATCTCAGAGAATCACTACAACAATGGTTTATCTCTTGATCACGGTGCATTTTATGTGGATCAGCTGGGGGCTTTGCTCCATAATGTTCTCTCAAGGACACAGGCTGTCTCAGCAGCCACCTCCTGAGCATTGCCAGTGGAGAATTGCAGAACAAGTGTGGTGATCATGCACTGCTTCTTAAAGATTCTTCTGGGAAGTGATCTCTTCACTTCTGCTCACATTTTGCCAAAGCACCTACTTCAAGAGGAGGCAACAAGCATAAATCTCCTTTAGGAGAAGTACCGAATATCGGTAGATAGAATTTAGTTGACCACACTTCTACCTACAGATGACCAAAAAATACTTGTGAAAAATATATCCCAGACTATCTTTTCATGAAAGTGTTATTTCAAAAGGAAGTTAATTTTAAATAGTAATAATTATAACATTATATTAAGTTAGATGTTTGGTTTCTGTTTTTCTGCTTCATTGATGTACACTCTCTTTAAAAATGTTATAGTAGATAAGCATATAATTTTTAGCATATTGTAGATTTGATGGTTGCTTTTTAAAATTAAGCATGAGTTCTTGATAAGGAATGTGGTCATGTGAGAAAATAAAACATGACCTAATATAAGCTAGCAATTTTATAATAGAAATGACATTTGCAAATATTTCCTGAGTATTCATGTACTATGCTAGGGGTTTTAGGGTTTTACCTATTACCTGGATGAATTTCTGAATGAATTTCTTTATGTAATTGTATGTGGAAATTATGATACATAATATAATAAACACAAATAAATGTCTTAAAGGTAGTTAAGATGATTTGGATAAAAAATGAGTTGGTCATATTCATTTACTCAACCCAGCGATAAATCCTATTGTAGGTGCTAGCTAATGATTTAAAAAGAAAATGTTTTTTCTTTCTTTGGAAAATGGTAATCATTTCATGTGATGATTTATTTTATTACTAATATATTAGTTTTTACTGCTGCTGTGACAAATTACCATATACTTAGGGGCTTAAAACAATACAGACTTATTATCTATCAGTTCAGGAGATCAGAAGTCCAAAATGATCTTATAGGCTAATAACAAGGTGTCAGCAGAGCTGTGTTCCTTTTGGATGCTCTAGGGGAGAATCCATTTCTTTACTTTTTCTAATTTCCAGAGGCCTCTTACATTCCTTGGCTCATGGCCCTTTCTTCCAATTTCATAGCCTGTCACTACAACCTCTGCTTCCTTCCTCACATTTGCTCTCAGCTTCTGACACTTCTGCCTCCCTTTTATGACTCTAGTGTTTACATTGGTCCCATACACCTAACTCAGGATAATCTTCCCATTTCAGAAGACTTAATCACATCCAAAAAGTACCCCCCACCCCCCGCGCCCCACCCAATGTAAGAACATATTCACAGTTCTGGGCCATGAATATCTTTGGGAGGCGGGAGACTTCATTTTTCTGTCTGCTGTAGTTGTATTATCTTTTATTCTGAAAGGGTTTAGGGAAATTTACATGGCTTTCAGATTACATGTAAGACCATGGAATCTGCTTGTTTAGAATTTTGGTGAAAAATATGTTCTTTTATATCCACAAAAACTGCAGAGTTCTGCCAAATACCCTTCCTCAAACCTAGGTGCAGATCATTTTATCTATGAAGACTGACAACTATTTCGGCTTCAGGAACTATTACTATCCACTTAACTATTACTATTACTATCCCTTTAATTATTATGGACTTCAGGATCTATTACTATCCATTTAAAAAGCCTAACAATCTTCTCATTTTCCCTGAGTTATTTCCATGCTTAGCTGGGCAACCCAGTTAAGCCCCAGGATGAACGGTGGAGATGTTTAAAACAAAGCAAAGCAAAGCAAAAACATTATTTAACTGCTTAGACTCTTTTTTCAGGTAAGTGCTCACTAAATAGAAATGAGACAAGATTACCTATCAGTTTCAAGGATGCTTTTCTATTTGTTACTCTATGTACCACACTTTTTGTCACTACTTCAGGTAGATCACTTAGATCTCTAGCAAGGAGGAAATGTAATATAGGATAACTCAACTGAATAGCTGTACACCAGAGGTTGTCAAATTGCCACCTATCTCATTTTCTTTAGAGGAAACCAAGAGTCAATATGTAGTACTTTTAAGACAATCACTTTGTAATTTTATAAACATTTTAGAGTCATTTTCCATGGGAATGATTTACCTTCTTTGATTTTTTATTTATATTAGTACAGAACTTTGTTTCCTATTTTTAAATATTGGTAACATTTATTGAATTCCTACATTTGCCAAGCTACACATAAGACCCCTAATCAGGGTCCAAATTTCTACAACCATCATGTCCCCTCTTCAAAATTCAAATTTCTCATCTTTTGTTACTTGATCAATTTCTTGAGGTTTTACTTTTTTTTATAATACTTTTTTATATTTCAGTTATAGTTGGCATACAATACTACATTAGTTTCAGGTGTACAATGAAGTGATTAGATATCTATATAACTCACAGAGTGATTACCCCAATAAATCTAGTCCCCCTCTAACACCATAGTTATTACAATATTATTGGCCATATTCCTTACACTATACTTTCTATCTTCATGACTATTAGTAACTACCAATTGATACTTCTTAATCTCCTCCACCCTTTTCACTGACCTTGTGGGTCCCAGGCCTGACTGGTCCCAGGTCTGGCTTCAATCTAGGCTCATGGCTAGGAATAGGACCCAGGGTTTAGAATGTTACATTAGTGTGGCAGGGCGCCTGCACCTGTGGTTATGAAAACATAATTCAGCTTATTGTATCACGCATGTGTAGCAGATTGCCACTATTATACTCTGATATAAGTGAAGCCTATGCAGTCCTCTAATGAAGCAGAAGCAGAAGCAGAAGCAGAAGCAGAAGCAGAAGCAGAAGCAGAAGCAGAAGCAGAAGCAGAAGCAGAAGCAGAAGCAGAAGCAGAAGCGCATTCCCCACAATAAAGTTGGTGCCTATGGTTTCATTTTCATGTTGGACCCTTGTATGTTCTTCCAACTGAGCACCTTACCACCAAAACTTTCCCTTCTCGATCAGCTAGGCACTGACAGACCCCCTCAACTCCTCCCATCTGGTAACCTCAAAATGTTCTCTGTATCTATGAGTTCGTTTTTTGTTTTGTTCTTTAGATTCCACATATGTATGAAATCATATGACATTTGTCTTCCTCTATCTGACTTACTTTATTCAGCACACTACCCTCTAGGCCCATCATAAAATATATTTTCTCATCCCCTTAGTTTTAATCTGTGTGTGTCTTTCAATCTGAAGTGAGTTTCTTATAGGCAGCATGTAGGGGTCTTGTTTTCTTATCCATTCATTCACCCTGTCTATTGACTGGAACACTTAATTCTTTTTCATTTGAATTATATGTAGTTATTGCCATTCTCTATTCATATTTTTGCTACATATTTTTCTTCTTCTTAAAGAAGTCCCTCCAACCTTTCTTGTAATACTGGCTTGGCAATGGTAAATTCCTTTAGCTTTTTTTCATCTGGGAATCTCTTTATCTGTCCTTTGACTCTAAATGATAGCTTTGCTGGATGAAGTATTCTTGGTTGTGAATCCTGAGTTTTCAATGCTTTGAATATTTTGTACCAAGCCCTTCTTTCCTGCAAAGTATCTTTTGAGAAATCAGCTTCCAGTGTTATGGGTGCTCCCCTTATTGGTAACTAACTGCTTTTCTCTTGCTGCTTTTACAATTTTGTCTTTGTATTTAACCTTTGGCATTTTAATTATGTGTCTTGGTGTAGGCCTCTTTGGGTTCCTGGTTTTGGGGACTCTCTGAGCTTCCTGGGGTTGTATGTCCATTTCATTCACCAGGTTAGGGAAGGTTTCCATCATTATTTCTTCAAATAGGTTTTCAATTTCTTGCTCTTCTACTTCTGGTACCTCTATGAGGCAAATGTTGTTATATTTGATGTTATCCCATAGGCTCCTTATATTATCTTCACTATTTTGGATGTTTTTTTTTCTTGTTGTAGTTCTGGTTGGGTGTCCTCTGCTACCCCATCCTCCATATCAGTGATTAGATCTTCTAATTCCTTCACTCTGTTGATTCTTTCTAATATAGTCTTCATCTCAGATATTGTATTCTTTATTCTGACTGGTTCCCTTTTATTATTTTCAACTTTGTTTTTATATTTTTATCTCTTTGTTTAAGTTCTCACTGAATTTATGTACTCTTCCCCTATGTTCTTTAAGCATCCTTATAGCCAGTGTTTTGAACTCTGCATCTGATATATTGCTTGTCTCCATTTTGGTGAATTTTTTTCTAAAGCTTTGTTCTGTTCTTTCAAGTGGGACATGTTTCTTTATCTCCCTCTTTTGGCTGCCTCCCTCTGTCTGTTTCTATGTATTAGGTAGGGCTCCTATATCTTCCAGTCTTAGTAGAGTGAATTTATGTAGTGGGTGTGCTGTGGAGCCATTTGGTACAGACTTGTGAAAGGTCCAGCTGCAGGCCAAATTCAGCCACAGCCTGTGAACCTCCAGGGCCATCTGCTAATCCACATATGGCTGCCACTCATACTGGGCTTATAGATGCCTCGAGGGGTCAAGTCTAAAACTGAGGCTGGCTTCCACTAGTGCAGAGTTTGGGTCTGCCTCAGTAAGATGTACAGGGCAGCTGGGACTAGATGCTAATTCTTTGGGTTTTGTGACCCTTTGAGAGACTTTATGAAAGTTCTCAGGAGAAGACAAGACAGCCCATTCATATGGAATAAAATCACTGGAAGCAGCTTGGGTGGGCCCACAAATGGGAAGAAGTGGAGTCTTAGGAAATCCTTTGGGCAGAGCGACCTGTGTTATCCACATGATGGTGCTTGCCTCTGCAGACTAGAAGTGGGGAGGGCTCAACAAAGGAACAATGGCTTCTGTGTGCATCTTTGTCCCAGAGCAAACTGCCCCTCTAGCCCTTTCCCCAAAGCCCAACAATTCACTATCTTCTTGTATGTCCCTGGCACCCCTGAGCAGCTACCCCAGCACTAGATCTTAGAACAAGTGAGTCCGTCAGCGAGTAAGGCTGGGCATGGGCCTTTTAAGTGGAAGGTCTTCACTTTCTGTATCCCTCTGTCTCACTCAGAGGCAACCTCCGCTGGTTTTCACAGCCTGAGGTTGCGAGGATTTCTCTTCTTGGCGCTGGAATCTTGAGCTGGGGAGCCTTATGTGCAGCCAGGACCCCTCACTTTTCAAGTGAAGGAGGGGCCTCTGCAGCCAAAATAGCCCTCTTGATTCTCGATGGCCACTCTCAGTTGTGATTCTGGGCCATTTTGCGTCTCTGCCCTGCCTATCATTTTGAGATGACCTGTTATTTGAGGTGACCTAGTTGTAGGGCTTCTGTTCAGCCAGACCTCTGGGAACTCTGTGTACTGGTTGCTCTGTAGTTTTGTTATAATTCTGATGTGGTTTCTAGAGGAGGCATACACTTACACTGCCTCTACGTTATATGCCATCTTGAATCTCCTCTCGGGGTCATAACATTTCTGAAACAACTTATTAATCACTATTATAAAATGTTCTTCTTGAGGAACATTTTTTCTTAAAATGTGATCATAAGAAAACTGGTAAACCCATAAACAAAAATAATACAACCAGAATATAAACCAGATTTATCTGACTCTAAAGTCTATGAGCAAAAACTCTCATTCCCTCATTACAAGGACATTTTATAATACTATAGATGCATATTAGAGAGTTGAGTTTGTTTCTTTTACCTTCTTTTCATTTTATAATAAATCTAGAAATCTTGAAAATCATGCCGAAGTTACTCTCAAAATAAAGTTGAAAATATTCTTTATATAATTGATAAATAATTAATACCAATTAATACCATTTCCTCTTTGGGAAAAATAACTTTGTATAAAATAATAAAGAAACCTGAAATTGTCACTTACTACCAGAAAGGACAAATCCAGATTGTGATTAAATGGTAGGTACAAAAAAATAGACAACTGGTAAACCTGAGGACCTCAAATTAAACCTTGTGAGAAAACAACCTATTATGTGTTTTAAACCTGATTATACATTCTGAATACATGACCATTGTATGATCTTGTGTATAAATTCACCATGCCAATCCCCCAAAGCCTAGGCCAGAGCATGTTCACTAAAATTTTTATTGTTTTGCCACAAATTGAGAAAATTAAAAATCGTATAGTAGATTTTTCATAAAGTAAAAACTCTTAATTTAAAAAACAGATTTTTTATTCTTAGATTTCCAAAACAAAGTTTTTAAAATTATCTCATTCTCCAAAACCTTTTAGAAATGTTTACTTGTCTGTGAAATTCACAAGTTCAGGTACACAAGTCGAGTGCAGAGTACAGGTGAAAGAATCTGAAAACTTAGTTCATAGTTTAGTCATTTTCTATGTGTAACTGAAGATATAAATATCTCCCTCTGCTATAAATATGTATGTGGACACTGATTGAGTTAATACATAGATGGACATCGAAGAGAGAACGATCATTCAATGTAATTGAAATATTTTAATAAAAGCCATGGTCAAATACATGTTGACAGTATGAATCACTTTAGGAAGTTGGGGAGTTAAGTTGATCACTCCACAAAGTTATAGCAAACTATTCAAGTCTGAAGAGAAGAAATAATTTTTTTCTATTAATCTTTTATACACTTGTATCTAATTAAAATTTTATTAATTAGAGTTTAATTATTGTTGAGTGCTCTTCCTAGGTAAAGGAAATACCTACTATTTTGCTAAGAGTAACTTACCAGTAGAAACTATCTTTTTTTGCTATCTTTTTTTGCTTTGTGCTTTTCAGGATGGAATTCAAAAATTGAACAGAAAGATATGACATAAAAACCTCTTGAAATGAAAGAGACAACTATGTATTCTAAGCCCCTCTAAATGAGGGCATAGTGGGTGTTAGCCTGATAAGAACATTACAATAGCCCATTGCTTATGAATAAACATTTAGAAGGGATGCATTTCATGTATATAAAAATTCTCAGAGGTAAAGAGTCATTTGTGTTTGGAAAATAGGTTTAGTCCTTGTTACAGAAACTGAGTCCCCAGAGCCTGTACATTGGCTTGAAATAGTTTTACAAAGAAAGAAGGAAACCACTCTGATTAATTGAAAAAGACTTCTAGGCTCTGGTTGATAATCTAAAGCATAGAAAGTGAGCAGAAAGGAGAAGTAACAAAGGAATGACAGAATATTTTATGCTATGGAAGATAAATCCTCATTAGAAAACCTATATTTAATTAAAAAAAATAAAAATCTAAGAAACTAAAAATTATAAGAAGATAGAAAACTTGAGCTAAGTTTTCTGAGCAGTATACAGGTCTCTATTGAGATTTTTGGTTATACTAAGGTAGACTTTCTGTTTTAGTTGTTGTTTTCCAACTGTTGTTTTCCTATTACTGTGTGTTATATCGTGTTGTATTTCATATTAGATTGTTTAATAAATTAGCTTATTTTCAATTGCATCAGCTAGAATTACATTTAGAAGTAAATAACAGCATCCAAGAAACTATAGTTTAAATGAGTAAAAAAAAATTTTCTGTCAATTTACAATATGAACACCTAGAAAAGTCAGCCTTTCTCCCCAAAATGTCATCAGAGACCCACACACATTTTACTCCCCCATCTTTAAATTGATGAAAAAATATTAACCAAGCTATTTAGCAGATTGTTGATGTCCTAATTAGAATGCTTTTAAAGCTACTAAAACATTGTCCTATTCAGTGATTTCTTGTTTCTACTGGTAAGTTACTGAGGTGTAAAGATATTGATAAAAGTTATTGGAAGTTCAAGCTTTTGAGCATTAGCTTCCTGTTCTCCTGGGTAGTACCATTCACAATAAAATAGCCCATCATTCTTCACTGCAAAAATAAAAGGAGGGGGGGATTTAAAATAACTATGCAGTTATGAAGACTGGAATAATTAAAATAAAATTAATTATGTGTCTAGATTGTGATAAAAATATGGCAATTTAAACATTGTTAATAAATATTTATATTTGTTATGTGTGTTGTACTGTGTCAGGAATTATCTTCATTAATTATGTTAACTTTCAGCTTTGCAGCCACATGAAATAATTGATGGGGGTGGAGAATTATCCATTCAGGTGCCTAAAATTATACTTATTGAAGATTAACACTCTCCTCAGGGAACTGTCATACAGGTTATTGCAAAAATACAAATATTACTAGAAGGGAAACATATTTTAACCTCCAATTCCTTTGTATTAAAGAGTTATTTAAAAATTACTTTAGCGTCAGAAGGGGTTTGAGACTTGGCCTGACTTCTAACATTTTAGGATACAGAAGCGTTAGTCAGGAGGGCACTGAATACAGAAAAATAAGAGTCTATAATGTTCCTACTTTATAATTTTGATTAAAAGTGATGCAAGAAGGAAGCTAAACAGTTAAATATTTAATGAGACCTGTTACAACTTCTAGAACTTGGAGGTTATCAGTATGAAATCTTTATGACAGCCTTTCCTTAAAATCAATTTCTGCTTTCACAATTTTAAAATATATATCTCTGCTTCTGAATTATTTTTAGAAGAGGTTTCACATCCAACTTAGTAGAACACCCAAATGCAATGAGATAAATGATGTACTCCCTGGTTGGCAACATCTTGAGATTTTTCATCTCCAATTCTGTTATTCTATGGTTATCATCTCCTCTGAATTATGTATATATACTGTCAATTAAATTAAAAACCTTTCAATAAATTATGCTTAGGAAGTGAAGCAGTGAATCTATTCTAAGTTAATATGATATGCTCTCTTCATTATCTTTTATTGGTTTAAGAAAAAATGTGACCTCTGAACCTTCCTCTTGCAAATGATTTGTGGGACTACTAGCTTGAAATTGGGAATTTTCTCTATGTATCAATCATTTCACAAGTGAGCAACAAGAAAACTAGTCCAGATAACTTAGGACTAGTAATTGGTTATTAATATAGATTATTCAAGTGTTCTAAAAAGTGATATAGAAAAAAAATATGTACTAAGAGTATATCTTTTCTGCCTTGAGGTTCAATGGCAAAAAATACTACACATAACCTCTTTACTGTGATATCAGGATTAGGAGAACCTACTCTGTAGCCTGCAAAAGAAAAGAGAAAAATTTAAGGAGAAGAATGTAGGTTATACTATTTTTCCTTTTTAGTAAAATAATTTAAAACTTAGAAAAAGTTGCAAGAATAGTACCAAGAACTTTTTTTCCTAGACTTTTTGGGAATAAATTACCAACATTATGCTCCATTATCCTCAAACACTTGGGTTTGTATTCCTTACAAAAAGGGGAATTTTCTATATAATTGTAATACAACCATCTAAATCAGGAAATTAATATAGATAGGTTACTGCTGTATAAACTGCAGACCAAGTCAATTTTTGCCAATAGTCCCAATAATGCCTTTATAGCAAAAGAATCCAGTCCAGGATTATGCCATCATGTTTTGCAGACTACCGCAGTTTTTCAGCCTCTTTGATTTTCATGACTTTGGCACTTTTAAAAATTACAGATCAATTATTTTGTAGAATATTTATTGGGTTTTTCTCATGATTGGATTCAGTTTATACATCTTTCGCAGAGATGTCACAGAAATGATAACTGTGTTCTCATAGCATCCTATCAGATGGCTCATGATTTTGGTTTGTCACATTACTGATGTCACATTATTAACTGTTTATTTTATTAAAGTGGTGATTACCTAGTTATTCTTTTCTCCTTTATATTTAATAAGTATTTTATGGTAAGGTAGTTTGAAAGATGTAAATATTCTTTTTCTCCTCTAAATTTCAATTACTATTTTTCACATGCATTGATGTTTCTTGGCTGAATTACTTTTTTGCTGTGATAATTGTTACATGATGATTTTCTACTACTTCTGTTCCTTCTCTATTTATTAGTTGGCATTCCTCTGTAAGGAAAAGTGTTTAATTGATTGATTGATTGATTGATTGATTTCAGTATGGACTAATGGATTCCTGTTTTGCTTAATGAGTTATTTTTATCATTATTCTTTTTTTTTTTTTTTTTTTGCTCATATGTTCAGATTTGGCCTGTGTGAACACCTTTGAGTTGACTTCTAAGTTAATTTTGTTTTGTTTCTGTTTTTTTTTGTTGTTGTTGTTTGTTTGTTTGTTTTGATATGCCCCATCATTCTTTATGCAATTCCTTACTCTCTGGCACAGCAAGGTGTTCTCGGATCATCTTGCTCTTTCACTGCCACAGGCCTGGAATCAGTCATTTCTGCAAAGAGCTCTTGTTCCTCTTAGAGAATACTATTTAGAAACCAGGATCTAATATGACCTTGGTGTGGTCATTGCCACTGGGGTGTTGCTCTTCTCAAGCCATGAAGTCAATAAAGCTACTGAATACACACACACACACACACACACCCTTCCTTTTACACCCATATTTACTTTTATACCTCTACAGATTGAAAATTGTATGATTTCAAACTAATACCTCCAATGCCAGATCTCTCTCTATATATTAACAATCACAAATTCATCCTAATGCCTCCTATTCATATCGATACCTCAAATTCCTATTTTAATCTAACATCACAAGGTACATTTTAGTTTTCTCCTTTTTAAAAAAATATTTGCCTCAAATATAAACCCCCTGCCTCAAATATTTATCCATAGTATATTTACTACTTATTTAATCAGTTTTTCATTGTCACACCTGCCATCCCTCTACACAAGTACCTCATATCACTACTTGGGCTCCAACCACACACCAGAATGTTCTCTCTCCACTTTCCTCCTCCCACTGAGACCCTTGCTCATTCTTCAGGCTCTGAGATGCCACAATAGGCTGCTGTTTTACATGTTGTCCTCACACCACTCAGGCTCTGATACCACATACAGAGCCTCTAATGCACTTCCTTCCAGATGCCCTTTAGTCCATTTGGATTTCAACCCTCAGAGATATATACCACAGATATATAGGCCACATAATAGTTTTAGACTGTGTTGGGAAGGAAAGTAGAAGGGTAGGAGAAAAGAGAGAGAGGAAGGATGAAAAAAAGTAATGCATAAAGGAAGGAAAACAGAAAGCTAGACAAGAAGGAAGCTGAACAATTATTTAAAATTTCAGAGAATATTTATCTCCTTGTTATAGGTGTGAGTGTGGACTCTTACCCACATTCAATTGTAGGTGTTCATTATTTTACCATTTCAACAACATAATTTAACTAGAGATTGCTTAAAATAATAATCATGCTTAAAAGATGGTGATTTTATAATAAAGTACAGAGTATATGGCAGAAAGAATTAAACTGCTCAATGATCTCTGGGACACTTTAGTCTACACAATTGCTGGATTCTTGAGGGAGAAATAGATGAGTACAGGATTATAAAGAAAGATTTCAGAGAATTTTTTTTTATTATTGTCAAGAATTAGCTGTATGGTTTGTTTGCTTGCTGCTTGCTTGTTCGTTTCTAGAAAACAAATACCAGAGAGGTGTAAAGAGGATTACATAGTACAGGATTACTATCATTCTGGTTTTAGTTTATAGGTTGATTCTTATTATTTATTTGCCATGGCAATGACTAAACTCTGATACATAGTAGAGAGTAACTCATGAAAACAAAACCTAAACTGAGTGTTGGCAATGATGACAAGTTACATCTATTAACTGCCTCTGAAGATCCTGGACTAATGAGGTTTTTGCATATTTTTAATTTCAGATTCTCATGTATTTGGATCAAAGTTTTCATATTTTAGGCAAATATGGTCAATGTTCTAACACAGTCAATATTTATGATGCTAAGTCTGTGTCAAAATGACTCTAAATGATCATATTTGGCAAAATATTATATGTAACAAGCTCAAAATTAAGTACAAATATAATTACCATGCTGAGGAATGGAAAATATCCAGGAGTTGTTAGTTTATGCTTTTTCAGAAAATTCACACATACAGACACAAATGCACACAGTGATAGGTAGCAATTGGTAATATATTTTGGTAAGCATTCTTTAAAGGAAATATATTTTTTCCTGGGAACACTTTTATGTCTACATCTACAAAGAGATTTATTCTCACATAGAATGAAGTTCTCTATTATTTAGATAATTCTAGTATAGAAATAGTCATATTAAGTAATTAATCTCCTATTGAAATGAGACTGCTCCCCCCAATAGCATGTTAAAGAAATTATCAGAAGGTTAATAGGAAAAATTATTAATGTCACATAAGGAAAATGCACCCTTCTTAACCACGTACATACACATCTCAACTTCCACGAAGAGGGGTCCATCACAATCTTGCTCCATGAAGTCTATAAATAATAGATAATGAAGAAAGAACAGTGGAAGTTCTAGGAAGCTAAATTAACCTACATATTACAGAGCTTAGAGAGAATGACAGTTATTTGTATTTAATTATGCTTAACTTCATTGGGAGGACTTTTTTTTTAGCAAGATTCCTTCTCCACTGACAAATCCGCACTTTGATTAATCAAAATAAGTTTAGTTAAATAATATCTTCAGATAGACTTGCTATATTTTTGGAGTGTATGAACTTTGAGGATTACTTTCCATTGACTTCAAACATGGACAATAACACATGACATCTAATAATGTAGAATAGAAGTTTAAGATGATTTTAATTGTTTGGATTAAATCATTTGTAAATGAACTGTTTTTTTTTTCCTGCCCATTTCAGTATGAGATTTTTGTGTGTATCCTAGAAATTTAATAATGTCACTAGGTTCTACTCTGTTGTTTCTTAAAATTTTAATTAAATTAAATTCATTACTTTTTCTAGTTATATAGGAACACCTCAGATTTGCATGTTTAATTTTTCCTTTATTTCATATATTTTTAAAATAATACAACTATTAAATTTTTAAATATTGCTGTGTATTATTTTTAGATATTTTATCTTTTAATAAAATACAAATAATTTTTTATCTTTTCTGTTTTATTTATTCTTTTCTACAGTTATTCAAATCATTTTGATGTTTGATCTTTATGTAAATCTTCCAGGCCTTTATAAAAACTCTGTAATTGTGAGTGTGTGCATGCGTTGGTGATATAAATATGATTTTCTTAGCCATAGAATCCCTTCTCAGGAAAAGACCTATTGTTATTGAGTTAATATATTGATAAATCAGTTGAAGTGGAAAGTGAGATTTCCTAAAGGCATTATTGAGTGTGATAGGCTGCCTTTTAAGATGATCTTCAATGATCCCTGACTCTTGGTATTAAAGTATTTGTGTATTTATGTGTATCTCCTTCCATCTGAACGTGGGCTCAACATAGTGAATCTCTTCTAACAAAGAGAATACTCTAAAAGTGATGGGATGTCACTTCTAAGATTTCATTATAAAAAGACTGTTATATCCTCTCTCTTTGTCTCTTCTTTATTACTCTGTTGAAGTGAGCTGTCACATTTGAGCTATGCTATGGATAGACCAACACAGCAGGGAACTGTGGGTAGCCTCCAGACAACACCTAATGAGGAATTAAATCCTTCCAACAAAGAAGTGAATTATTCTCCAGTTGAGTGTTGAGATAACTTCAGTCTTGACTGAAATCTTGATTGTAGCCTGAGAGAAACCTTGAAACAGAAGACCCAGATAAACTACACCAATTCCTGACGTATAGAAATTGTTGTAATAAGTATTGTTTTTAAGCCACTAATGTTGGAGGTAATTTGTAATAATTAATACATTGACTTAGATTATATAAACTTCGACAGGTCATGGTCTGCTGATATAAGGACTTTTGTTTTTATTACTGAGTGAAGAAAAGTTAAAGGCCAAAATAAATAGTTCCAATAGAAGCAAATATGGCTTTTATTGAGAGGGGGGCTTGGGAAGAAGAATTGAGGTGCCAAAGACAATTGTTAGGGGATTTTGCAATGTGATATGCAATAAAAAGTTTCTTCCTAATTTTTAAATGAAATATTTAGTAAAATCTACATTACTGACAAGTATATTATTGAACTGAATCTCTACTAAAGGGATTTAGTGTTGTGATTGACATAAAGGTGACAAGAGGCAGGAAACCTTGAGGAGGCTCTTGAGAGACCAGCCACATTGGCATTATACCTTATTTATTTGAAGTTAACTTTACCTCTTTGCCAATTGCCTAAATAATTTTGCTCCAACTAAATTAAATTATAGACATATTTATTCTGGAGGAAAAGTCTATTGGATGATGTTTACGGACACAGATTACTAACTGTCAAAACTAGTGAACAGTATAATTTCTAATATTATTAAATATTTGGGAAGAAAGATAGAGCAGAAAACATGTATATATTTTGTGTTCATATCATTTTCCATGATAATTTTATTATGAAAAACAAATTTGTCTTTGACCTTTAAATATACTTTCAGGGAAAGTATTCAAGCTGAGATAATGCAAAAAAACATGAACTTCTGAAAAAAAATCTGTCCAATTTACATATACTAGAAAGATATTGAAAATAAGGAAAAGCTCATAAAATATACTCATGATTATGAACTGGTGAGTTGATGTGGGAGTGATCTACATTAACATTATTTTGTATGTTTCTTAACTCAGAGATAACCAGAAGATATGAAAGACATTCAGGATTTTGGGGAGAAATCAAGTGATGTAATTCTCCCAGGTCTTTACCAAGAGTCTCAAATTAGAATCTTTAGTTAAAAATATATGCAATACTCATTAAAAAAAAAAAAAAATGGAACTCTACTGCGTGAAAAACAATTTGTCTTCCTTATCCTCTCTCTCCCTATATGGGATTACTTTCTTCACTGGCCTCAGAGAAATATCTGAGATAACCGCCACCTTTTATCACTCTTAGGTAGTAAATAATCTAGTAATTTTGAGATATGATAACCATTATATTTCAATAATTTAAAATGAATGGTCCAAAGTTAATCATCAATATTCTAAATTTCATCCAAGGGTGAATCTTTCCTTTCTTCACTCAGACCTGCATCAAGTCTGGAAGTCTACAATGTGGTAAAGGTAAAACAGTGGTTTCTCTTCTAATTTTTCAGTTTTGCCTTCTGCTTCTCCCTACCAGCAATCTAACTGTGTGTTCGAATACCTTCATGTTTGGAGCTGGGAGACAGGAGTGGTGAGACAAGATGTCACTTAACTGGCATTGACTTCTTCTGGCTTTAGCGTTTGCTCTCTGTGCTTGGCAGATGAAATTAGAAAGCCCTGCATAGATCTATGTGAGATAGACCTCTTGAAAGCTGATCTTTTCCCTTGTAGAGGGCTTTTTTTGGAGTTCCTGGGAGAACACTTATCACTTAGATTTTGTTACCTTCAGTTTCCTTAATTCAGATAATGTCTCCTTTGCCTACAGCTATGCTTATCATTTTGCTTTTTTAATGTCACTCCTACACATATACACTCTGTCAGGGTCCCATGGCTCCTGCAGGCACCTGTGCTGAGGAAAAATCCCTTTACAATCCTTCCAGACCAGCTGTTTCTTCCTTCATAGTCACATTTTGCCCCTAACAAGCCATGCTAGCACAGGCTCTTCCAGCACTGTGATTTCAATCTCTTTCATTGTCACTAAAACTAGCCAAGTATAATTTTTAATTTCATTCTTGCTCTGATCTTTGCTCTAACTAATATACTGCTGGGGTTATGAGTCATATTCTCTGGTTTCCATGAAATCCGTCCTCTTTTTTATGTGAGGATAGGGATGTGATGGGGAGGGAAATATGCAACAGACCTTCACAATTTTTTTTCAAATAAATTATTTCCTGTTTGTGGTTAATAGTATTCAGTCCCTTTTATACTTTTGGGGTGGCTATTGAACCAATGATTACCAGATATTTTTAGAACTTCGTGTAGTTCTACATGGATAATCTAGCATATCTCACTTTGAAATATGGAAATACTTCTTAACATTAAACAGAAGATGTCATATTTTAAAATCTTATTATTTATAGGAATAGGGCTTGATACTGAAGGGATGGGAGCAGCCAAAGTATAGAAATGAGGGAGACTTTGATGAGAAACGATCAGTGGTATGGCATAAGAACCAATTCAAGTTGTGTGTCTTCAAGAAAATTTTTCTTACCATTCTCTTCTACCTTATTGAATTCTTAACTTTATGCTACTTTTAATGCACTTAAGCATATGCTGCCTTTTCTGGATATTTAGTATTTTAAATATGCATATTAGCTTTCCATTTAATTTTTGAGTTCCTTAAAGGAACAGTTTCTTATATTTCATTGTAATCTACACAACAAAGGGGAATGTGTATAAATACCAAATAAGTATTTGTAAATAAGTTTGTAAATTCATTTTCATTGCAGAAATTTCACTGGAGGTGAGTGGTCCATAAAAGTCAAGGACTTCCAGGTGGATACTCCATGGATTCTTATCTATAGACATAAATGAGTAAATACAAGACTACTACTAATGGTGGTAAGGAACAAAAATACAGTCAAGTTTATGTCATTAACAAACCTCTGTTTCTTTTATACACACACTTGTATATTCACATACTCATAATTTAAAAAAATGCATTGGTAGCAAAGATTGGAGGTATCTTTTGGGCCTGGTCATATATAATCTCCTTTGTAACATCCATAAGTGGAACTCCATATGAAAAAATTCCAATTAATTTTATATTATTTTTGAAAATAATGTGTAGGGTTTTGTTTATTTGTTTTTCATTGGGCAGTGTTTATACTGGTGGTTTTGAATTAAATTGAAAGCCTTCGGTACTCTAAAAAAAGATCTTTTCTGACAAATATGAACCTCATAAAGACAATGTGTTGTCATATTTTATGCCTGTTGGGAAAATATGATTGATGAGAAAAAGTATTTCTTAATTTGACATATTTAAATAACTTTTCCATGGTTGGCTCATTCGTTAGGAAATAATCCCCAGATTTAAATAATCCTTCATTGTTTCTTATGTGTAAGAATATGTCAGTATCAATGAGGAGCTCCAGCAGGAAAGCATAAGCTATTTGTCTTTTTCAATACATGTGCCAGGGCTAAGAAATGATAAATCAGTATGACTTCAGAGGACAAGCTTTTAATTAAATAATACCCATAAGTCACACTTTCTGTTTCCTCAGAGTTCTTTCTGAAAACCTCCCTGATTTGGCTTTAATGTTTAAATGTATGAATACGTTCACTCTAACTCAAAATTGCTTCACAATTTCTTCTGAATTTTTTTATACTTATTGTAAAATGTCACCTTTAGCATTTCCAGAGTCTTTTATTTGGCACTTTATTTATTATTGCCCAGCTGTAGTCAGCTTACAAGTTTTAAATGTTTATAAATAGAAAAAAAAAAGCAACAGTTTACTGTAAAATCTTGAAGTGTTATAACAGAAAAACAAAGATAAAAATGAAATTTACCTAGAAATTTACTGGATTCATGGACCACTTTACTACTGTATTGTGAGGGTATCTTTTAAACCTCAATTTCAAGAGAAGGTCAGATGCCTTTTAATATATACAGATTACTTACCATTTTGGATAACCCTAAAAACGAGCCTTAGATCAGTCAGCTCTGAAATTAATAATAAAATGTGTTCAATAGTATTCTTCCCATTTACTCACATATACAATTAAAAAGGTTATGTAAGTAAATAAAATATGTAATTTTTGAGCACCTACCAAATGCTAGGTAGTATTCAATATTAGAAATTTTAGTCTTCATAACACCCCTATTATATCATACTTGGAGATGTTAGAACTGAAAAGATTATATATCTTGCTTAAAGGTATGTAGGTTTTTCCAATTTCATAATCAGGGCTTTATCTCCCCCGAGCCCTGCTTCTCACTCCAGTTTACTACTTGTGTTCCTATGAGAGTATTCTCACTAAGAAATTTTAAAATTTTGCATGCAATCTGGAAAGAAACAGAGTCTCAAATTACTCATGATAGTAATAAAATAAGGTTCTCTTTGTTATTCCTGCTATTCCTTCATTTATAATATATTTTAGAATAATTTTTGTTTTTGTTTGGAGAGAGCGAATGGGGATCTAAATAGTTAAACAAGTTTAAGCTGAGGTTAAAAATAAAGTTGGGACATAATTCTTAGAGGTGAAAGGTCAGAAGTACGGTAGTGTAAGTTTACAGACACTCAGAAGATACGACTACATGTGGGTGGCAGACAGATTGTTAGAATTTGTGAGCTACAGATAAAGGAATAGATTAGAGGAAAAATGATTTTTATCATCTTCTATAAATAAAAACATGTAAGAATACAATATTTTATCAAGTCAAATAAAGAAAAGCTATTTCTTTCAATCAAGACTGGTAAGACTTATAGTTGATTGTATGCCAATTTGTTTATTCAATAATAAAAAAATTTCTAGAACTACTAAATCACTGATTATTTAGTCCATGAAAAATTGCTAGATCTTATTGCACTAACCTACTCTTATCAAAATACACTACAGAAAAAGACAAAATTCAGAGAGAACAAATGAATATTTTCCAGTTTATTCAACATTCTTTTCTGAGTTGTCACTGGTAGCTATCAGTTGTGATAATGTGCTAGTAAAAAAGAAAACCTCAAATTCCCTATTCAAAAGATGCATAAATAATTACATGAAATTTAGTCAAGTTTCTTTTACAGAATAAGTAAAATGATTTTGAGCTTTATTAAGTATTAGCTGCTACCATATAAATTACAATAAAAATTTTATTTAACGTTACCTGAAAGTTATCGAATTCCATTATGGAATAGAAGATGATTCTGCTCACAAGTATATGAACATTAACATTTATAAAATGGATATACTTGAATATTTGTTTTTACATATACTCACATTTAGTAGGAAGCCTAAGCAAAAAAGTGAACAATAATGTGGTGAGGTAGCCACAGTCTTATAGTTAAAAATTTTATTTAACGTTACCTGAAAGTTATCGAATTCCATTATGGAATAGAAGATGATTCTGCTCACAAGTATATGAACATTAACATTTATAAAATGGATATACTTGAATATTTGTTTTTACATATACTCACATTTAGTAGGAAGCCTAAGCAAAAAAGTGAACAATAATGTGGTGAGATAGCCACAGTCCTATATCATAATATGATAGAAAATTAAATGTTATAATAGTACCAGAAATGAGCATTCTATATGGGATAGATCCTTGCTAACCACACTTACATGGAACTGATATGCAAACCATAATGACAATATGTACTCTGCAAAATGTTTCCTGCAACTGTTACATATGTGTCTGCTATTTAAATCATCTACTTCTTCAAATTAAAGATGCCACCCACATCTATCAAATTAAAGATAGATGTCAAGTGGCTGCTTTTAGTGAGTATAGACTCAGAAGTTTTTTAAAAATATTTCACTTAAACGTTAACTTTGTCTTTCTTTCTGTCTCTCTCCATCTTACTTTCATTCCATGTACAGAATCTTAACTTGGGACTTTTCTCTCCAAGTTTAGATTTAGGAACAAAGGCTGAGGATTAAGTCTGAAACTTTCTTAGCCATAAAACAATAGATGGAAACATTCCACTTTCCAAAGCTAGTGCTGAACTCTAAGCAGCACTATGGAGGAGGTAACAAAATTTTGTGAACTATAGCTGACCACTTATTTATAATTTAGGTTGAGAGGTTGTGCGTTGGACATGGGATTACTTGGGAGAGGTTCAAATTAATTATTAATATCATTAATTATAATTGTTGTAATTAATATAGATCATTATTTAATATAATTAATAACATGTAATTAATAATGTTAATAATAATAATTAGTCTCAAGTCCTTTTCTCAACTTCATAAATAGTAAAATGAAAGAAACTTGGAGTTTGGGAGATACAGTGGACTGTTGTCATAAGAATCTAAATGACCAGAGGCTTGCTCCTATAACCTATGATTCCAGAGTAGAAGACGGACATTAGGAAGTGTGTATAGTAACAATGAGAGTAGAACATTGGCCTTATTTTACCATGATCCAGTATATAAGCCACATTGAAGCAGAATTTGGATCTCAAAACCTAAACAAGAAGGACATAGAAGCTTAAGGAAACCTCACTAGAAAACCTAGAAAATTTCTCTGATTGATCATGGGCTGAGAATAGTATTATAAATGACTAAGCAGAGAAGTCATATTTACATGCATCAAGGATGCTGCAGAGAAAACATCCTTAGCAAAGAAGACCTAATCTATAACCCATGAAATTTTTCTGTGAAAGAATCAGCTTTCAAAACTTTGAAGCCAGGCTCAAACAGTACCAGTCAAATGAGATTTTTCATGTTCTTCTAGCTTTTTGTTTGTTTGTTTGATTTTCAATTAGAGTTGACATTCAATATTATTTTATATTAGTTTCAGATGTACAACACAGTGGTTAGACATTTATATAATTTACAAAGTGATCTCCCCAATTAGTCTAGTGCCCACCGGGCACTATACATAGTTATTATAATATTATTGACTATATTCCCTATGCTATAGTCCACATTCTTGTGACTGTTTTGTACTACAAATTTGTACTTCATAATTCTTTCACCTTTTTCACCCACTCCCATCTGGAAATCACCAGTTTGTGCTCTGTATCTATTAGTTTGTTTTCATTTTGTTTATTTATTTTGTTCCTTAGATTCTGCATATAAGTGAAATCTTTCTCTGTCTGACTTATTTAACTTAGCATAATACCCTCTAGGTCAATCCATGTTGTTGCAAATGGTAAGATTTCACATTTTTATGGCTGAGTAATATCCATTGTATATATGTACCGCTTCTTCTTTATCCAGTCATCAATTGATGGGCACTTACATTGCTTCCATATCTTGGCTATTGTACATAGCACTGAAGCGAACATAGGGTTGCATATACCTTTTAGAATTAGTGTTTTGTTTTCTTTGGATGAATACACAGAAGTGGAATTACTGGGTTATAAAGTAGTTCTACTTTTAATTTTTTGAAGAGCCTCCAAACTGTTTGCTACAGTGGCTGTAGCATTTTGCAATCCCACCAATAGTACACAAGGGTTCCTTTTTCTCTACATCCTCGGCAATACTTGTTTTTTGTTGTTGTTGTTTATTTTTGTTTTTTTTTGATTTATTGGTGATAGCCATTCTGACAGGTGTGAGGTGATATCTCATTGTGGTTTAATTTGCATTTTTCTGATAATTAGTGATATTGAGCATCTTTTCATATGTCTATTGGCTATCTGTATGTCCTCTTTGGAGAAATGCCTATTCAGGTCCTTTGCCTATTTTTAAATTGAATTGTTTGATTTTTTGGTGTTTTGTTGTTCTTTATAAATTTTGGATATTAACACCTTATCATATGTATCATTGGCAAATATCTCCTTTCATTCAGTTGGCTGCCTTTTCGTTTTGCTGATGGTTTCCTTTGGTTTACAAAACTTTTTGATGCAGTCCCATTCATTTACTTTTTCTTTTGTTTCCTTTGCTCAAGGAGATATATCAGAAAAAAATATTACGAAGAGCAGTGTCAGAGAGTTTACTGCCTGTTTTCTTCTAGGAGTTTTATGGTTTTAGGTCTTACATTTAACTCTTTAATCCATTTTGAGTTTATGGTATATGGTGTAAGAAGGTGGTCCAATTTCATTTTTTGTGTGTATCTGTTTAGTTTTCTCAACACCATTTATTGAAGAGACTGTCTTTATTCTCTTGTATATTCTTGCCTCCATTGTCATAGATTAAATGACTGAGAGGCGTGGCTTTATTTCTAGACTCTCTATTCTGTTGCATTGATTTATGTGTCTGTTTTTATGCTAATACCATGCTATTTTGATTCCCATAGCCTTGTTAGTATAGTGTGATATCAGGTCACATGTTACCTCTAACTTTGTTCTTTCTTGAAGATTGCTGTGGCTGTTCAGGGTCTTTTATGGTTCCAAATAAGTTTCAGGATTATTTGTTCTAGTTCTCTGAAAAATGCCATTGGTATTTTAATAGGGATCACATTGAATCTTTAGATTGCTTTGGGTAGTATAGACATTTTAACAATGTTAATACTTCTTATCCATGAGCACGGTATATGCTTCCATTTATTTGTTTCCCCTTCAATTTCTTTCTTCAATGACTTATTATAATTTTATCTTCTTGGTTAAATATTTCTAGATATTTCAATGTTTTTGATGTAATTGAAAATGGAATTGTTTTCTTAATTTCTCTTTCCGAAAGTTCATTATTGGTGTATAAAAATACAACCAATTTTTTAATATTAATTTTGTATCCTGCTACTTTACTGAATTCATTTATCAGTTCTGATAGGATTTTTTTTTTGGTGGAATCTTTAAGGTTCTCTATATACAGTTTAACGTCATCTTCAAATAATGACTGTTTTACTTTTTCCTTTCCAATTTGTATGCTTTTTATTTCTTCTTGTCTGTTCACTGTGGCTAATGTTCCTTTAGCTTTGAATCATTCAAGAGGGCTCAGAAACTCAGATTAGCAAACTGCAAACTGAGGAAAGAGGGAAATAAAGATCACTCTGACCCTTTTCTAAATGTTGGCTTCTGTAGACCCAAATCGAAAGAGAGAAGCATTAATTATAAATGAAGCTCGGAATTGTGGTTTTCATACTGGGCTAGATATCATAATCATTACATGGGAGACTAAAGTGATTAGAGGTCTTTTAATTTTGTAAGATGTAAGAATTGGAAATTGTCTCAATTTTTATACAGAGATAAAGAACTAGCCAAAATGAAGGCTAAATTTTAAATACTTTATGATAAAGCCTGTGTCCTGATCTTTCAATGTACTTGATTCAAGCACATCTTTATTGGGAGTAAAAACTCATGAATGGGTATATTTAAGCAAAATCTGCATAAGTACACGGTAACGCTATAAGTAATATTGTAATGTTTTAGATAGTGTGCTTGATGCCAAGAATTGCATTGAAAGTTGAGAATTGTCAGAATAGAAAAACTACAAGTAAGAAAGACATATTTTTTTGTGTGCGTGAATCAGTGGATCTTTAAAGAAAGGAAATGCCCACTTTTGTAAATGTCTACAGTAGAAGGAAATACTCAATTATTGCTTTATATTCCATCTCCTCTTTTGAACTTATCTATACTAGAAATTATTAATCTCACTGTAGCAGAGTGCATTTTATAGAGTTTGCCACAATTTCCCTTATCCCACATCCCCTTCTATAAGACTTTGTGAACATGCCACATCTCCCATTAAGAGGTGGAGTCCATATCTTCACCCCCTTGAATCTGGTTGGACCTTGTTACATCTTTGACCAATAGAATAAGACATAGAGACCATAAGTCAGTTTCTAGTGAGTCATTTAACTGATGTGGAAGCTTCTTGTCTCTTGAAATACTCTTACCATGTTCCCCTCTCAATACCAAATCACCATACTGTTAGAATCCAAAGCCTCTGTAGTCCATGTGTAGAGACTCTGGTTGATAATCCCAGTGGAACTGTATCTGACAGTCAGCAGTTATCAACCATGTATACAGGCAATCTTATATGTTTACCCCAGTCAAGCCTTCAGATACCTACAGCCCCAGCTGATATCAGATTGTGACCACATGAGAGAACTCAAGTGAAAAATCTTCCAGCTGAAGTCAATCAATTCAGAGACCCATGAGAGAATAGTTTTTTCTTCTTTAAGCCACTTAATTTTGGAGTCTTTGTTCTACAGCCAGAAATAACTGGAATCATCTATTATTCTGAAGCTCAGGCTGGATGGTCACTTCATTTTTACCTGTCTATATAATTTCTCTGAAGTGTAGAAGGAAGAAATATTATTTTAAGCCAATATGTCTTAGGTTGGGTTTTCAAAAATCAGAATCTATGTGATAATGCTTTATTGAGAAGTGCAAACCCAAAAAAGTATTAGTGAAAGAAGAATGAACTAAGGGAGAAGAAGAAAAAAAACGATAAATGCTGGTATATTTCTAAGGTGGCTACAGTTTCATAAACAGAACTGCTCTTTTAATCATGCAAATAAATGTCTCTGGGTAGGCCATATCTGCCTTAGAATAATCCTCTGTGGAGAGCAAAAGGAGAGGAATCTATCCTATGGCTCCTTCTTAGCTATTATCTCTCTTGAATCAAAACCTTCTCAAAGAGCATTTATTTTCTCACAATCCTAGGTTGTGTTGCCTGTGCCTCGTGAACAGCTGCTGAGGAATCCAGAATCACAACCTTTAGCATGGCATTTTATCTCAGTCTGGAATTTGTGGAAGGAGCCAAAGCCTAAAAGCATGGGATCAATCTAGGCTTAGATGCCATAGTTGTTGGAGCTTCTGCTCCACTGGGGATGCCTGGTCCTCACTCTGGGAAACCTTGAAATTTCCAGGAATCTTAAGAGATAAGGCAAAGCAATGGCAGTTGGAGCACACCATTGAGCAAATTCTTGAGGAGGCAGGTAAAACCAAGTGAGGCAGAGAAAGCATATGATTTGGATGTGATAGAATCTACCCACTAGACCTCTCAGGTCCTCTGTAATACTCCCATGATACCCAGATCTAGGGGTATAAAGTAAAAATAGGTTGCTCTCACTTTTTCTCTAAGGAGGGGGTGTGCAAGTCCAATCATTCAAGGTAGTAGCTATTTGCAATATTTTTAAAAGGCTAAAGAGAATTAGAAGACTGAGCTACAATTGGTGCTTGGGCCTTAATTATTACTGTCATCTCACTTTTCCAGCATTCGTTCTCAAGTTTTTTACATTTAGCCAGCATTTTGGCTGGTCTGTGTTATTTATATTGTCGAATGATCCAGAGTTTCATATCTGGAGTGTTTATCAATTCCAGTGGAGGAGTTTTACTGACCCTTTCAAGGTCGAAAGTGTGTAATGTAATTGACTTGTCACCAGGTAGCTGGATGACCTCTCTAAAGAATGGTGCCACATAAAGGACTGAAAATCAGTCTCGGTTGTTGGCAGGTTGTTTATTCAGAAGGATCAATAGCTAGATAAACATAGTGAGAGGAAATCTATGCTATTAGTTCATTAATAGCTACCATTTTTGCAAATATAATCCCTCCTTTTATGGGCTTGCAATAAAATCACTGGAGTGGCTGATGAGAATATCTGTCTGAAATTCTCAGCATATGTCATTCTATTTTCTTTGAAGTGCACCTTCTCTGTTTGGTGTTATGTGAGTTACAAAGATGCACACATCCATGCCCTCTTCCATATATAGATCCATATACCTCTTCCCCAGACTTTCTTATTCCCAATCTTGCAGTGTTGGTTCTTTCAGGTTTTTTCCCCACTAAGCCAATCCCACTGTTCGAGTCAATATATATCCACACTGCAGGCAAAATTTTCTTCCCTCTAAGTCTATAATCAAATGTATTGTTCACAGATTTGTCCTTTGGGAAGATTTCCCTTTACCATTTTCCTCTAGGCTACTTTGTAAGGAAAGCAATCATCCATTTCTGGCTTCAACCGACATATTGCACTGACACATCTGTGAGTCAGGCCCAAGTTTTTTCATTTTGTTAGTTGGTTATAAGCAACACTGAGAAGGCCATGATGTTAATTGAGAGAGAAGCATCAGTACTGCAGAGGTAGGTGAACTGGGCATGCCTTTGACCCCATTTACAAGTAAATCATTTTTACAATACTCTGGGTTGTTTTGATGTATCTACCCAGTCTTGTTATTTGGTGGATCTGTAATAACACCTCTTAATGAATTTCATGGGTCTCAAGGGCATTTAGTGCCTCATGATCAGTCTCTGTTAGGATCTAATAATAGATTTTTCAAATGAAGAATTTTTCTTTGCTATATGATCTCGCTCTATAAATTTAGAGGTTTACATAGTGATATGTAAATTTGATAATCTGAAATATAAATATTTTATAATTGGGATTTAATTCATTTCAATTTTCCTTATATTATTGTGATATAAATGTTAATTTTTTACTTCCCTAATTTTTAATATTCTATTATAAATATTTCACCAAATTAGAAATGCTTTTATGACTTACAGTGACAACACATATGCATTCACTTATAAATATTTATAAAGTATTTATATATTTGTTGGAATTTTGTCCAGATGATATTTAACTTTAGTAAGTGGAATATAGAGAAGGAAGTACTGAACAGAAAGTTAAAAATCTGGGTACATTTCTGTTTTCTCTCCTTCCTTGTTAAATGTCCTTGGACTGTATTTCAAATATCTAAACCTCATTAATTTGCTAAATTTAATTATAATAATTCCCATATATAAGAGGACCAAAGGAACATTTTCTTTTATCTTATTTGTTTTCCATAATTTTACGAACTTTTATTTTAAATGATTGACTCTGTGCCTCCAAGCTCAGATGTTTTGGCTAGTGAATATGAGGACTGACAAGATTAAAATATTTGGCTTCAACTAGTATAATTGTGCATAAATTCATCAAAAGATTAATTGTTCCTGTGTAAGAAGTCCAAACCATTCCAGAGAACAGAGGTATTGATGTAGATTAGAAAAGTACATATCTTTTAATTTAATGATGTATGATGATGTATTATCCTTTCACAATGTAATGGGAAATAAACTGACTTGAGAACATTTCATACATCAAAATTTTTCAAAGGTTAACATTTTAACAGATTATTTTGATACAGAAAAAAAATCTATGTATTTTGGCTATATTTATTTATTATCTTTATCTTATATACCCACCTAGGGGTTATTGCTGAACCCTATGGAAAATAAAAAGAACAAAATTATTTTCATATAATGTTTACTTTCTCATGAGACATATTCATATTTTTACCCATATTTTCTTAAGATCAGATAAGTTTACTACTTCCTTACATTAAATTAAAAAAATATTTATAGTTTTGATTTTTTTTAATAAACTGGCTTTCCCTTGAATAAAGTTTGCTCTTCAGTTTGTTGAAATGTCTTGAGTTTTGTAATATTTTATATATGGTGATTGTATTTTTTAACTTTTATTTTGAAATACTTTCAAAGTTATAAAGTATAAGAATAGTAATAATACAGACAACTCCAGCACATCCTTTACTCAGATTCATCAATTTTTAACATTTTGGCATATTTGCTTTATCATTGTGTCTTTACTCCTTTTTATTGCTAGTAATATTTTTGTATATATTTTAAAATCATAATACAATTATGAAGTTCAGGAAATTTAACATTGATACAATACTTAAAATGATAATCCATATCTCAATTCTATCAGCTGCCCTATATTGTTGTTTTATAACATTATTTTTCCTTGCATTACAGGATCCCCTCTATAATCATGTACTGTATTTAGCTAACATATCCCTTTAGCCTCCTTTAATCTGGTATTATTCTTTAGTCTTTCTATGAATGACACTGATATGTGTGAAAATTACAGGTCAGTTTTTAAAATAACATTTTTTTATTTTGGATGTGTCTTGTTTTTCTCATCAAAATATTTCCTTAGATATGGCATCCATTGATAATTCTTGCCGAATTTTTGTTATGATGGTAACAAAATGGGGGTGTTATAATTCTACTACTTACACGAAAAGAGCCATGAAATGCTCCACAATTTGTGCATAATAAAAACAAATACTGGAATATAACCTATTGAATAAAATAAAGTATTAGCCATAATTCCTTTATCTACATAAGGATACCCAGTTACTCCAATATCATTTATTGAAAGAAAAACCCCACCACTCTCCTTTCCACAATCATTGGAAGAAGTCATCGAAAGGACATGACTACCACCAGCTGATCCACAAGCTGAACTCAGGGAAGTAGAAGCTCACTGTCACCTCCTCTGTCCTTGGAATATATGTTCCACCCATTATTCCCACAGCCCAGGAGCCATTTTAAAGGTACAACCTTGGAAAAGTAATGTGTTGTTGAGATCATCTAGACAATGTATGTTCTGAACCCAGTCCAGGCATCTGTGTAAACTTATAAGATTCTGTCAGGTGGGTGCAAAGATCTTCCTGACTTACTACTGAGGAAGGCAAGCCTCATAAGTAAGTTTCTTGCTTTTTAAACCTGCCACTTACCAGTTGGGTGGCACCTAAACTTACTGTGGTGCTCAATTTGCAGTGTATACAAATTTTGAATTATTATGTTGTATTCCTGAAACTAATATAATGTCATATGTTAATTATACTTAAAAAAATAAACCCCACAAAAAAACTGCCTCCTTCCTAACTGGAATAACAGGTGTGCCTTTCTTTGGTAACTCCTTGTTCTGTATGTAAAGAGAGACCAGTTTAAAATTAGGGAACTCCAGAGACTGAACCAACACCAATGAATTATCTGGCATCTCTGGAAGGAGATCAACCTACCTTGTGTGGTTTTCTTTTTTGATTCTATATGCTGTTCCACTGATTCATAGTCCTTACATCAATACAATATTGTTTTAATTATTATATATTTATAATAGATCTTAGAATTAGGATTTAGATCTAACTATATTATCCTTTTTCAAAATTGTTTTGGATATATGGTATCCTTTGCATTTCCATAAAATTTTTAGAGTCAATTTGTCATTTTATGCTAACGCCTGCTGTAATTTGGGTTTATTTGGTTTATTTATTGAATCTAATTGACACCTTAAAAGTTATTGAGTCTTCCAATTCATGGATATGATATATCTTTCCATTTATCTTTGTCTTTTTAAATTTTCTCACAGCAATATTTTGTTGTTTTCAGTATATAGGCCTTGAACATTTGTTGTTAAATATGTAAATTTATTTATATGCTATTTTGAATGGAACCTGTGTTTTAGTTTAATTTTAGGAAATTTTTGGTTGGAATATAGAAATAAAATTGCTAAAATACAATTGTGCATATTGATCTGCAATCTTCTTAACTTGATACACAGAGCTATTAACATTTTTTATTTATTTGCGAGTCAGTTTGGTTTATGTTTGATTTCAGACCTTTTAAATCTATTGAGACTTGTTTTATGACCCAGCATATGTTCTATCCTGGTGAATTTTTCATGGGTGTTTTCAAGGAATATATATTATATGTTATTGGGCAAAGTGTTCCAAAATTGTCAATTAGGTCATGCAGGTTGATATTGTTTTTGTGTTCTATATTACTAAATTTTTATCTCCTTTTTCTATCAGTTACTAGTAAAACAGTGTTAAGATCTCTAACTATAATTGCTCATTTCTCTAATTTTAATTTTGTAAGTTTTTACTTCATGTACTTTGACGCTCAGTTGTTAGGTATGTTTACATTCATAATTGTTACATCCTCTCGCTGTATTGACCTTTGTATAATCATTAAAATGTTCATCTTTATCCTCACTTACATTTCTTGTTCTAAAGTCTACATTTTCTGATATAAATATAGATACTCATATTTCCTTTGATTTGTGTTTGCATTCTATTACTTTCAACCCTTTTGTCTCTGATTTCAATATGCATCTCTTATAGAAAGTAGGTGGTTAGAGCTTTCATTTTTAATCTATTCTATCAGTATTTGCCTTTTGTATGTTATTTAATCCATAAACAGATTTATAATTATTGATATAATTGACTTTTTTCACCATTTTGATATTTATTTTCTATCTCATCACTTCTTTGTTCCTTTGTTCCTCCCTTATTGCTTTCTTTTGAGTAAAATCTGTTTTATTATGCAATTTTAATTCCTCTATTGAATTTTAAAAATTGTATTTACATTGTTTTTAGTGGCTACTCTAAGAATTATAATATGCATTTTTAATATATCGGTGAACTTCAAATAAATACATATTTACTTCTGTTAAAATATAAAATCTTTGCACCAGCATAGTTTAATTTCCTCTTCCTTTTTTTGTGTTATAGTTGTGATATGTATTACGTGTATGTAAAATATAAACCCTAAAATATAATTTTGTATTTTTTTCTTTAAACAATATTATATCTTTCAAAGAAAGTAAAGGAGAAATAGTGTAGATATACTTTTATATTAAACTCTGTATTTACCATATTTAATGTGCTGTTCCTTCTTGTGGATCCAAGTTAACTGCTGGTGCAGTTTTCTTCAGTTTTAAGGACTTGCACTAGCGTGTCTTGCAGCACATATCTGGTAGCGACAAATTTAGGTTTTCTTTACTGAGAAATGTAGAAATGTCTTTTTTTATGTCTTGTCTAAAAGATAGTCGTACTGGACATTAAATTCTCACTTAATAGTGTGTGTTGTTTTTTTTTTTTCTTTCAACCTTTTGAAATGCCATTCTTCTGGCCTCCATCATTTCAGATAAAGTATCAGTCAAAAATATTCATTGCTCTATATATTTTGCATTAATTTTCTCTTGTTGCTGTTAACAGATTATCTCAGCTTTTAGCAGTTTGATTGTGATATGTCTATGTGTAATTGCCTTTGTATCTTACTATGTGAGGTTTGTTAAGTGTTTTGGAATTCAGTGAAGTTATTTTCTAGCATATTTGGGATGTTTTGGCTATTGTTTCCTCAATTATTTTTCTGCTCCTTTCTCTTCTTTCTGTCCTTGGACTCCACTTTCACATATTGTGGAATGCTTGATAGTGTGTCATGCATCTCTGAGATTCTTTCATTTTTCGTCAACTCATTTTTCTTTGTTTTTTAATGTTAGACAATTACTATTTGTCTACTTTGAAGGTCAGTTGATTCTTTCTCTGACATCTCAAATTTGCTGTTAATCCTATCTGGAAAATTTTTATTGTGTTTTTCAACTTTAGAATTTCCATTTGACTTATTTCATAGTTTCTTTTTCTCTGATGAGATACCCTATTTGTTTAGTAATTCTTAGCACATAAACCTATAATTCTCTAAACAAGAATTTAAGTTTTGAACATATGTATAAAAGCTACTTTGAAGTTTTTGCCTGATAAATTCAATAGCTCAGCACACTCTGACTGAGTTTTTTCTATTGGCTCTTCTTGCTTCCCCTTATTATTGGTAACAATTTCATATTTCTTTGCGCATTTAATGATTATTAGAAAATTGGACATTGTAGACAATGCAATACAGCAAATTCTGATTCTATTTTGTTTTTCTGAAAATTCTTGTATTTTTATTTGCTTATTTAATAAACAATTAAATTTTCTGTACTTCTACTGTGAAGTCTCTCTCCCTGTGGTATGCCATCTCTATGTTTTATTTTTTTCTTTTTCCCAATAGCATAGCTTTTTCTTGCATACTTTAAAGTCAGCCAAAGATTTAAGCATAGTTTATTCCCAGACAGCTTGGCAATTAAAGCTTTCACTTTTTGCTATCTGAGTTGTGTTGTAGCTCGAAGAACATGTTCAAAAAGACAGAAAATTTTCAAGTCTTATCAGGCTTTTAGAGTACTGGTAGCTCTGATGCCTGTCTCATAAGGTACTTACTACCTCTAGCTGATAAAGCCACAGGCTTTGCAGCTCTAAGTGAGGATAGGATTATAATGCACCCAAGCAAAAATACCACAAACTCAGTGTATTTACATAACACAGTAACAATTTATCATGAATAAACAATTCCCAAGTTATCTGAATTTACTCTTATTTTTAGTGTCTAAAATGGTGATTTTAAATAATATTTTCCAATTTTATGCTTGTTTTCTACAAAGGGGACTGCAATACTTCCTCATGACATCATTAATTAAAGTAGAATTCTTGTTTTCAATTTGTTAAAGTAAACAAATCATGCATATCTTCTTATTTCCTTTTTCTTAGACATAGTGGTGTGGGTATGGATATGGGTGTGGGTGTTTGTTTGCTCATTGCTTTTTTCACTTCATATATCCTTGAAGTCATTCTACATTTATTTATGTAATTGCTCCTTAATTTTTAATCCTCATAGAATTTCTTTATGCTCAAATATTATAGTTTATTCAAGCAAAGTTCTATGTTGAAACATTTAGTGGTTTCCAATGTTGTTCAATAACAATTAATCCTGTAATATATAACATATGTGTACGTATTTTTGTATTGTCATATTTGTATTGTCAAAGTAAATTTCTAGAAATGGAATTCAGTGAAGGATAAATAGCATGTAATTTGTTAGGTATTGCCAAATTTGTCCATGAGTCTTGTGCTTCTTTGCTGTCTGAACAGCATTGTATGAAAATACCTATTTACCTATAGCTTAACTTTTGAATTTTGGCCAGTTTTGGGTCAGGAATTGTATTGCAATATAGTTTTTATCTTTGTATCTCTTACCATTTAGTTTATATGACTAATATATTTAATTTTATGATTTTTCAATTGTCTTTTCACTTTTTTAAAATAGAATTTGTTTGAGACAAGCTTATTGAGTTATAATTTAAGTGCAATAAAATATGTCCTTTTTAGTGTACAATTATGATTAATTCTACCAATATATAGTCATGCAACCAACACCAAAATCAAGTTATAGAAAGTTTCCATTACTCCCAAAGATCACTTGTGACCCTTTGCAGTCAATTCTCTTTTGCCATTTAAGTTTTCTTTAGATCTTCTCAGCAAAATTTTGTAGTTTTCAGTGTATAGCTATTGAACATATTTTTTGTCAGCTTTATTCCTAAAGATTTTATATTACTAATGTAAGTGTACATAGCATCAGTTTTTATAATTTTAATTTTTGATTGTTCATTGCAGGTTTGTAGATATGCAGTTAAATTATATATAAACTCATTTATGAGTTCTGGTAGCTTTTTAGTAGATTCAGGGGGATTTTCTATGTAAATGATTATGTTATCTTTATTTCTTTCTAAGCAAATATTGTATTTTATTATTATTATTACTACTACTATCATCATCATCATCACCATTGTTATTAGCATCATCATGATCATGTTTGTTTCATTGCATTTGCTAGAGCAAGGATTGGCAAACTTTTCCTTAAAGAGCCAGATGGTAAATATTTTTGGTTTTGTGTGTCTTACAGTTCTTGTCACAAATTAATCAACTCTGCTGTTATGCTAGGAAAGCGACCATAAACAATATGAAAACAAGTGGGCATGGCTGGATTTGGCTCACAGGCCATAGTTTTCAGACTTTTTTTCTAACTTTTTCTTCTCTCTTTCATTTTGGAGAATTTCTATTGCTATTTTCAAGTTCTCTAATCTTCTCATCTGTAATGAATAATAAAACACATTATTAATCCCATCTAGTGTATATTTTATCTCTGACATTTTGTTTTTATCTTGAAATGTTTGATTTGGGCCTTTTTTTATATCATCCATGTCTCTATTTAACATAGACAATCTTTCCTCTGGCTTCTTGAATATATAATAACTTTTTCAATATCTACTAATTCTTTCATCTGTTTTGTAGTCAGCTTTAATTTATTTTTTCTTTTAATTTGGGGTTTATTTTCATTTTGTATTTTGGGTTTTACTTTTTTTTTTTGCATTTCTAGTAAATTTTTTATTAGGTTCTAGACATTGTGAATTTTATCTTCTTATGAGTAGGACAATTGTGTTTTTCTATAAATACCCTTGAGCTTTTTCTAGAACATAATCTAATTATTTGAAAAGAGTCTGATCATTTGTTAGGTGGAACCAGAGCTTCGTTTAGGCTAGGATTAATTTTTCGCCACTGCTGAGGAGAATTTATTTATTTATTTATTTAAAGGAATTTATTTGAGCCAAAACTGATGGCAGTTCCCAGAAAGCAAGATTTCAAATACTCTAGAAAATGACAGTTTCACACTTTCTTAAGTATTTGAAATTAAGGAGGAAAATAAGGAAGACTATGTTAGGGTGGGAGAGAGCAAGGCAGCGACTGAATTACGAGATCATTAACAAGACTGAATGCTTTCCTGAGGGTGGTTATGCTTTCCTGAGGGTGGTTATGCCTTCAAGGGGTAATACTTCTGGCATCTCAAATGTATGTTAACCTAGATGCACAAGAACAATGGACATGGCTTGCTTCACTAAAGAAATTATAGGCCTGGGCATGACCGCTCACAGAGACCTGTACAGTTAGAACTTTGTGATTTATTACAGCACCCACAGAGATCTGTACAGTTAGAAATTTGTGATTTATTACAGCACCCAGAAGCTCTCTATATGCAGCTCTCTTCTACTCTGCCTTAGAAAATTGCCCTCTCAATCTGTCTTAGCTTTCTTGGATTCCAGCTCCACCTCTTTAACCAGAGATGCTATTGCACTTTGCCTAGGTTCTCCTACCTTCTCTGCTCCCCAAAAACTTTCTCTAGGAATTTACTCAGACAGTTGTCAGGCTCACTTCATTTGATTCTAGTCTCTGAGGGCCCACTGTTCTTCACTGTCTGGTGTTCAATATTTTGACTGCCATTGTGTCATATATTTTGTTATAGTTGTTTCAAATGACAGGATAAGTCTGATCCTTCTTATTCTATCTCGACTAGAAATCCTGACTGGAATTCTTATTTTCTCAATTAAAAAAAATCGCCTTGATTTTTATAGAAAATGGATTTTGTCTTTTGTCTGTGCAATGTTTTGCAAACATTTTCTCCTAATTTTTCTCTTTTTTTTTGACTTGAAGATGTTTTTAACAATGTAAAAGTACGTAATTTTTAATTTATGATTACATTGATCAGTCTATTAATTTATTACTTCTGCATTTTGCTTTATAGTCTGGAAGCTTTGCTGTGCATTTAGGTAATAAAGAAATTCTGTTGTGTTTTCTCTTACAACTCATATAATAGCTGTATGTTTCCTTACAGGATCTAATTTCATGTTTTTCTAAATGTCTACCTAATTGTCCCAACATCATTGCTTAAAATGTCTATCTTGGCCTAGTTATTTGAGATAATTATAATATTCTACCATCCATCTATTGTTTCAAAATTATGCTAATTTTATAGCATTTTCAAACCTAGTAATCTGCAGATGAATTTTTGTTTTACAAAAGGTCAAGTAGAATAAAAAGAGAGAATGAAATAATTTGAACAAGAGCCTAAAGCCATTGGGTTTCTTAGGATTCTGGTGTATATTATCTCTTCAGTATTTTTACATTTATTAAATAAAATAAATATGAGACAAATTTGGCTAGTTTATGAACTAATTTATATCTGCCTATTCAGAATCTGTAAACAATTCCACATATTACACAGTAGAAAACTTGCTTTCTCATTCCTGGAATACAGAATCATAGAATGTTAAGTTTGGAAATGTCTTTTTGCAACATTTAATCTGATCCTTGTATTCTCTTTAGGAGTCTAAGAAATAAATAATAAATTTGTCTGTTTTGTACCTCCATTCCCAGGGAAAGCCATACTTCTCCAAGAAGTCCTTTTACTTTTGAACAAATAACTTAAATATTGTAAAAGAAAATAATTTTCTCTTTTACTCATTTACTAATCAATCTCAATACTTCTGGTCACCAAATGTGTGGCCCATTTGCAATTTCAATTCGTCTATTCTGAGCAGATAACAGTTTGTCTCTCTCTTAAAATGTGCTATTAAAAATTATATAAAATCATCTAGGAGTAATCTGAACTCTAGATCTATCAGATCTATATCAACGTGTCTCTACCACAGGATATTTCCTAAATTGTGCCAAATAGTTCTAGTCTGGCAGGTACTCAACAATCTCAGAATTTATGAAAATAAATTATTTTATTAATCACATTTTATGTGCTTTGTAAAAGTGCAATATTGTCCTTTTAATGAGCATGTCCCCAATTAAATAAGTATTGATTAAGGTGAATGACTATTTAAAAATGTGTATATCTTTTATTATTTTTTGTGCAATACTATATGTCACCCTCCCAAAAAACCATATGATGTTCCACAGTACAATATTTTTGAGACATAGTCTGCAAAATAATAGGTTGATCAGAAATACTTATGAAATACTAGAAAATCTTCCTCTTGAGAAGTCATAATGTTCTCTAACATATTACCAGTTCCAGGAGATCTAGCAGTAAAGGAATTGCTAATATTACTTAGCCTAGCATTTTAGACTAGGAACTATTAATTAAATTGGAAAAAAATAGATTGCAGTTATATGATTTATTTGATGCTAACAATATATAATGTTATGTGCAATGAACACTGCAGGTGAACTAAATATGGCATTTAATAATATCAGCTGAATGTCAGCATGCCCTAAAATAACTATATGCAAATGGTAACTATTCATATGTATCAAGAGTGAAATATTATTTCATTATTTGTAAATAGCTGAATTCAGAAGTAAGTGTAAATTTTTTGATTGGGAACATAGAAAATTCAGAAAACCTCAGAAATTACAAAAAAAAAATTAAAAAGAAAGTTTATGAAAACACCACTATTCTTGAAGGATAAAAGTGGTTTGTATATATTTACCTAAAATTATTTTTGTTGATGTACTAATTATGTAAATATACCCAGGCTATATATGCAATACTATAATGTATGCAATAGAAAGAACACACTGATGAAATAATGACTATACTGCATTCAGTGTAATCTAAACATCTCCAAATGTTGGAGCATGTTTAACATAAGTTAAAAAAAAAAAAGAACTTCTCATTTATTCATTTTATTTTACATCATTTTATATTCTTTATAGTCTAATATAATCATATACGATTTGCCTCTTGAATTGACTCCTAGAATACTTATGTTATATTTTAGTGCCACAAACTAGATATGCAAATAAGATAGAATATTTGATTATATGACATTATTAATATTTTAGTTTTAATATAAAATTAAATAACATAATAGCTAATAGAGAATGGTATTTAAATACATTGCTTAAATATTTAAAGACTAAATACTTTATATTAGCATATATATAGCATATCTATAGTAAAGTATATGTAAATATAGTAAAAATGAATTAGTGAGGAGAAAAATCAATTTTAAAGATAAAATATAAATAATTACAGAAAGAAAAGGTTTAGAAAAATAAGAAAAAAATTATTAAAATGAAAAATAAAATTCTGCTCTAAGGATAGAACAAAAAAATGCAAGGTATCATCATGAGCAGAAGAAACAAATCACGTAGAGTAGGGAATTGTTTTGTTTTTCTTTCATTGCCTGACTGAGCATTATGCTAAACAAATGGCATTTCTAATCTCAGTTATGATAGGTTAGTATTTTATATTCTGAAGTAGAAAGAACACAAAATAAAATCAATGAATAAATTATCCCTGAAAAAATTACTTCATTTCTCAACTCAGAGATGGCCATAAATTGAGGAGAGATTTATTAATAATACTTCATTCACCTAAAATTTAATAATTTTTGACAAGTAGAGAATAGTCTTTAAAATATTATGTGGTACTTGCTAAGGTAAAATGATGGGGAGTTTGATAACATGATCTTCCAAATTAATAGTTTTTCAATTTTCAAATATATCAGTTATCTGAGCTTCAATATGAGCTTTGTGTATCATGTTTATTTTTCCAGTTTTTTAAAGGAATTTTGCTAAAATTTAAATGATAAAGTAAATTTTCTAGACTAGAATAAAGGCTTTGTGTCATGTGATAATACAAAGTAAGAGAACCTTAAGATTAAAGCTATGTTTAAAGCTTTAAAGTTTCTTGCATTTATTGAAGTCTGTTTTTGCCCTTAGACCTACTGTATGTAGTAGCATTTTCTTTGGTCAAGTTTGGAGATATATACAGTTATTCTGAGGTTAGTCAGTATTAAGAAATACTCAGTATTCTAGGTTCTTAAAACTCCATGTGTGATCCACAAACCAGCAGGATTAAGATCCTCTGGGAACTTGTTAGAAATGCAAAATCTTGAGCTCCACTTCAGAACTACTATAATAGAATCTGCACCTTAACAAGATCCCAAGGAATTCATATGTGCACTAAAGTTTAAGAAGCGCCCACCTAGGTTCTAACTCATGAGCCAACCTGCAATGCACCACAGGCTTCAAATTCCTCCAGCAATACCTTTGTTTAGTGAAGAGGCTAGTTCTCGTGAGGGTTGTTTAGGGTGGGGACCAATTTACTATATTTCAGCGTCAGCTCTACCTTCAGTTTTCGGTTTTCTCTTTGTCATACCTCTGGGAAATCTTCCTTTTGCTGCTGTTCCAGGAGGACCCTACCATTACTTGTAGTCTGAATTTGTTAGCCTAGGGGTCAATGGCATGCTGGGAGTATTTTTTTAATCCTGTAATTATATCTTAATTTTAGATTGTCTCTCATCCCTAAATATTGGGTTATAAACTTTACAATGACTCTTGTCCCTCCCTCAGCTATAATTTTGGCCAAACAATGTTTTCTTGCCCTTCCTCAAGTGTCATCTGTTTTCTCTTTCTTCCTGTTGTATTTTGTTGTTGTTGTTGTATTTGTTTTTGTTTCTTCCCAGTGCCCTCAAGTTGACAGTTTTTGTTGCTTTTTCCCCTGCAAATAAGGGATTTTGTTCCAAAAGGGAATAAAAATATGTTTTTGTTTTTAATAATTTTAGGTAGTTAGGTAGCCATGAGCGACAAGAGCGAAAGGCCCAGCTCTATAACCATAGAAATTACAACACTGACAGCCCAACCCAAAAGGCTGCCCCTAAGACCTCCCATAAAAAACTCTCATTTTTCAATTAACAACACCCTACATCCTGGAGTATGAGGAAATAAATGACCATAGTATAGCAACGAGTCAAAGCCAGCCACAAACACTTGCACTGTAAGGAGTACTCTGACCTTCTATTTACCTCAGCCTCATTAAACTATCATTATAATGTCATGCATATGCCTGGAAGTTCATGGATTTAATTATAATAAACTGAATTCTGGGAACGTGCATGTGCAGTTGACAATAGGCTATATAACAGCCAACTGTCAATCAAAATTACCTCACACATCAATCAGCTAGCACTACCCTTGTAACCACCGAGCACAATGCAGGTATAAGACAGACCTCCCCACATTCACAAGACTACAGCCCTCTCTGGTGTAGCCTGTTTCTCTCTTGAAATGTACTCAATAAATCTTACTTTTCCTAATCTTCTCTGATCTGTAATTCTTTACTTCATCAGCGTAAAGGACTGAGGCCCCTAGTGGCATCGGGGCAACGACGAACTTAGATTGTCCCTGACAGCAACAATATTCTAAAGTTAATTATTCCCTATTATGATTTCCCAGACTAAAAGTCACAGAAAGTGGAAACTCACATTATACTATCCCCCTTCTTCAAGAGTGACCTCCTAACCAGAGTCTGCAGCTTCTGTTCACTCTCCAGGGTCTTCAAGGAACTACTCTTGCATTATATTCAGGATTTATAGCTGTTTTCCATAGAGGAAGAAAGAGGGAGGACCTCATTACGGTCTTATTTCTTCTGTATCTTTTGTTAACCTGATCTCATGTCTTTCAGGAATTATTTATAATTTCTAGACCCACAATTTCATCATTTTTTTCAATGTAAAATAATTTTACCTTAAACAGAAATATAAATACAGAAACAAACATAAACACAAACATGTAATTATAAATGAATATATTACAACAAATTTAAATGTAATATTACATTAAATATAAGCACCTATTTCCTGTAGGAGCCAAAGTATAACTCTATTCAATATACCTTGATTAGGTCTCTTTCATTTCTTTTCCAAAACAATTTTCTCATTTAAAACTGAAAATGACCTTATATCTCATCCCATAATCTATGAAGATGTTTACAATTTATTGCCCATTTCCCCACAGCCTTTTAATTTCTCCAAACAGCTTTTAATTTCCAGGAAAGATTCTTAGATGTAAAATGCCACTTTATGAATAATTTCTGTATTCTCCTTTTGGGCAAGCTGCTGCTTATCTGGCAAGCTTTAAAAGCTATTTTCAAAAAGACTTCCAAGGGACTAGTAATTAGCTTCTTTTAACTTTCAAAAACACTCTATTTGGATTTTGTTTTATGTAAAGAATATATTATAAGATTTTTCAGAAGAAATGTATCCCTCTTTTTAAAATACACATAAGGCGATATAATACAATATCTATGAATGAGTATAATTAAACTCTTTACATTCAGAGATTTTATCTTCAAAAACTATAAGATAACCATAACACGTGACTATATTTAATAACCATGATATTAATTATTATAGATTAATTTCTCTAGGATGTTAATATTGAAGGTACAATGTTAGATGTTTCTAAGCAACCAGATATTTACTTTTAAAGAGCATTTACTTGTATTGTACTTCCACTAAAAAAATTTTATTGCTTTATATATTTTGATAATTCATTTTCTTAATATTGTAAAAATTAATGATATTAATCTTCAGATTCCATCTGAAGCTATACAATCCTTTTATACCATTCAAATAATCATGACTCTGTTATGTCTTTCTATATCCGAAATGGTGAATAATGAATCACTGGTAGGCCATAATATAGTAGTAACATAGTAACATTGCATTGGCACCATACTCAGAAAAGGACAGGGCAAAAAATAAATTCTTCGGACTTATCTCATAGTAGAGTAGATCCTCTATTATGTGTCTCCTCAAACACAGATACTCCACTCATTGGTGGAGCAAAACCCAATGGATGGGCTTTTACTAACGGATTCTAATGATTCCTTGAAAATATCTCTCTGGACGAATTATGATAGAAAGTATAATAAATGATATTTTTAACATATTTAAACTTAACATTATCTGACATCTATTAGAGATAATGTTGAAAGAACATGGTTTTTGCATAAATTTTCCATTGATGCCTCAGATAATTTTTAAATATTTGGATGGAACCAACTGAATTTAAGGTTATTAGGTGGTCTTTATTATCTATTATATTATTGACAGGTACTGAACTGAGATATCTAGGTAATAAAACCACACCTATATTATAATAATATGAAAACAAAACAAAACAAAACAAAAAAGAATTGACTCATATAGCTCTGGGATAGGCAGTAGTTTTATGACAGTCCTTTTATTGCTTATTGATTATATGACTTACCTTTCTTAAAATTTAAAAATAATATATTTTAAATTATACTTATATCTATTAATATATCCACTTGAATAAAATAGCATTTATTAAATACAATTATTTAGAAAACAATAAAGATAATGGCACTGCATTTTGAAACTAATACTATGTAGCCCAAATATTACTCATAGAAACTTTCCTGCCTTTAAAGTTATTTATTATAGTAAAAGATGAGATTACTAAATTAAATATTCAAAGGTTTAAAAAGGACCATCCATATCTTACAAAACTTAAGGAATTAGATAAAATAAACATAAATACATTGATTAGAAAAGAAATATTAGACTAGATAAATAACTAATAGCTGATCTACTGGATAAATAATTAAAAGAATAAAGCCAGAAAAATCTCTGGGGAATTTTATCATAGTATAGTTCAAGTATAGTATAGATTTCAAGATTGAAAATGAAAATAATATTCCAAAAGTTTTCAAGAAAAGTTTAAATTTTAATAAAAATGGGATATTCAGTTTTATGTACAAATATATTTAAATATTCAGCTCTTCTCACCTCTAGTAAACCGATATTACTTGGAGCTTGATATGTTGTTATAAAGTCTTTGTTTATGAGGTGGAGATCTATCAGTGAGGTTTACATCCTGCTGATCTCTCCAGGTGCTGATGGCAATACTCAACTTGCACAATGCTCTGTTGGCTTTGGCAGATGAGAGAGGGATTAACAGCATTCATCTTCTGTCTTGTTTTATTAGAGATGTTATTTAGGGTTCTAAATTGTTACAGAATTTAAGGATTTCAGCTTTTAAAATTTGTACATATGCCTCTTTTTTTCCCTAGTGTATATCACACCACCAAACAGTTAAAGAGGGATACTCTCAATACCACCTCAATTTTATGACCCAAACCACCATTATTTCCTTCACCTCTAGCCCTTGTGGTTGTCTTATACCAGATTGCTTCCTTGTGATAATTTTTCTTTTTAACCTGCTGATTATCCTCCATGAACTCTCACTCCTCCACCTCACCACACACATTCCTTAATGTGTCATAAGCCCAAACATTGATAGAATTTGTTTGTTTGTTTAGTGTTGGTTCATTGGCTGTCATTATTTCTGAAAGAAAGGCATCTCTTAGATAGATAAAATAATTGTCATAGTTTTTTTTTTTGATATCAATATATTGGAGACTTAGAATAGAAATGGTAGATACACAGTAATATGGCAGTTGTAATTTCACACCTATTTCTTATGCAATATAGTTCATAAAATAGATTAATAGAGGGTAATTTGGGCATATTGTGCTATATTAAATATATATGGAAGTCTAGCTTCCATATTAACAGATCCCAATTCTTTTGGTTAGCAATAATTTTGGAACTCAGTTGATCGTGGGTCTCTCTCTATAACCACAAGTTACTTTCATTGCATCTTCTGCTCTTATAGATTTGGCCTGTTTTTGACCTCTGATTGACTGATTCTGGTGACAATTAGAGTTGACTTTTCACTACAACAGAAGGGAACCATTTCAAATGGTTGTGTCTAATCAGTCTAAGGGAGACAAGACAACCAGGCCTCTAACTTGAGGATATTTCCTGTTTCAATTTTCATTTTATCTGTCTCATCTTTCAATCATAACACTGCTATTGTCTAATAGCAATGCACTGATGGAAATTTAAATATGGCATAATTAAATATCTTTTGCTGAATCTCAGAAGAGAAAAATCTCTCTTATTTCCCAGGCACCCAGCTGCTTCTTCTTTTTTTATTTTTTAAATGGCTGTTTATATAAGTTGAAATATCATTACTAAAAAGATGGAATGTGTGGTCAAGCCAAAATGCACAGCTATACTCTTACTAACTCTTCAAAATGATTTCAAAGGTGGTGCATTTTCAGTTCTATATTAATATTTGTTTCTCGAAGATGATCATTTGGTTATAAATATGTTTGTATCATCCTAATACATACAATATCTGTGTCTGCATCACATATATCCTTAGAAAAATACACAGTGAGATTACCGCAAATTAAAGATATACAGAAATATAAGCTTTCTTAGGATGTTTTATCTAATTTTTTACTTAAATATTACTGAGTGAAAACAGGAAAAAAAGGAAGAGCTACATATAAAATCAAAAGTTAAAAAATATAAAGTTCGTGTTCATAAAAAATTTCAATAAAAAATTATCTAGGCTCAGTGTCTCTCAAGCTTGCCTCCACATTAAAATCAACTGGGGATCTTTTAAAACTTGAAAGCCCAGGACAAATCAAAGCCAAATTAGATTCTGAAGACATTCTGATAGAGTATCTTCTAAAAGCATTAGAAATTTGCCTTTCACCTTCAGAGTTTTAATTCACTTAATATAAGGTTGGACTTCAGATTAACTTTAAGGATAACATCAGCATCCATTGAACCCACTTCTAGTTTCTGAGTTTCTTTTTTTGAATGCTTCTTACTTAGTGTTTTGGAATTTTATTCTTTATGAGAAGTCTTTCAAAGAGAAAAAAATATTTTTAATAAACAAAACTCGTTCTATTTGTAATTATCATATGGGTACATCAAACCCTTTTATAAATCAAAGTTACGTAGCAAGATCTCAGTAATTTTATTTTCCTATATCTTGAAATACCTGGCTATTTCATTAGAGTAGAAATTGTTCAATCATTACACATCGATTACTTCTAACTATGCTTTAAAAAAGACTAAAATAATAAGGAAGTAAAATAATAAGGAAGTAGAATGAATTTTTCTACAAGGCTCATGCTAAAATGAAATGAAAAAAAGAGAAAACAACCTTCACCTTTTTTCTATTGCCTTGTCCAATAAAAGGTACTGCACCATCTCTCAAAAAGTATAAAAGATGAGTAGAAACACCATCTCTGTAGTATTCTCTTAGCCTTCTCCAACACAGTTGAGAATTTTCTGTTTATAATGGTCAAAAGAACACAATTTACAGAAGAAAGAGATTTTACAAATATTAGATGAATCAGGAGATAAATCAGAAGATGAGACATAGTACCACACTGGACTCTTAATAATAATGATGAATTAGATTGTGTAAGCACAGTCTTATTTATGAGTCTCCAGATGATGATATCCTAGGTAAATTTTCTCAAATTCAAGAATCAGCAAATGAACAATGTTTCTAAGAATAAAAGGAAAATATGACATCCTCATTCAGTTAATTATTCAACTAGAATAACATCATCACACAAAACTTTTCAATGAAAAATCTGGACTTTTTTTTCTGAAATGATGTGTGAAGTCTTCTTTCATCTTTTGTTTATTCACTAAAATGTCTTTAATATGCTCATAAGTGGACAAATCATGAGAGCAAGTATTGGAAAAAGACATTAGAATGAAACAGATGTTATAAACATGAAGCAAAATCCATTGGTTTCATCATTCTAGTTTGTGCTTATAAATCTAAAACAGAATATTTTCTAATTTTGGAGCAAATGGAAAACACTGTGAGCTGTCAAAGTTTCTAAAAACTTTTTCATTGTATTTTGACTATGTAAGTGCTATAAGAAGAACAGAGGAAATAATAAACTTAAAACTATTAGAGATATATTTAAAATATGGAACAAATATTTATAAGATGAATATGTTCATTATTGATACATAACAATAACGAACAGTTGGTTTTCTTCAGAAGACATTGTCCATTTTGGATATATATTTTCAAACTAGGAAAATATGGATTGAAACTTAGACTAGCCATGTTTAAATTCTGATTAAAATTTCTAATAAAATAGTCTCTAAATATCTTTTTATTCTTAGTTCTATAAATTATTCATAACATGACTTAAAATTCTTTAAAATATTAAAAAGATCCCTTTGGAACAAGGTATTATATAGTGATGATTATTTTTTTTTTCCGGTTATACTGAATTTTTTTCCCCAGGTTGATACACTATTTTCCTAAGGGAATTGGTTCAAAAGATTATGCTTCCTACTATTCTTTTGTGTGACTTTGTCATATATGAAACATTTGTTTTTGTTTTGGGACAGTATTCTATTTCTAGCACCTCTATTCCACTTAATTGGTCAACTTCTATGCAGCAGTCATATTTCACTGTCTTAATTATTTTGCTTTATGGTAAATCTTGATTCCTGGTAAACCAAGTCTTCCTCCTACTTCTTTCTCAGCAATAACTTATTTATTCTTAGTGCTTGAGAAATTAAGTACATTTTAGAATCTGCTTGTATTTCATCAAAATAGAATTTTAATGATAATTGCCTTGAATTAATAAATTACTTTGAGTAGTACTGACATCTTTATACTATTGAGTCTTTAAATCCGAAAATATAATATTTATCTGACCAATCATATTACTTTTTTAGAACTACTTCCTTCTGTCCTATGGTTACTATGAAAGGACTCTATAATCTTTAGCATAAGGTGGTAGTCCAAAGGTAGGTTTTTGATAAAAGGTGAGAAAAGATACCCATCCTCCAAGAATTTTGAAACTGAGATAGAGAGACAGATATCTCAAACTCAGTCGATTTTTGAATAGTGGAGAGATTTGGCTAAAAAGTAGAGGAACTAGTCTGCAACATAAGAAAAATATTGAAGGAAATTACAGGAGGAAAGAATATAAAAACAAAGATAATGAGGGCAATCAACTCCCTTTTTTCAATTGTTTATGAGACACAGCTATACTTTTGTCCTTATAAATACATATCCTTATAAGAAATAGTCTTTACTGAAGCCACGTTAAGTTGAGCTTCTTTGGCTAACTCTTGAAACATTATTATCACAGTTCTTTCTTATGGATTATATGTATCAAAAATGATTGTTTCTTAGACATTACTTTTCCTTGGAGTTTATTACTTCACAGTCAGTTTATATATTATAAATTTAAGTACAATTTTATTGTACCTTATAAAAAAATTCACGAGTGTGCTTATAAATGATTAATAATAAGGTCATACAACATGACTTAGAAATTCTGTTTGAAATTATGGGAATGATTTGAAATTGTTATTTTAAAATAGCCTTGATTTTTAGAAAATATTTCTGTTTGGAAAAGACATTTAAAAAAATCTCTGTAAAAATGATAATAGAGTTTTCTATTGACTGATATTTTTTACTTTTAAGAATAAAGGCTGAGTCTAATAACCTTTGACTAGTAATAATATACTGCTACTTTGGGTTAATAATATCTTCAACAAAATGAAATATAGATTTTAGTTTCTAATTATTATAGCAATATTCATGGACAAAGTTGAAATAAATTTTGGTTAAGCACTGAGAACTTTGAATTCTGATTCAAACATAAATTTATTAATAAATATAAATAACTTAGCTGTTTAAAAATATATAAAATATGTTTACCCACTGTTTACAAGAATAATAAATACAAATTCACTTAAATTTATCCTTATAATAAAAATTACAATTTATAATATGAAATTAAATATGGTTAAACTTTATACAGTGTTTGGAAAGATGAGAATATTGAACTAGACTTTTGGAAATGTTAATATTTTACAAGCGTTTCATACGAGCAAGAGTATAAATAATACTAAATGAAAATATTCCAGCTCAGAATACCTAATTGAAATGACCACTTGAATTTGAAAGACTTTGAACAATGTTGGAAAAGCTATTTAGCAGGATATTGCAATAGTCCAATAGTCCTTGTGTTACTTATATATCTATTGAATCAATAGAAATGGGGATAAGTGGATTGGTGAAAAATATATTTTTGAGATAGATCTCAGTAGAACATTCTAATGAATTTGATGTGAAGATTTAGTGAAAGAGGAAAAAATGATCACTCCGAGGTTTTTGTTGAGCACTTGGTGTATATGGTAGTTGGCATTTACTGACACTGAAAATATTCGAGTAGAAATAAGCTTTCATAGGGGTAGGATTCAATACTGGAAATGGTTCAATACTGAACTGTTAAATATTAAAATGTGTGTGTGT